>NC_064920.1:197638708-197944958 GCF_023897955.1 Schistocerca gregaria
CTGCCTTGTATTCCACAAATTGTTTAAACAATATTCCACACACAGCAGCCAGTTTCCCGCCAAATAGGCAGTTGAATCTATCAGTCAATCAATCAACATATCCAGAAGTGGGCAGTATCCACCCATACGAGGCAAGAAAGTTTATGACACACAAAAGTATATCGATCTAATTGATTAGTCAATCAACTTGATGGAGTGGGGGCTATTCGAATAACTCAGGCCTGGTTATAAGCAGCTTGTGTTCACCGACAGAATACAAAGGAGGGGGGGGGGGGGAAGTTTCCCCCGAACCAAACAATAGGTTCAATAGGTTAAGGGGAGGGGGAGAGAGAAAACTGTCCTCATACTCACATTCAAACGTACACAAAATTCAAAAAGTGGCCTCAAAAGCTCGTGAAATTCAGAAACTATCCTTGTACCAGTGGGGGAGGTGAGGAGGGGGGGGGGGGGGGGAGTGGCCACGTCCCAGCTGGGGAAAACCCATGAATTCCTTAATTTGCATAAATAATTTGACATCTACATAAGGGCTTCCATAGTGCTGTACACAGTATTATTATTATTAGTGGCTGTGGTCAGATACAACGCATTAACAACCCAAATTCTTCCAGTTTCTGCCAGTTCAGAAGTAAGGAGTGCAGCAACCAAGTGATTTACGAACCGTAAGTATAGTGCACACATTTCAGCTTGGTTCATTTTAATTGCGTCAAGCAAGTACCGCGATGGAGAGTAGTAATACGGGGCAAGTTTGTTTTGCAAGTGTCTACACTCACTATGGATAGTTAGCTTTCTTATCTGAGAAGGAGTTGTGGATAACACTTAGAGATGCACTACGAATTCCTTTGTCACTCATTCTAACACACACACACACACACACACACATATCATTCGTCTTCTTATCATTTAAAAAATAAAAGGTATTCCTTGCAAAGTCTTTCATTCGACTGTTTAGTTGGGTGCTACAGTTGGTAATAATATTGTGTTGAGGGTGCAGAGGGGTTGGGGGGGGGGGGGAGAGTGTGGGTACTAGCTAATGTCTTAATTACCGGGGGTAACGGTCTAAGAAAGGTTGTGAACAACTGCTGTAGGAGGTTCAGTGCCTTACTTACAATGAAAATCACGCCGGGTTTTCATTGTTGTGAAGGATTGTTTGTGAAGACGTTCGAAGGTGTTTGCGCAAAGTAATTTTTAAAAAATTAGAACAAAATTGGGGACAGGGATGAGAGAGGACTGTAACAGTTTGTGACGATCGTTTGTCGTTAAAGGGGATGACCACATATTAGGAACTGTTTATGGGATTCTATTCCCTTTGTTTCATTACTTGTTGCCCGGAAAATTATTCTTGAATTTTTAGGTTTCTGGATTGTGTGGTATTGATAATTCCGTTTAACAGTTCCTATTAGCGTGTCTACTTGAAAGGGAGAATATATATACATATGCAACAGTGATTTGTGTGCAGTGCGGAATAAAGCTTAAAATGGCCTGCTAGAACCTGCGTTATTGAGTTATCGCTTGTGTAAGAGTCAGGTTTGGCAGAAAAAATGATTGCAAATAGATACGTTCACACAGAACATTCTCAAACTTTTCTTAACCTACACAGCGTGCAAGTAAAAACTCACAATTTTTCAATTCAGTGCATCTGTTTCCGAACGTTGACGATGTTTCAGAATAACCAATAATGGAACACGAAATGCCACTGAACATTACGCAGACGCCGAAAATAATATTGCTTTGCAACTAAAAAAATTTTGAAAGGAGCATAACATTAGGTCTTGTTTTCAAGTAACATGCAGTGCTTTCACTATAAATAAAATAGCTACTGCGAAAATGCAAATGTGAATAATACATTATGCGTTTACTACTTCAAAAACTGTCCTACTAATTCCATCTGGTTAAATAAAATTTTCACAAATCAGGCCCGTTCTTCCAATACGTGTTGTGTTTCCTCAAATTCATTTTCTTATTTTCCTCCTAGAAATCCTAAGCATAGGGAGTTAAAACCAGAAAACATATGAAGCAAGATTTTTACAAGCGGATGTTTGACGGGCATGTGACAGTACACCGTTACCTTCGAAATCAGGGCAAGACCTTGAAAGTAAGAAAACGGTGGCGTTTCTAACTCGACATTCTCGCAAAGAATCCGTTAAGTACGATGGGACTGCAAGTAATCGGTATTGGTACTCTATGTACGCTTCTGTGCAAGTGTGTGTGAATTACAAAGGGACCAAACTGCTGACATCATCGGTCCCTAGACTTACACAATACCTCAACTGACTTGTGCTAAGAACAAAAAACACACACACACACACACACGCCGATTCCCGAAGGAGGACTCGAATCTTTGGCGGGTGGAGCCGCGCAATCCGTGACATGGCGCCTCAAACAGCGCGGCTCTCCACACCCTGAGATGGACTTCAGCTTACAGTTGTAACGTTGTGGTGTCGCTACACAAATCGTAGAGTTGGTTCATTTAGTCTCTTTGCAGTAACGGTAAGTTGTGGGAAAGGAATCGTGTCTTTCAGAACAGCGCAGTAAGTCCTGGTTTACACTAGGTCAATAATTAAGCCCGGTGGTGAATAATTTGGTGTGTTTACTAAACGAGAAATCGACGCGTGAAGTGCTCTCAGTGGTTTTGTCGGTGGTGAGATGTCGAACTCTGTGGAGTGCTCACTGACAGATGGCCCGAAAAACGGGAGAGAATAGAGTAATAAATCTTGCACTAACTATTATCCTGAAACATGTGGAAGGCGGGATTGCCACAAAAAGTAAAAAAGAAAAAAGAAAAAAAAAGACTGATATGAGAAAATATTAATCGAACAGGTTTGGTTCTTAGGCATGTCATTCGTAGAGAGTGCCCAGATGGGAACCGGAGATAATACTTCTTCACACAGAATGCCGGATAAGTTGCCTCCATCGTCTATCACAAAAAGAACGGAAACGAATCTACCGTGCCGATAGCCATACGAAGTCCATCTACAAAAATCAGTGCTGGAAGCAGTGTTTTATCTTCGTGCTACTGGATACTGTGAATGGCTTTCACACATCTTGCGACTACTGAAGTCAACTGTTCTGGTGAAATTACGCACGTACTTCTGTCTCACATAAACAGTAACAGATTCACAGAGTTAATGCGCACTAATTAGAAACTTCTTGGCAGAATAAAACTGTATGCCGGGCCGGGACTCGAACCCTCAAACTTCTCGTTCGCGGGCAATGCTCCGGCCGACTGAGATATTCAGCAGTAACAAATCTTACAACCTTATCACAATTTCAGCACACCATACTGGTAATCCTCAAGAAACACAGAAGAGTGATAAGAGATATCGTAATGAAGACGCAACACTAATGAACGATACTAAGCAGATCATTTTACTTTTACATACACACAGGAAATACTGTTTTCCACTAGTGTGCTTTCTTTACTAAGCAGTCTTTCTCGTGTGATTTCAAGGAAAGTATTCGGTTCTTTTGCTTCGCCTCTTGATAATGAACTGACCATTAACATATTAATGACCACATGTTCCAAAATTAAGTAACCCACCGCAAACTGCTAAAGTTGTACATGCCAGAAGCGAGAAATTTTTACGTGAAGAACCTGCAGCTGTTCTGATCCTACTCTCATGTCGTGCCGAAACGAGCCGATCCGCAACGTGAAACGGACGTCTTCTTCTTGGATGAAGTGTACGAATACATGATATCATGTCTCGAGAATACTTTGGTATGAAAAAGCTCTCAGTTCTGGATTCTAGGGGTGCCCAACACAATGTAGCACTCGCATTACAGGCGGGAGGTGATTGAAATTCTCGTCCAGATTATGGTTATCGTTATGATTTCGCTAAATCGCTGAAGGCAAACAGTTCTTTTGAGCATGATACCACAAATTTTGTTCCTCAGCCTTTCGCAATCCACATTGCTGGTTCTTGTCTAATGACTCTACCGTTGCCAGAATGTTAAACCGAAATCTTTTTTCTCCTCCTAAGCAGATGATGTTCAAATCTATCCAGTGGCGCGCTACTGGTGAGTAAGATGAGGTTGTGGGGAAGCTACTCGACATTATACTATCCACTTCAGTGGATCGAGTACAATAAATCATATTACTGAAGCAAAAAAAGAAAAGCTGTCAACACATCGAAGAATGGTTTGAACAGCATAATGCTTTACCAGGTTTTGTGCTAATGGAGGTAATATGCCGTAGAATCGACTTCAATTTTGCTCAAATTTCTGAAATGTTTGTTAAAATTATTATGTCTTTAAACATGTCGTTGGTGCGAATAAGTGTCCGAGCGTTTGTTTCGGGAGTTATTTTATTTTTCGTCACTCGTGTTCTGGACTGGGAGGAACTCGAGAGCGGTATGAATTCTGCTGCTTATTGATTGCTTTTATTGTAGGAAGAAAGGTTTGGAGTTTTGACTCAGGATATGAGTTTTGAATATACACTACAGGCCATTAAAATTGCTACACCAAGAAGAAATGCAGATGATAAACGGGTATTCGTTGGACAAATATATTATACTAGAACTTACATGTGATTGCACTTCACGCAATTTGAGTGCATAGATGCTGAGAAATCAGTACCCATAACAACAAACTCTGGCCGTAATAACGGCCTTGATACGCCTGGGCATTAAGTCAAACAGAGCTTGGATGGCGTGTACCGGTACAGCTGCCCATTCAGCTTCAACACGATACCACAGTTCATCAAGAGTAGTGACAGACGTATTGTGACGAGCCAGTTGCTCGGCCACCATTGACCAGACTTTTTCAATTGGTGAGACATCTGGAGAATGTGCTGGCCAGGGCAGCAGTCGAACATTTTCTGTACACAGAAAGGCCCTTACAGGACCTGCAACATGCAGTCGTGGATTATCCTGCTGAAATGTAGGGTTCCGCAGGTATCGAATGGAGGGTAGAGCCAAGGGTCGTAACACATCTGAAATGTAACCTCCACTGTTCAAAGTGCCTTCAATGCGAACAAGAGGTGACCGAGACGTGTAACTAATGGCACCCTATACCGTCACGCAGGGTGATACGCCAGTATGGCGATGACGAATACACGCTTCCAATGTGCGTTCACCGCGATGACGAAAAACACGGATGCGACCATCATGATGCTGTAAACAGAACCTGGATTCTTCCGAAAAAATGACGTTTTGCCATTCGTGCACCCACGTTCGTCGTTGAGTACACCATCGCAAGCGCTAATGTCTGTGGTGCAGCTTCAAGGGTAACCACAGCCATGGTCTCCGAGCTGATAGTCCGTGCTGCTGCAAACGTCGTCGAACTGTTCGTGCAGATGGATGTTGTCTTGCAAACGTCTCCATCTGTTGACTCAGGGATCGAGACGTGGCTGCACGATCCGTTACAGCCATGCGGGTAAGATGCAGAGAAAAAACAACTAACATACTGTAGTGAGTATATATTAAGGTACCAATTATTACAACATCTGCACTTATACCCCTAACATCCTGTATATACAATCTAAAATGAAAAAAAAACATGCCACTTGCATTTTAAATTGTGGTGTTCACACAGGCTCTCAACAGAACGGAAAGAACGGGACTGAAACGCCCGTTTGAAGGTGAAGGGTTCTCGGGAAGTAAGTTTTAACGTTGACATCGGTGAGGGAATGGGGTCGTCGTTTGCTGACATCGGAAGCTAACCAATTTTTCCTGCGATCACTCGTATTATAGAGGTAAATTGTATAGAGGTAAATTGTGTGCTTTTGTGTCTTCTTAATCTTTATCTTGTTGTTTGCTTTGTTTCCCTGACACTGTGCGAAAGTTCCAGAAGGATTTGCACAATTTTGTATGGGGGTTTTCTTCAACTTTTTGTCAAATCTTTCTGCTTCAATCATTGGATTTGCTCCCACAAAATTGATAAGTAATGCCACAAATTTGTTGTCTTGCCACTTTACAGCAGAATACTGCATACTTCCCATGGAACACTGTCTTTCATCTGTTGCACCTCTTCCAGATCTGTTCATTTTCTTGTCAGAGTCGAACACATATCCCTTTAGTCGATTGTATCGGAAATTTACCATCAAACACTGAAAACTACGGAAATTTCGTCCAAGTTGTTAAAAGGTCAGCAAGACTCAGCATACCTAGAGGCTGCAGAACACTCTACATTCCTCGAGTTTCCAACGACATGAAACAAATATATAACGAATACCTGGAGCAGTACAGCATGGACCCTTTCAGTGAAGAAACCATAAAACTTGGGGATCAGCTAATTGAAACTATAAGCAAAGACAGAAAAGAGTCCTGGAAACATACGTTGGAGATTCTTGACATGAAGCACAGTAGCAGAAGAGCTTGGAACCTCATAAAGCGATTGTCCAGCGACCCGGCAGCCCCCAAGGATCAGGTTTCCGTAACAACTAATCAAATCGCACATCAGCTCCTTTTGAATGGTAAACCAAACCGGGAACAGTAAGACTGCCACCTTATATAAGAGGCCACAAGTGACTGAAATACCACCTGAGCCATACTTCACTTCAACAGAACTGGAAGCTGCCATCAGTTCCTTGAAACCCAGGAAGGCCGCGGGTCCCGATGACGTCATTAATGAATTTATACAGAACCTAGGGCCCATAGCTAAGGAATGGCTTTTAGAACTCTATAATCACTGCTGGTCAAACAAGACGATACCTAAGCTGTGGTTGAAGGCCAAGGTAGTAGCTATCCCAAAGCCAGGTAAACCAAGAGATGATGCTAAGAACTATCGTCCAATATCACTGCTGTGCTGCCCTTTCAATCTATATAAACGTCTTATCTTGAATAAAATAGCACCACAACTAGAAAGGCAAATCATTCCACAACAAGCAGGATTCAGACCAGGTAAATCTTGCACTGGCCAGGTCCTCTGCCTAACACAATACATAGAGGACGGTTTTGAGAAGGGAGAAAAAACTGGCTTGGTGTTTGTCGACTTATCAACAGCTTACGACACGATAAACCACAAAATCCTCCTGGGAAAAATTTTCAAAATGACGGGAAACTACCACCTTACTGAAGTTGTGAGATCACTGATCTCCAACAGAAGATACTATGTGGAATTTCAAGAACAAAGAAGTCGCTGGAGGAACCAGAAGAACGGGTTCCCACAAGGTAGTGTTTTGTCCCCCCTACTTTTTAATCTGTATACAAATGACCAACCAGTTGGACCGACGTCAAGAAGCTTTACCTATGCTGATGATGTAGCCATTGCATGCCAATCTAGATCAATCAAACAGATTGAGAGAAACCTAACAGATGCCTTAGAAGTACTAACTGAATATTACGACGTGAACCAGCTTCGACCTAATCCAGCAAAGACGCAGACTTGTTTATTTCATCTAAACAACAAGGAAGCAAACAGGGAATTACAATTGGAATGGAACTCAGTTAAACTTCAACACTGCCCAGACCCAGTTTATCTTGGAGTGACGTTAGATCGAACATTGTCTAACAAGAAACACGTAGAAAAAACTAGAGAGAAAGTCAACACACGGAACGGCATAATCCGTAAACTTACCAACTCACACTGGGGAGCAAACCCTGAAATTCTACGTGCATCATCCCTGGCATTGTGCTTTGCTCCAGCTGAACATGCATGCCCCGTATGGAGAAGATCGACAAGTGCTCAGAAGCTAGACGCAGCACTGAATGACTCATGTCGATTAATCACGGGATGCCTGAAGCCTACAAACCGTGATCTCTTTTATATGTGTTCTGGAATAGCCCCCCCCCCCCCCCTCCCACAGATCAGACGGCAAACTTTGGCAATGGCCGAACGAAGGAGGCAGTGCGAAGATAGAAGACATCCCCTGTACGCACATCAGCCAGCAGAGGCAAGACTTAAATCTAGGAAAGACTTCATAAAAGTTGAACGTCCACTAACCGAAAGTCAGTCTACAACTAGAGAATCAATGTGGAGACAGAAATCGGATAAAGGCAGTCTGAAAAGTTGGAACATCAAAGAAAAACTTCCTGCTGGATCACGATTGGAATGGAGAGTCTGGAAGAGCCTAAATAGACTTAGATGTCAAATGGGAAGATCACAGGATAACCTGATCAAGTGGGGATACGCCGAAGAAGAGCCCTGCCAATGTGAAGGAAAACAAACCATGACACACCTGCTGACCTGTCCATCTTTGTTGGCCCCATGCACTTTTCAAGACCTGTGTTTGGCCAACGACGCTGCAGTGAAGTTTGCCAAAAACTGGAGAGAGATATGAGCCTTGCTTTAGACAATAATGACGACTTACAATATGTGAATATCATGAATGTATATATGAATGTATAACTATAATTTACTTGTATTTGTAATCTAGTATATATAGCGTATTAATTAATTACAGATGTAGCTCAGACACGATTAAATAAAAAACGAACAGTTCGTAGACTGTAGATTCTTCTTTCTGTCAGTTTCATTTGCAGATCTAAACTACAGAAAAAGCTGTCAAAAAATATTTTACAATATTTGTACTTCGATATTACACTTGCTAGCCTTATCACAACATTTCCACTGGCTCCTATGTCACTAAGATGTTCATTTTGGTTAATTCTGCCAGTACATAGTTCAAAGTTGTGTACTAAACTATTCACATCAGACAGTACAAACAGTTTGTAGCCCCATCTCTATGGTTTTTTTGAACTGTACTCTTTCATTGATGACACCCTTTGAATAATATAATCTACTCGTCAAGGCTGAATTTTTCCAACTTCGATAGCACGTTAGTGTTAGAAACATTATGGTCAATAAGGCTTCTAATTTTGTACATAGGATCATATCCTGGCTCTCCTTTGGGTATTGCTTACAAATTATCAGCAAAATGTGTGTTACCTTTTATCTGTTGAAAGCGATTTATACGCATTCTATCAGCTACAATGGGAACTCTAGTCTCAGGATTCCAGTAATGTCTAGTAGAAAGAAGTATAATCATAGACATAAAGAACATCATTCCTATCAAAATTTCTAATTCTTGTCTGTCACATTTCAGTCCTTTTTGCAGGATTGTTTTAATGGGTAGTCTGTTTGACTCCTCAACAATAATGTCCAACATTTCGCTTCCAAGAACATATGAAAATATTCTTTTGGACTGCATACACGAGAAGGTCGCATAGGTACACTTCTGGTGGCAATACGAAAATTTAATTTGGCGGTCTTACTCAATGGAACTGGCCTGGAAGTACATATAGTCATGCACAAGTGCAGTTCCTCTCGAACTGTTGCTGCGCGGGGTACCTGCGCGGTCTCAGGGGGTCTTGCCATGGTTCGCGTGGCTCCCCCCATCGGAGGTTCGAGTCCTCCCTCGGGCATGGGTGTGTGTTTTGTCCTTAGCATAAGTTAGTTTAAGTTAGGGTGAGTAGTGTGTAAGCCTAGGGACCGATAACCTCAGCAGTTTCCTCCCACAGGAACTTACCACAAATTTCCAAATTTTTAAATTGTGGTTTGGATTATGCACTGACTTCATCCACAGCTTCATTTTTTTTGTTCAAAATGGTTTCTGAGCCTCTTAAAGCCACCTGTGGGTACTATGCCACGGCATTAATTACACACTATGTTCATGCACTGTATGAATAACAAGGTTAGGATGAAAGAGAGAATTAATCTTTAGGTAACTGCAATAGTTGATCAAAGTTTCGCACTTATTTACACGAAGTACAATTGTACATTGTACAATTGTTGGGAACGTTTCCAACTGACATTTCAGCCGCGAGCACTATAGCAAAAGCTTTTTAACGGGAGAGAACAGTGAAAAATCACCAACAGATTCACACAACAGACATATGTTTAAGATGCGGTAGAAAATATGAGCTCATCAGTGGAACTGTCCAGTGAAACTAAATTAGTAATTGTGTATCGCAAGTATTGTATCTCAGCAACTGAATTACGTATTGTGGTGTGCATACTGTAAGACCTTCAGTACACACACCATCAGATTATTTGGCTTGTCGCTCTAACGAAGAAGGTGAGTGTCAGCAATATGTCTCGTGGTCTTATCGTGGCGTGTTTATCTTCTGCCGTTAGATCAGACGATAGAAATGCCACTTGCACACTTAGAGTAGCAGATTGACGGCGACCAACATTAAACAGAACTTGATTAATTTTCACACACATTTATTAAAATAATAACAAGCATAAAAATTACTTAACTTGGTTCTGGATGCTATTTACAATTGACAATCTGAAGTTCCTTTGGTATTGGTACATTAATCTGATTCTCACATATATCTCTGATACTTGACAAAAGTGTCTATACATTTATCTTCATGGCTATGTACAGGAATATGGTAATCTTATTAGGCACAGACTGAAACTTGACTATAGACTGGTACAGACAAATGTAGAACTCGTACAGACTAATGCAGACTGGTGCAGACAAATGCAGACTGACTAATCGGAGGTCTGTACACTAGTTATAATACCTCGCGCGTTCAGGTATCACTGCGCGGGTGTGATCCGCTAGGAGAAAAGGTTCTACGTTAGCAACACTCTCATTGGCTGCGTTACATATTAATACGCAGATCGGCGGAAGCAGAATTTGGTCCGTCTCCATGGCAGCGCCATCTCATAGTGCGGAGACGGACGAGCGCCGCGCCTGCGCTGTTGTTCTTAGCAGGGTGGGCTCTAGTGGGGAAAGTTGTGTACGCGCTGAATACGCGGAACTGTGTACACAACACGTATGATGGTTAGCGTGCTTGCTCGTTGAACACGGTACTTCTAGATCAATCTTTCTGTAAGTTAATTTTTAGACAGAGCAACACCGTTATCACATCCATTATTTTCACCTTGCAAACTGTCAGGGTCGGCGCTCCGCTTTCGGGATTCAGAGAGATGAGCCAGCCGCGGATGATATCCACCTGACAAATTAACGACGAGAATCGGTGTTGTGTTGGCCAGCCTGGATGAGGTTTTTAGGTAGTTTCCCGTATGCCAAGCCGGTGCCCATGTCATGCCCCAGTAGTTACACGATTCGCAAACATTTCGAAAACGTTTTTACATTTTCACATGAGATAATATCAGGCGCAGGCAGATGGGATAGACAAATTCCGTCCCGGTTGTGTGTGGAAGAGAGGGGTGTGGGGGAGGGATTGGGGGGGGGGGAGGAGAATGACAGGCAGGGCATCTGGACACCCTCTACAGGTAATAGCACCAAATGCAGATTAACTTGCCGATCACGTAAAGATATCGATAAAGACATGAAAAAGAAAAACCTTATTTTCACTTTACAGTACAGTGAAGTTGTCGAATGCCTTAATTACTGTTATAGTGTCGTTAAAGACGTGACTGGCTACTAGGGATTTCTCATGAGGAAGTGTGTTGTTGGAATCTTTACTATTTACGAGGCGCGTTTTTTAAGTAAAATCCGTTTGAACATAAGTACACAACAAAAGGTTATTTCAAAAAAGTAAATTTATTTTCAGGTAGTACATACTTCACTCTATTTTTCGACATAGTTTCCAAGTTTATTCAAACACACATGGTACCTCTCAACCAATTTTAAAATACCCTCTTCATAAAAACATGACGCCTGCTCCGATAGCGAAGAGTTCACTACCATTCTCACGTCAACGTCATAATTGTAACGTTTGCCACTGAGGTGTTTGCTTCAGGTAGAGGAACAAATGGTTATCGCTCGGCGCAAGATGAGGACTGTAGGGTGGGTGGTCTACAACTTCCCAGACAAAACTGTCCAATAAGTCGCGGGTCTGACCTGCAGTGTGAGGCCTTGCATTGTCACGGAGAAGGACAATTCCCTTTGTCAGCATGCCACGTCTTTTGTTTTGAATCGCTCTGTGTAGCTTTCTCAGGGTTTGACAGTAGTGATTCCTCGTTGCATGAAGTCGACTAACAAAACATCATGCCTATCCCAGAACACCGACTCCATGATTTTGCGCTAGAACAGAGTTTGTTTGGCCTTCACCTTTAAAGGCGAGTGTGTGTGTCTCCTTGCTCTGTTGCTTCGATTTTGGGCGCGATATGCGAAACCCATGTTTCGTCTCTAGTTACGATCTGACTCATGTTAACAAGACAAGAGCTTCATCGCACACTCAAAACTTACGTTTTTGTGGTCCTCTCTTAGGAGTTTCGGGACCCAACAGGAACACTAAGCTTTACGTATTGAGAAACAATATTCTAAAGCACTTATCTCGACACGTCAGACATGTTCCTTGCAGACAAATACCGTATCATTGAGGGAACCTCACACGCGGCGGGCGAGTTGGTAGTCTTAAACATTTTGAAAGCACAGAACAGAACTGTACAGGTTACTTACAGAGATGAAACTGAGCGCAGTTGTTCCCGAGGCATCCCAGTACACGACGCACGCGCTCATTGCGGTCTGCGGGTGAACTACTAGCGTCTACAACAAAATGGACCTTGCTTGAAAAACACGCCTCGTATTTCAACTAGTTTCGTCATTTCTAACACAAATAAAAATCTCTGTAACTTAACTTGAAAATTTCAGAATTTTCTACACTGTCCAGTCATATTAATGTGACCACCTGTCAAAAGCCTGAATAACCACCTTTTGCATGGCGGACCACTGCAAGACGTTGCAAGGGGGCTTAATTAAAAAGAAAAGACTAGTGTTAATGAATAAATGCAATAATTTTACTAGCTGTGTGACCGGTTACGAAGTCTCGTAACCGGTTGACCCTGACTATTATTAGCACGCAATCTGACTGCATAAAATAAAAATAAAGAATGACAAGGAATTTCCATTAACACAATTGATTAATTAAGTCCCCTGCAACTATAAAAGCTACGAAACAACAAAGCACAAGTGTAACTGCTCTGTGTGTGGTAGTGTGACTTAACGTACATGTATCTGGCTCGGTTCTTTCTCAATATGACAAAATATTTTAAACACCATTTACAATGAACTAATTGAAAAATTGCACATAGAAACCAGAATTACAAGTCTAATAAATGAACACGAGCCAGACGCTTTGTTGGCTGTACCCACGAGCAAGAGGGATTGTTACTAAAGAAAACTGTAATACCTTTTTAGCTCATTACATACTGACGAACATATTCCATAAATCAAAAGGCCATCTCCTTTCTCAAATATATTCTGACAATTGCATCTTCTTCCATCTATACATTACACCAACCGAACAGTACAACATTTCAGTCAACACTCAGATCGTCTACTCTCTCCCCCAACGGAACAACGACTGCTCTCGACATCCTCTGAACTAATACTGCGCCCAGTGGAGGCGGCGGAAAAATAACCTTTGGCACAATCTCTGGCGCTCTGACTCAGTGTAGCCACCTTTCAATGTGCAGAAAGAGAGTCAGTGCGGTTCTGGAAGGTGCGACAGGGATGTCACGACAAGCCAGCAACAGTGCAGTGGCCAGCGGTGCTAGGTTTCACGTTGAGAATCCAGGGCGCGAACAGTCCGATCGGGGCAGTCCCACACATTCTCTATTTGGTTTAAAACCACACGCGTCCACCACGAACTGTGTGACACCTTGAACTGTCCTGCTGGCAGACGCCATCGTGCACAGGTAAAAACGGAATCTGGAGGTCTATGTGGTCCCCAAGGATTGGTGCATACTTGTGTTGATCCGTTATGGCTTCCAGAATGACGATATCACCCAGGGAATGCCATGAAACCATACAATGATCATATAAAGTTGATCGACGGTAAAGCAGATGCCAGACTGAGATTCATTGGAAGAATCCTAAGGAAATGCAATCCAACAACAAAGGAAGTAGGTTACAGTACGCTTGTTCGCCCACTGCTGGAATACTTCTCAGCAGTGTGGGATCCGCACCAGATAGGGTTGATAGAAGAGATAGAGAAGATCCAACGGAGAGCAGCGCGCTTCGTTACAGGATCATTTAGTAATCGCGAAAGCGTTACGGAGATGATAGATAAACTCCAGTGGAAGACTCTGCAGGAGAGACGCTCAGTAGCTCGGTACGGGCTTTTGTTAAAGTTTCGAGAACATACCTTCACCGAAGAGTCTAGCAGTATATTGCTCCTCCTACGTATATCTCGCGAAGAGACCATGAGGATAAAATCAGAGACATTAGAGCCCACACAGAAGCATACCGACAATCCTTCTTTCCACGTACAATACAATACAATACAATACAAAAAACTAAACGTCTGAACAGGCCAAACGATACCGACCGGCCGCCGAGTCATCCTCAGACCATAGGCTTCACCGGATACAGATACAGAGGAGCATGTGGTTAGCACACCACTCTTCCAGCCTTATGTCAGTATATGAGACCAAAGCTGCTACTTCTCAATCAAGTAGCTCCTCAGTTCACCTCACAAGGGCTGAGTGCGCCGTGCTTGACAACACCGTCCAGAAGACTGGATGATCACCCATGCAAGTGCAAACCCAGTCCGATAGTGCTTAACTTCACTGATCTGACAGCAACTGGTCTTACTACTGTGACAAGGCCGTTGACAAAAAGACCAAACTCCGCCTGAGTACCAACAGGTCGCTGTGTCATTCTCAGCTCACAGGTGTGACTGGATGCGGATATGGAGGGTCATGTGGTCTGTGCACCAGCAGTATGTCAGTTTACGAAACTGGAACCGCTACCTCTCAATTAAGTAGTTCCTCAGTTAGCCACACAGGGCTGAGTGTACCCCCCTTGCCAACAGCACTCGGCAGACAGAATGGTCTCCCATCGAAGTGCTATCCCAGCTCTTAACTTCGGTGACCTGACGGGAACTGGTCCACGAATTCATTCTTCAGACCATGTTGCTCTGTCCTCCCGTCTGGACCCTTCCAACGATTGTTGCAGTGTGTCAACCATCTGTACAATGGAGTATGAAACATGACATCTGAAAAGGCCACCAGTCGTCACTACAGTACTGGCGTGCAAATTCCACCCTTCGTCGCCGATGAAAAGCAGTCAGCATGAGTGCACAAGCCAGGTGCCTACTGTGGAAGACCTCTACAGCAACTTTTGCTGAACGGTCGCTGAGGAAACATTGTAGGTAGTGCTCTGGTTCATCTGAGCGCTCAGTTTCTCAACTGTTGCACATCTTTTCGCTGTTGTACACCCGTGTCATGTATGACCCGTAATGCACCACAGCTTGCCTTGGTAATGGTTTTGGATGACGCCATTTTGCCGTGCTCGATATACTTGACTACCCGTACACTGCGATATATTAATAGCAGAACATCAGTGTATGAAGTTAAGAAAACACCTTGGCGAACTGCACAAGATCTTGAAGCCTCCGACTTTAACATCAACGAAATATGGAGAATTCAGTGGGAAGAATCGTCAGTGTTCAACGGTCATCTGGTTGAAAAGCCGTCCAAGACGCCAGTGGAGAACCATCAACCGCATCCGAACAGGACAAGGGAACTGCAGCTATCTAAAGCACAAATGGTGCTGGGCAACATCTCTAGACAGTGACTGTGGAGCTGCCCTGCAAACAATAAATCACATTGTTGGTGAATGTCAGAAACGAGCCTTCGGGGGATCAATAAATGATGTCCACCGTGCGTCACCTGAAGAGCTCAATTGGATAACAGACTGGACTAAGAAATCTAAGAACTTGTGTAATGTGTACATAATTTCGCATAATACTATGGACATTTGATTCTGTGCCTCTATTTTGCTTGTCATTTCTTAAAATTATGTATTTGATCTGAGCTCTGTATCATCGCACACTTGACTACTGCGGCATGAGAATAGTTTACATACTTGGCCGTTTCGGGAATGCTTCCACTCTTGGCCTGAAAGCCAATGATCATACGCTTTTGGACGCCAGATAAATTGCTCCGTTTCCGCAATACGACAACGACTGCACTTTTCCGCGTTCCGCAGACACATTCCATAATCCTCCACTGCTAGTGCTCCAACCTGCCATCTGTGTGTGGTTATTGGGTGTTGACGTCGAACGCAGGCTGTGGACACAGTATAGTGACTGGACCCTGCGTTACCAGTGTATAGGAACCAACAGAGTTTGTTACGTGAAACACAGTTTCTTACTTATAAACAAGTCAATTTGTGCCGTGACTTGCTGCGTCGCTCTTGCTTTCGCAAACGATAAGCTTTGCGGCGCTCTGTGTGGCGAGTGCCCATTTGATATGAGGGGCCCGGCGCTCTGCGGGAGTAGTAGTATGGGGCGAGTCTGCATGGGCCATAGCAGGGGGTTCAGTCGGCGTGGTGTCCTGCTGTACCGCAATGGTGTTGCCGTTGTGGAGCCTGTCGCTGTTGGCGAGCGGAAATGGAGTGTGGCCGCAGTGGCCAGTAAACATAGGCTACGTACAAACAATCGTTCTGCTCAAAGAGTCGTTCCGCCTTTGTGCAGTGACGAGACTTCCGGAGTTTGGGCTGCCTGGGTTGTACATCTACGACAGCTCCCTGGATTAATTCTCAAACAGTGAAATAATCGCTATTTTGTCGAAAGTCGACATGTTGAGAAACGTGGCTGTTGTACTATAAGGTTTATAATTTATAAAAAAAACAGCTACCAGCCACATGTAAGATTTAAAAAGGTTTATTTTCTTCAGACCATGGCCGGTTTCGGATTTTTCTTTACAAATCCATCTTCAGATGGCAGTTACAAGCATTCTTTGTTGGACCTAGTTTTGTTTTTGTTATTCGCTTGCTGCACTGGGAAAGAAAAGAAATATTTTTGTTGTCATATCGGTAATGGTATGTCAGTTAACACCCCCTCCCTAAATAACATTGAAGAAGTCTTCACTTTTTTAAAATAACTTAGGCCTAATATTCCATTAAAAACATTCAGTATACAGGCCCCAGAAACTTATATGTCATTGAAAAATTGTATAATGAAAACATGTGCATTGCTTATCATGTCAAATATTAGTATTTATCTCCCACAATTGTAACAACTAATTAGTAAACACACAGTAATTTTGTACTACATATAATGTTTGTAATCTTATTTGTATGTAATTTTATTTTATTCCGTTTTAGATTAATTTCATACACTAGCAAAGAGATATTTTACTGTACCCATATCGACTATACAGAATCTGTAAGTTAACATTGTTATGACTGTAAGCTCTTTGCAAATATTGTTCTCGTTTGTAATATGAAGCTGGGCCACGTTTTGTAAACATTATTCGTGTGTGCTGCGTGTGTAATTAAGATGATGAGGTTGAAAGTGACGTCCATCGACTGGAATAGCACTCACATAGTGCATATTGAAAAGTGTATTAAGCTTGCGTTCGAAAACAAAAACGCACGAATATTTCGTCATGCAGAACTACACAGCACGTAAGTACTCTATCCTGCACGTTTACCAAGGTTAAAAAACTATCTCATGAGCAATTAGATTTTGAAAAAGAAGTAAATCTTTCGTAAAAATACCATTACCGATATGAAAACAAAAATATTTCTTTTCTTTCCCAGTGCAGCAAACGAATAGCAAAAACAAAACTAGGTCTAACTAAGAATGATTGTAACTGCCATCTGAAGATGGATTTGTAAAGAAAAATTCGAAACCGGTCATGGTCTGAAGAAAATAAACCTTTTTAAACCATACATGTGGCTGGTAGCTGTTTTTTATAAATTATACACCTTTTAGTGAAATAATCGTCCAGTGGGTCGTTACCAGACCGTGATTGGCCCGTATGATCACTCTGTTTGTTCGAGTGGTGTTCCTCTAAATAGCCTGAGTGCCGAGTTTGCATCGCAATTAATTGCGAGTGGAGTTAACTGACTTGTGTCTTGGTTTTTATTGTCCTCAGTTACGGCTGATATTCGGAGGATTTGTATCTTATCTGAATGCATTGCTGCTCTCATAATTTGTCAATGAATTCCTCGCCTGAGTGCTAAAGGTTAACTTTCAACTGAATTTGGATTTTATATTATGCCACTTTCTGCCTGTGGGCGGTTGTAACTAGTTGAAAACCTCGTGCTGTCAAAAGCCTGCATTCTTAGTAATTAAAACGTCGTGCAGGTTTTCGTTATTTACAAGATCAAAGTTCTAAGTGGCTCTGCATATTACCATTTATGACTGTTAATTTGAAGTAAGGTGCCTTAACGGAGGAATTAACGTTAATTGTACCTGCACTTTATTACGCAATTGGAATTTTAGTTCAACACAAAGTTGCCAGCTAGGATTCTGGCTTAATTGTATGTTTACTGTTTTGCAAATATGTGTATAATATGCAAATGTGACAGAAGATTTATTCGGACAACTTTACAATCCAGGCTATTCTTATTTAACTAAGTTACAATTTCTGCCTCTGAAATAGAAGAGCGACCGAAAAAGTTTATGATAAGCAAAGTTTCTGATAAGCTGTAAGATCTACTGCGATACATTTAACCTCCCGCCACTGAAATGATAGGCATAAAGATTGAATTGGCTATTAAATTGGTCCGACAAACATGATGAACATTAAGTCTTGAAAGATGAAGTTCGAGGTCAACGAAATGGGTTTGTGTTAAGCGCATTACTGAGAAAAATATGATTAAGTTCACATCATGGAGAGTTAAGTTGTTTGGCATCCAAATGTTGTTATGCAAATTATCTACACTGAAGAGCCCAAGAAACTGGTACACCTACCTAATATCGTATAGGGGCCCCGCGGGCACGCAGAAGTGGCGCAACACGACGTGGCATAGACTCAACTTATGACTGAAGTATTGCTGGAGGGAACTGACACAATGAATCCTGCAGGCTGTCCATAAATCCGGAAGAGTAACAGGGCGTGGAGTTCTCTTCCGAACAGCACGCTGCGAGGCATCCCAGATAACTTAATAATGTTCATGTATGGGGAGTTTGGCAGCCAGCGGAAGTGTTTAAACTCAGAAGAGTGTTCCTAGAGCCACTCTGTAGCAATTCTGGACGTGTGGGTTGTCGCATTTCGTGCTGGAATTGCCCAAGTCCGTAGGAGTGCACGATGGACATGAATGGATGCAGGTGATTAGATAGGATGCTTAAGTGCGTGTCACCTGTCGGGGCACCACATCACTCCAACCGCACGCGCCCCACGTCATTACATAGCTTCCACCAGCTTGAACAGTCCCCTGCTGACATGCATGGTCCATGGATTCATGAGATTGTCTCCATACCCGTAGATGTCCATCCACTCGATACAATTTGAAACGAGACTCTCGGACGAGGCAACATATTTCCAGTCATCAACAGCCCAATGTCGGTGTTGACGGGTCCACAAGAGACATAAAACTTTGTTTCGTGCAGTCATCAAGGGTACACAGGTGGGCCTTCCGGTCCGAAAGCCCATATCGATTATGTTTCTTTGAATGGTTCAAATGGCTCTGAGCACTATGGGGCTTAACATCTGAGGTCATCAGTCCCATAGAACTTAGAACTACTTAAACCTAACTGCCCGGGGCAGGATTCCAACCTGCGACCGTAGCGGTCGCGGGGTTCCAGACTGAAGCGCCTAGAACCGCTCGGCCACACAAGTCGGCCTTTGGGTGGTTCGTTTGCTGACACTTGTTGATGGCCCAGCATTGAAATCTGGAGCAATTTGTGGAAGGGTTGCACGTCTGTCACGCTAAACGATTCTCTTCATTCGTCGTTGGCCCCGTTCTTGCAGGATCTTTTTCCGGCCGCAGTGATGTAGGAGATTTGATGTTTTACCGGATTCCTGATATTCACGGCACACTCGTGAAATGGTCGTACTGGAAAATCCCCACTTCATCACTGCGTCAGAGATGCTGTGTCCCATAGTTCGTGAGCCGAAAATAACACCAAGTTCAAACTCACTTAAATCTTGATAACCAGCCACTGTCGCAGCAGTAATCGATATAACAACAGCGCCAGGCACTTGTTGTCTTATGTAGGCGTTGCCAACCGTAGCGCCGTATTCTGCCTGTTTACATATCTCTGTATTTGAATACGCTTGCCTATACCAGTTCCCTTGGCGCTTCAGTGTAACAATTGACAGTAAAATATCGTAAGTGTGACCGTGATGTTGACTGACGTTGTGCACATGATCTGATTTAGGTAAGTAAGATATTATTAAACATAATATTGTAAAGACAATTTAGGTTACATCAGAACACACAAAGAACAGCACCACATTAAAGCAAATTAAGTGTAGAGAGGATGTGATAGCGCCATGTAGCATCATATGCCTTCCGCATGTCGAAAAAGACAGCGACCAGGTGCTGACGGCGGGAAAAGGCCGCACGGATGGCTGACTCCAGGCTCACCAGATTGTCGGCGGCAGAGCGGCCTTTACGGAACCTACCCTGAGACGGAGTCAGGAGGCCCCGTGACTCGAGTACCCAACTCAATCGCCGGCTCACCATCCGTTCGAGAAACTTGCAAAGAACGTTGGTGATGCTGATGGGGCGGTAGCTGTCCACCTACGAAGGGTTCTTGCCAGGTTTCAAAACGGGGATAACAATGCTTTCCCGCCATTGCGACGGAAACTGACCCTCGACCCAGAGACGGTTGTAAAGGTCGAGGTGGCGTCGCTTGCAATCCACTGAAAGGTGTTTCAGCATCTGACAGTGGATGCGATCTGGCCCAGGAGCAGTATTAGGGCAAGCGGCTATGGCACTGTGAAATTCCCACTCACCGAATGGAACATTGTAGGATTCAGGATGGTGGGTGCTAAATGAAAGGCTCCGACGTTCCATCCGCTCTTTAGTGGAGTGGAAGGCCAGTGGGTAATTCGCAGAAGCGGAATGCAGATCAAAATGCTCTGCCAAGCCGTTGGCAATTATGTTGGAGTCAGTACAAACTGCTCCATTCAGTGAGAGCGCAGGGACGCTGACAGGGGTCTGATAGCCATATAGGTGTCGAATCTTGGCCCAGACCTGCGATGGAGTGACATAGTGGTCAATGGTGGACACATACCGCTCCCAGCACTCCTGCTTGCGTTGGCGGATAAGGCGGCAGGCTCGCACACGCAGCCGTTTGAAGGGGATGAGGTGTTCTATGGAGGGATGTCGCTTGTGACGCTGGAGCGCCCGCCGGCGATCTTTAATCGCTTCAGCGATCTCAGGCGACCACCAAGGCACAGTCCTCCGCCGATGGTACCCAGAAGAACGGGGAATGGCATATTCTGCAGCAGTAACGATGCCGGTGGTGACCGAGTGAATCACCGCATCAATGTTGTCATTAGAAAGAGGCTCAGTAGCGGCAATGGAGGAGAACAAGTCCCAGTCAGCCTTATTCATAGCCCATCTGTTAGGGCGCCCAGAAGAGTGACACTGTGGCAGTGACAGAAAGATCAGAAAGTGGTCACTACCACACAGGTCGTCATGCACACTCCATTGGACAGAAGGTAAGAGGCTAGGGATGCAGATCGAAAGATCGATGGCGGAGTACATGCCATGCGCCATACTAAAATGTGTGAAGGCACCATCGTTTAAAATGGAAAGATCGAGCTGTGGCAATACATGCTCAACGGTGGCGCCTCGACCTGTCACCACTGACCTACCCCACAGAGGATTATGGGCGTTGAAGTCGCCCAGTAACAAGAAAGGTTACGGTAACTGGGCTATCAGCACAGCCGGGACATGCTGCGTGACATCACCATCTGGTGGAAGGTAAAGACTGCAGACGGTAACAGCCTGTAGCGTCCACACCTTACAGCCTCTAAAGGTGTTTGTAGAGGGGCAGACTTGCTGTTAAGAGAGCGAAGGACATAGATGCAGACACCACCAGATACCCTTTCATATGCTCCCTGGTTCTTATAATAACCCCGATAGCCACAGAGGGCAGGGGTTCGCATTGCTGGAAACCAAGTTTCCTGAAGAGCAAATGCAGAAGAAAGGGTGAAGGCTGAGAAGTTGTCGGAGCTCAGCTAGATGTTGGAAAAAACCGCTGCAGTTCCACTGGAGTATGATATTGTCCATGGTTAAGAAAGGCTTGAAGGGACTGGGAAGGCTGAGTACGCCGCTGGGTCACCTGCTGCCTCCGATGGAGCACCTGTGGTTGTGCTATCCATGGTGTCTGAAGGACCGGCGAGATCTAGGTCCTCAGTGGGCGCCAGAATCTCCACCTCGTACTCGAATTGCAGAGCTGGAGGGTTGTGGTGGGGTGGGTGCCACCGTAAGTTCGTTGGGCTTCTTCTTGGATTCCTCACGCTTCTCCTTGGGTTTCAGTGGCTGGGAGGGCTTCACCGATTCAGTCTCTGGGACAGAGGAGGATCGCGAAGCCCTACGACCAGCTGATTGTGGCATTTACGCCACTGTCGGTCGTCAGCCTTCCCGCTAGTGGAAACCTGGGAAGGGAGGGACCCAAGGGACCCCTTGTGAGCGTGAGAAGCCAAAGAAGTTGGACACTTCTCCGGCTTAGAAGCGGGAACGGACGTCCCTGGTGGGTGGGATGGTGTTGCTCCTGAGGTAGGTGGCGCAGGAGCAACCCGGTGGGTAGAGCCCCACACTGGCAAGGGGGCAGGAGGAGCTGTACTACTCGTCGATCCTGCAGGAATTCGCGAAACTGATGGGGCTAGCACAGGTGTTGTAGCAGCGGCGTAGGAAGATGTCAGTCTCACAGGATGCAGTCGGTCGTATTTCCTTTTGGTCTCAGTATAGGTCATTCGGTCCAGGGTCTTATATTCCATGATTTTGCGCTCTATCTGGAAGATTCTGCAGTCTGGCGAGCAAGGTGAATGATGCTCTCTGCAGTTGACACAGATGGGAGGCGGGGCACATGGAGTATTGGGATGTGATGGGCGTCTGCAATCTCGACATGTGAGGCTGGAAGTGCAGGGGGAAGACATATGGCCGAACTTCCAGCACTTAAAGCACTGCATCGGGGGAGGGATATAGGGTTGACGTCACATCGATAGACCATCACCTCGACCTTCTCCAGTAATGTAACACCCTCGAAGGCCAAGATGAGGGGACCGGTAGCAATCTGATTTTCCTTCGGACCCCGATGAACGCGCCGGACGAAATGTACACCTCGCCGCTCTAAATTGGCGCACAGCACGTCATCAGACTGCAAAAGAAGGTCCTTATGGTAAATAACTCCTTGGACCATATTTAAACTCTTATGGGGTGACCGTAACGGCAACATCCCCCAACTTGTCACAAGCAAGTAACCGTCGTGATTGGGCAGAGGATGCCGTTTGTATCAGGACTGACACAGAGAGCATTTTGGACAAGCCCTCCACCTCCCCAAACTTGTCCTCTAAGTACTCGACGAAGAACTGAGGCTTTTTGGAGAGAAAAGACTCCCCATCAGCTCTCGTACAAACTAAGAATCGGGGCGAATAACTGCTACTGCCATCCTGATACTTATGTTCCTCCCATGATGGGGTCAGGGAGGGGAATGTTTTCAGATCATACTTCTGAGCATTAAATTGAGCCCGAGAACGCTTAGAGACCGCTGGCTGCTGGCCACTAGCGAGAGACGATGTACCACGCTTCATTGCCGGTCATCCGCCCTGATGCCACCTACTCCGACCAAGGGCCCTCCCCACGGGCGCCACCCAACCTCAGCAAGGGCCACCTGGCAGGATGGCCATTGATGGGAGTCCCGATACCCCAGGAGGATTGGCATCTACTCCTTGGCATACGTGGGGAGTTAACAGCGCAGGCATCAGTAGAGCGATCCCTGTGTTGTCAGGGGGCTACAACCAACAGAGTACATGGCAGCCCCACCACAACCGACTGGCTACCGTGCTAGATGTTAGGTAACATGTGATCCATGGTCGCCGTCAGTGCAGAAGGAGGCACTGCACAGTGCAAGGTGGAAAGTGCACACAGGAACGTATCTATGCCCAAGAGATGGAGAGCGGGCTGGACTGCAATGCAACGACGAATAAGCTGGGAAAAGATCTGATCGCAAGATGGACACAATGCACCAAGTAAGGCGCCCTTCCCCAGTCGGGTCGCTCTTCGGAAGAATTTTGAGATATGAAGGTCAAACCTGACAGGGGACCATCACATAAGGCCGAAACTTTTGAGACTCCTTTTAGTCGCCTCTTACGACAGGCAGGAATACCGCGGGCCTATTCTTACCCCCGAACCCGCAGGGAAGGGGGGGGGGGGGACGTATAAGATGCGGTTTTAGTTGGTGAAAGGCTTTTTCATTAACACCAATAATTATTAACGGTAATAATTATTAACATTAACAGCAGTAATTATTCGTTACAGACCGCGATAAGAAGAGAATGCTTTGCGAACTACTCTCTTGAAAATAGATCTGTACACTGGCAATATTTCAAAATTCAAACATATGTGTGTACTGCAGCGATGTTTTAAATAGATGAATATTGAATAAAGAATGCAGCTTCTAACAATATTTCTAAGGAAAAAAGTCGACCAACTCGAACGATGGGATTTTAGTCTTGTAGACAAGAGCATTTCTACAATTAGAAATACATTTGCTTGTATTTACCACAAACACCTATGCAAAGCATAGATATCCAAAAAGCAAACATTATTCTTGGTTCCCCACTTCATATTTCAGTTGTCTACGCTCTACGAACACACATAACCTAAAAACTAATGCAACTAGTGTCGCCAAAGTTGGAACACGCCGAAAGTGATTTCACCGACGAGTTGCGCAAACGCGCGGGGCGATGCGCAGTTACTTGCAAGCATTATCCTCTGGTCGCTGTTCTCCTGGCGAGCCGTGTGTTGCCCAGGCTGGCAACGCCTGGTGGGTTAACTCGTCAGAGTGAGAGAGAGAACTGTTGTGAGCTCGTTAGCAAGAGCATATGAAATGAGGATTCACATCTGTGTGCCCTTTAGACAGGGTACACAGATGTGAATCCTACTCTGCTTCATTTCATATGTCCTTGCTAAAAGGGTACACAGATGTGAATCCTACTCTGCTTCATTTCATATGTCCTTGCTAACGAGCTCTCAGCAATTCTCTCTCCCACTCTGACGAGTTAACCCACTAGGCGCGCAGACAAATAATTATGTGGATTCCCTGGAAAGACCAAAGCTGCAGAACCGCAACCTTGTTATCACGATGCTTTCCAAAGGGAGAAAGACAACGGCGCAGTCCCTGCGTCATACCTCAACGCCTGCAATTTGAGAAGTGCCGCCCGTGACAGCAGGGAACATACCGGCTGGCATGAATTAGTCGGCCGCGAAACGTGGCCCTTCGGCCACGGCGCGCGGCGTCGCGGCAGCATGCCCCCAAGGCCTCCAACCATTGTCTGGTCACCGCCACCGTGTAAACACGGATTGGTGGGCCTTTCAGACTGCTGTCCTTGCCGCGGAGCTGTCTGGCCGAAGCTGCACGATACTGCATTTATGAGTTCAAATTCTGCGCAGCTGGCCAACCACAAGCACTAACACAAACACAACCATAATCACTATTATTAATTCTACAGCTATGTCTTTAACTAAGCAGTGACTGCCTAAGATATGTACATGCCCACACACTCAACATATTCACTTAAATAGGATACTTACGGAAACTATGCGACTACCTATTTATCAGTGAAATTAAAAGTGTAACTTGTCCCCGTAAATGAAAGTTATGTAGTTAAAGGTAGAAAACTGCACCTGTTCTTCTTCTACTTTGTTGGCGCCTATCTTTATTCAGGCGTTATTGTGTACTTGTGTACGCACCCATATAGAACACGCGTCAAAATCCCATTAGTAAAATTCCTAACCTAAGCTGTTGTGCAAAAGGGTGAACTCTTCCTGGAATTAAAATCAGATGTAAACACTGATCTATAGTTTCTTCTCGTAGGCTGCGTCTCCTCACTTACAATACTGCATACTCCGTCCACTTACAATAGAGAAAAATCGCATTTTTATTACACATTATATATATATATATATATATATATATATATATATATATATATATATATATATATATATATATATATAAGTAAATTAACTTAGAAAACTTCCCGTCTGACAGCCTTGCATTCATATCATCTCAGTTCCACAAAACTTTTCCTTAGAATAAATTAATATAAAATCATTTGCAAATAATGCTGTCTCCACTACATGGCAGCCAACGTCTATGCTTCTCAAAGCAAGTACATTGTCAGACTGTAACAAACACTGACATCTACTCTGACACAGTAAAACTAACCTCTAACACCAGGATATGTGGTCTCAGGAACAGACTTACAAAGAATATGGTTATATCGAAACTATGGAGGTTGAGTACATTTATCATGTTCACAATTTCATTCACATTTATGGCCAAAACTACCTGAAAATTGTCGTGGAAACTAAAACAGCCTCCTTTCATTACCCCTCCCCCATTAAACATGAATTTTGCAGAGTGGTTTCTGCTGATACAATAGCAGGAAGTACTCAAAAAATTCTCCAAAAGAAACAATCACGAAAGTATGGTACAACATATGTGGCTACAAATATCTGGGGTGAGTGATAATGTATAAAAAGTATCAGTGAATAGTACAAAATGATAAAACGGTGGTACATACACTGAAATACAAATAATAGTACATACATGCAAACAAGTATACAAAGATCCAGTAATAAGTCACTTTACATATTTGTCATGATACAGAAGACATGGCTGAACAAGAAGCTTGCTTTGGTAAAGCAGTAATCTAGTTCACTGAAGTATAGTGGCATACATACAGCCAATGTTTACAATAACATACAAAGCATTACAAAGTCAGCACAACTAACTGTACCAATGGCTAAATTCCTGTCAATTCAAACAAAATAAGAAAGATACACAAATTTCGTACAAAATGGTACAAAACTTGGCAAAGCAGTTATAATTGTCTGTTAAAATATTTAAGAAAACGTTATGAAGACAAATGAACATTCCTGTTCAGTTCAATAAAGGTAGAGAGATACATGCATTTGCAGTATGGTACATAGATGCTTAGAATTGTCTTTCAAAGTTATTGAGAAATCGTATGAGAACAATGTCATGCAATGGGAGAAAAGTATAACAGCAAAATGGTACACGCAACTCTGTTTTATTACATACACGCTTATCACAGTGGCACCTGCATAGTAGCATGAACACATTTCTGTGGCAGATTCAGGAAGCCTAGTGCTTTTCCTCCAGTTTCTCCACTGACAACCCACAGTACTCAAAATAAGTATGTTATCCATGCAGACTCAGTGAGGATGAAATGTCCACTGATAGCCCAAAATTTGAAGAGCCTATCCAGACAGACTCAGGGAGACATAAATGTCATGTCACAACCTCCACTGACAACCCACAATTTCAAGGGCTAGAATCATTGTAGGATTGACATAATGTGCATGTTTCCATTGGCCCATCTTTCATGAGCTGAGACACTGTGTGACAATCAACTTAGTGCCACAGCAAATCGCATGAAGCCATCCAGCATACTCTGTCCATTAAGTGTTGTATGTGCTTGTAAACCAATTTCTTCTCTCATGCATGTCTAGGATACACGAAACAAATTTACAAAGGAATTAGATAACTAGTTACATATATCTTAATACCATAATTAATTATCCTGACAAACATATAATTCCATGCGATCATATGAATTGAATGTAAGACATGATACAATGGATCATCATTTTGGTATTAATTGTCAGTCCTGAATATGTATCTCCATCTCAAAGTACCTCGCATAAATGAAGACTTGGATGCAGTTTCTTAAGTTACTTACATTTCTCTGTCTGGCCAGAATGGTAACTACACGTACCTCACACACATCAACAACAGGAATAAGTTTGGTGACAACCAAAATAGCTAATTACTGCATATACACTCTTAGAATAGAAAAGCTTATTAGAGTACAGTCAATGTCAATCATGCACCAGACAACATCTTATGCTATTGCAGCAAAAATCTTAGCATTTCTAAGATTAATTGGAATCATTATAACTAAGAACTGTTGTCATTCCTGGTGATGGAAGAGTAACATGTTCATTACATTTTGATTAACAAGCTGCATGTTCCTGAAAATTCTAAGATCAGGTGTCAATTACAGAGTAGCTCCTATTATCTGTTGAATAAACTCCTCATAAAGACATACAAAGAGAGCACAGTCCTGAAAGAAAATGTTCATGTTAAATTATTTTGGTTCTTGCTAGCAATGCTACACAGTGTATGTGTAAAGTTAATGTTAAACCACATACATCATTACACAGACATTACCTTCCTCTACCTCTCATTGGCTACCAGAAATAACAATCCATAAAAACATCCACACACATCATCACTACTGAAGTAACATCATCTACTCCTCATTAGCTTCCTGAAATAGCTACTCTCAAAAACATCTCTTCACTTACATATACATAATAGTTCAATAATATTATTCCTTCTATACTGGTCAGAATAAGTGACAGATTGACTATTACAAAATATCAACACCTATCCATCACACAAATACAGCTACTTCATAAGCACATCGTTTCTTCCCTCTTGATCTCAATATTTTTTTAACATAAATATCATACTTTATCCTTCCTCTATCATTCTTTATAATGTGTCCAGTTTCTCACACTATACATATTCAGCTATAATTTGCCAATTCATATCTCTGTATCAGCAGTAGTCAAAAGCTGAGGACTTCTAGGTCCATATTACTATTTTCAAACATCTCAAAATGGCACATCGTTTCTTACCTCGGCACTAATAAAGGAGATCTCTGAAACACCATTCACAAATTACCAAGAATTAGCAGTAAATTACATTTATCATCAGTTATGAAAACCATTTCTTGCTGTAGGAGGTCAACCAGTCTCAAAACTTTCTTCAATATGCTTACACTATAATATTAGGACAGAGTCCTTTACACATATTAGATAAACAGTATAGTAGAAGAAAGTAGCAGTAACACCCAGCTCAAGGAAGCATCAGTCGCCAACTGATGTACCCATCATAGAGAGATGGATCCTCTGCCTACTTTACTCATTAAATACCTTGACATTAGATACATAATGAACAAATTGCGATTTACATCTCCTCTGTGTTTCCACTTCCACGGCATTTTCATGAACAATGCGAAGCATCCAAAATGGTTCATTGTTTAGAAGCAAGAAATTATGATTAAGCGATTTTCCCTTGTGAGAAAGCTGTTGAGATTTCACCAAGACCTTTTGGCCTATATATAACTGTTTGATATTTACATATCATAGTAATTTCTTCATGTTTTCAGCGGCTCTATTAATGTTAGCTAAGGCTAAATTAATTTCATGATGTAGGCATCTCTTTTTGGGTAATGGTATCGTTTCTCTGACTCAGTGAGGTGGCTGCTTATTCTTTAACACCAGAAGAGGGGGCAAATATGTAGAATCGTTTGTTAACTCATTCAGTACATTCTGAAACGAATGAAGTTGTCAGCCCCAAATATTGTGTTTGCAATTACAATACGATCTGCAGAGTTTCCAGCTCTTTCATTACATGTTCATAAAAGTTTGAAGATCCATGATACAAGGAGATAAATGCAGGTTTAATTTTCCTATGGCATAATGTATGCAACCAATGCTGGGATTGGAAATTAGGTCTGTTGTCAGATTTACCTTGTATTTGTGACCAATTTCTTTCAAAAAGTGGTTAAGAAAAGCTGCAGGTACAGGTTTTGCTGTTTCTCTACGCAGTGGTGTAAATGACACAACCTTCTGCTGCCACAAAAACAAAAGAGTAACCGCTGTTTATTCTGAGAAGGGGTCTGAATAAAACGACAGCTATTAGTTGTCCTAATTTGCTAGGGATTATGGGAAACAGTGGAGCAGAGTGAAGTATAGTAGGAGATTTTGCCTTTCGGCATAGTTTACACTTTGAAAGCACTGTACGAATTCTTTTCTCCATATTGTGAAAATAACATGTATTAAATGACTTGTTAAAACATTTCTGGGTCCAAAATTGGCCATAAGTAAGGTGTTCGTGCCACACAAGTTTGTTAACTAAGTCATCAAGAATATATACCACCCATAAATCACTATTAGCACTCCTAAGTTTGAATAAAAATATTATCTGTATCAGATAAAATTGTTGCACAGCTAAATTCTACATGTCATTCCATTTCTCTTTGGTTTGTCTCCATATAGGACCCTTATCTTGTTTCTTAGTGATGTCTGGAAGAGTTAATGAGATGTAACTCTCAAATGCAACCTTCTGAATATAGAAGATAATAAAGTTATTTTCCTAACAATCTTCTTCAGTTGATTTAAGAAGACCAACAGGTGAACAAGACAAAGTGTCAGCTGCTATGTTTTGTGTTTCCGAGATGTAAACAATGGTAAAATTTAACTTCTGCTAAGTTAAGATCAACACTTAATATGATCATGATTTAATTTAGCTATCATCAGCAACTGAAGGCTGTGGTGATCAGTATATAACTTGGTGTGCCTGCCATACAAGGAGTAGTGGAATTTATCAAAAGTCCAAACCACAGCCAGCGCCTTCATTTCGGTCACAGAATAATTATGTTCTTATTTTGATAAAATGTGACTGGTAAATGGAATAGTCCTTTGAACAATGACAGTATTTTCTTCAAATTCCTGAAAGATGTGCATGCCAAGTCCAAATTTTGAGCTATCAGTAGAAATACAAATGTCTAACCTAACCTAACCCTGAATGCTGTAAGAAGTGCATCCTTCAAGCTACGAAATTTCTCCTGAGCTACCTCGTCCCAGTGCCCCACAATATTCTTACCAGTCAACACATAGAACTTGAGAATAGTCAAGTTTTTTAAATTAGTGAAACGATGGTACAAATTAATGAGCCCTAAGAACACGTTTAGTTGAAAGTACAGACATTTTTGCAGCAGCTTCCATATTTTCTGGATGAGTTCAAATTGCTTCATTAGATATGATATGACCAAGAAATTTAATTTGAAGTTTGCCAAACTGTGATTGTTCCAAATGAACTGTGATGTCAAACACTGTAAACACTTCTAGCAATGAATTAAGAAGATTGTTATGATCTAACCATGACTTTTCCACAATGAGGATATCATCAACATAGATTGTAATTCTTTCCTACAAGTGTCCAGGGAGAGTGGGATAAAGGCACAAGACGAAATGTTAAGTCCAAAGGAAAACTTACAAAACTGGTAACAGGTACCAAAGCAAAGAAAAGCTGTATATTTCCTACAAGTAGCGTGCAACAGAATTTGCCAAAAGATGTATCTCAGATCTAATGTAGATAACACCTTAATGACAAGAAATTTATGTAACAATTCCACCAATGTCTGAGGATGATCTGTTTCAGGAAGAATAATGGTATTGATTTGTCTGGAATCTAACACCAAACATATTGACCCATCTCTTTTTTCAACAACATAAAGCGGACTCTTGTAAAATCTCATAGCAGATTCAGTGAGACCTCGACTTAACATGGACTGTGTCTCATTCCTTACTCTTTTTCCTGCATACCAGTGGAACTCTATAAGGTGTTAAAAAAGTTCTTATGTTCTTTGATGGGTTTGTTGACAAAGACTTTAGAATGTGACTGTAAGATATTGAATAACTATCACCTCTCTACTTCAGAAGTATCCTCTACACTTCTTGCTTCTCATATATAATTTCAGAGATATCACAAGACTATTGCATCTGCTGAGAAATATTCGATTTATGAACAATAGCTTCAATGGAAGATTGTGCTTCTGACAATGATAAAAATTTTAAACAGTTGGTGCCATCTTCCTTCTTCGAAATCCAATCAAACAGACTAACTTGCCATCGACTTCAGCCTTCGTCTTAGCGTCATTAATGTTTAGAATAGCCTTGTAGTCAGTCAAGAAATCAATACCTAGTATAATTTGTGCAGTAAGAAGGGGCACAATTAAGAAGTTAGCAGAGAATTGATGACCTTGGCAACTGAAATCCAAATGTGTCTGTTTTCTAACCTCTATAGTTTTTCCAGTAATGAGACCCTTAATTCTGAGTTGTTGCAACGGAAATGTTGGACAAACAATTAATTCTTGGCATTAACTGAAAACTGCATCACTGATAGCAGAAATAGGATTACCTGAGTCTAATATCGCTGATACGGAAACTTTTCCAACGGAAACTGGCACTATAGGATGGATTAACATGTTCTGATTCTCTACCTTCTTTAATATCATCAAACTGAACAAAATTTATTCGTTTCTCCTCTGAATCCATGTGACAAAATGTTTTTCCTAAGAGAGTGTCACCAAAAATCACAACCATATTATTAATTACATTCCCTACTGCGTGTGGATGTAATCTGTTTGACATTCACTATCATCATCACCTGACGAAGGCATGTAATTAGTTACCCAGTCAAAAACACTGATTTGTCTTAAGTTTAGTGCTTGTTCTTCAACAGTCTCTATGTTAACAAGATTATGATCGGTTTCACCTAACATCCGTTTCTCATTTTGAGTAATAACAGGCTCACACTGTTCATTAATGGGTTCATAATGCATGATCTCTATGGTATGAAAGGAAGAATTTTCTGTATCGACAAACGAGACGTTTGCCGCATGTGCCATCAGTCATCCCTGAAATGGCCCGTCACGTCTAACGTTATCATGAGGATCAAGTGGTCTAATCTCAACTGCTTCAGCACGTCGTTCATCATTAAAGTTTCCACGATCGTCCCTCTCCTGATTATTTCTTTGGTAATAACTGTTACGATCACACGAACTATCTCATGTTTGGCAGTAATGATCTAAAATCGGTGTTCCAAGGTTCTCGATTTGAATTAAAGTTTCATCTGTTGTTTCTTTCATTAACTGATGTGTGCTAGGATCACTACTATTGCTATAAGCTCTTCGATTCCTGAAACCACAACCTCTGTCCCTACCTTTAAAAGCCGGCTCGGGTGGCCGAGCGGTTCTAGGTGCTACAGTCGCAGGTTCGAATCCTGCCTCGGGCATGGATGTGTGTGATGTCCTTAGGTTAGTTAGGTTTAAGTAGTTCTAAGATCTAGGGGACTGATGACCTCAGCAGTTAAGTCCCATAGTGCTCAGAGCCATGTGAAGCATTTCTTTACCTTTAAAATTGTCGCGATTGTTAGACTGTTCCCTTGGATGCCAATTGTATGAATGATTGTGATCACGACCTTTAGAAAACGGATTATTCTATTCATAACTGTTGTTACGATTTTCAAAATATCCTTCATCATATCTGTTTCGCTGTGACTGGAAATTTTGCCCGTTGCCGTCTCAGTATTTGTTTCGCGAGTAAAATTCCCACTGTCAACCTCGAGTTCTTGCAATAAATTTTGAAAAGCCTCAATGTCAGTCATCGTTCCGCCAAGCTGTCGCAAGCGCGTCGGCCAAACAGATTCTTATTAATTCAGACGAACTGTGTGGATTCGATATGAAGCGATCCTTGCGTATCATCTGCTGAAAACAGTTTGCTGGGCGAGAAAAGTATGACTGTTCAAAATTCGTTAGCATAATGCTACTGTAGCACTAAAAGACCTAAGTCGAAACAAGGCCCCGGGAGTAGACAACATTCGAGTAGAACTACTTATAGCCTTGGGAGAGCCAGTCATGACAAAACGTTTCCATCTGGTGAACAAGATGTATGGGACAGGCGAAATACCCTCAGACTTCAAGAAAAATTTAATAATTCCAATCTCAAAGAAAGCAGGTGTGAAAATTACCAAACTATGAGTTTAGTAAGCCACGATTCCAAAATACCAATTCAAATTGTTTACAGACGAATAGGGAAACTTGTAGAGGCCAATCTGGGGGAGGATCAGTTTGGATTCCGTAGAAATGTTGAAACACGCGAGGCAATACTGATCCTACACCTTAGAAGACAGGCTAAAGAAAGCCAAAGTTACGTTTCTAGTATTTGTAGACATAGAGAAAGCTTTTGAATATGTTGACTGGAATACTCTTTTTCAAATTCTGAAGGTGGCAAGGGTAACATACAGAGAGCAAAAGGCTATTTACAATTTGCACAGAAACCAGATGGCAGTCACAGGAGTCAAGTGGTTGAGAAGGTAGTTCAAATGGTTCAATTGGCTCTAAGCACTATGGGACTTAACATCTGAGGTCATCAGTCTCCTAGATCAGAACTACTTAAAACTAACTAACCTAATGACATCACACACATCTATGCCCGAGGCAGGATTCGGACCTACGAGCGTAGCAGTAGCGCGGTTCCGGACTGAAGCGCCTAGAACCGCTCGGTCAAATGGACCGGCAAGAAGGGAGTGAGACAGGGTTGTAGCCCATCCCCAATGATATTCAATCTGTATATTGAGTAAGCAGAAAGGAACCAAAAGAAAAATTTGGAGTAGGAATTAAAATCCATGGGGAAGAAATGAAAACTTTGAGGTTTGCCGACGATGCTGTAATTCTCTCGGAGACAGCAAAGGACCTGGAAGGGAAGTTGAACGGAGTGGACAGTGTCTTGAAAGGAGAATATTATAGATGCTGAAGATTAGATGGGTAGATCACATAACTAATGAGGAGGTATTGAACAGAGCTGGAGAGAAGAACAATTTGTGGCACAACTTGACTAGAAGCAGGGATCGGTTGACACGTTCTGAGGCATCAAGGGATCACCAATTTAGTACTGGAGGGAGGGGTGGAGAGTAAAAATCGTAGAGGGAGACCGAGAGATGAATATGCTAAGCAGTTTCAGAAGGATGTAGGTTGCAATAGTTATTTGGAGATGAAGAGGCTTGCAAAGGATACAGTAACATGGAGAGCTGCATCGAACCAGGCTCTGGACTGAAGGCCACATCATCAACAACAACAATGATACTGTTTTTGACTATGTCTTGTGTTGTCTCAGACCATATGCTGACAAGAATGCGTAATAAAATTCACGATCCTTTTGGCATTCTTGTGTGATTGCTCTCATACTTAAACGATTGCTTTCATTCTTGTGGCTATTTCAGATTATAAATAGCCACACGTAAGTTCAAGATTATGACGAATCGGCCATCAAGGTGGAAGACAATACTGGAATTGTTGGAGCCACTCTATTGGTGCACGTCATTGGGAGAATATCGTGAAACTTTAAACTTTCGAACTGTAAGATGCGTGTGAATTCCAAGGGACCAAACAGCTGAGGTCATCGGTTCCTAGACTTAAACACTACTTACACTTACTTAAACTAACTTATGCTAAGAACAATACACACACCCATGCTCAAGGGAGCTCTCGAATCTACGCCGCTAGGGGCCGCGAAATCCGTGACATGGCGGCCATTCCGCGCGGCGAACTGTAAAAAAATGTTTGTAATCGAATGAATCATTCTTCTGAGGGGCACACTGTTTAGCGCTGCTTGAGGCATTCGCGCTATGTTGTCTGCATGACGCACTACAGTTCACCCACGCGGCACAAATCAGAAAGTCGATCAAAAGTATCATCATGCCTGTGACTGATTTTATTTAACGCGCGATAATCTGTTATTCAGTTTCTTTACATCAAACTTGTGCCGTTGATTAATGGTCATTTGTCCCTGTTTAAAACGTTGAAGAGAAAGATATTCTTCCTAGTCGGCAAAGGGAACAGGCTGTGTAACGTCACAAATTTTGTCCACATTTCTAGACAGTTGGGTCACGGTTACAGAAAGATCGTCTACTTGTTTGGTAACTATATGTATCTGTTCTGGAGCAGCAGATTCTCTCTCTTTAGCATTAAGCGATGCACACTGCTCTTCCACACTTTGCATATGGGTTTCAAACTGACTATCCTGTTGTTTTAACTGTCAAATCTCGGACGTTTCAATGAGTTCGACTCTTGACTTTAGATGGTTTATATCTTATGTAGCCTGTGTAGTTTTTTCATTTAAATCTTACAATAGTTTCTCTCAAAACTTTTCATAATTCTCTTCTAGATTGCTGGCCAGTTTTCTGTCACGTTCTTCTGATTTTCCATCTCATTCCTTATTGCATTCCTTAACGCTTCGAATCTCAGATAATACCTTCACGAATTTTCTGTCCTGTTCTTTCCTGTTTTGCTTAACTTCTTTAATTTCTAATATTACCTGCAAAAGATCGTGGTCCTTATCTTTAACACTACCACCGAAAGGAATAGAGACTGGCTCAGAGTGGACGATAGTTGTGGATGCAAAACCTGAATCTCTAACTACAGAATCTGACTGATATGACAAATTACGTTCTATAGACTCCGTTCCCAAAGCCGAATCCCCAGATGCACTTCCTTGTTTCTCGTTTGATACCGAAAAATAACCCTAACCAACCCTGTCAGGCATTGTCCTATCGGTCTCAATTAAATCATTATTGTGAGAGGATCCCTGTGCAATTGGCCCTTTTCTGTCTACAAAATTACCAAAAGTTGCATCAGCTGCAGCTTGGCATTTTCCTAGCTCTGGTAGTTCTTGACATTTTAATGCAATTATAGTAAAACAGCAAACAAGATGGAAAACTCTCACACACAGAAGATCACTACAACACTGGTAACTACTAAGAATCGCTTCCTACAAGTGAAAACAGAAAAATATTTAAATTACCACAGATAGTATTTACTCTACAAAGTAATTTAAGCTTCTGATTGTTCAAGGTTCAATAAAGAAGCTTTTAACTGGGAGTACGTCATTAACAATACGAAATATCAATGGCAAAATCACTTACTCTAAGCGCAATATACACTCCTGGAAATTGAAATAAGAACACCGTGAATTCATTGTCCCAGGAAGGGGAAACTTTATTGACACATTCCTGGGGTCAGATACATCACATGATCACACTGACAGAACCACATGCACAAAAGTTCTATTCCTGCACAAGCAAACTTTAATTATACTCCAGAAAATTTATCTGTATTGTTGCCCGGTAATAAATATGTAAAACAAAGTGATGCTGTAATGGTATATAGTGTGCAATCACTTTAATTGTTGCGTCACAGATCTTGAAAGTATTTCCTCACTCGAAGTCTATAACTGAAATTTTAATTTGTAGTTCTGGAACAAAACTTTATCTGATTAAAAAAATCAGCAGACTATAATGTAATTACGCATCCTGGCAGAAAAGGTCGCTAGTTTTAATAAAAACTTCTAAACTCGTGCTTGTTTGTGCTTGGTTGGTATCTTGATATTGAAATGCGTAAATCTCAGCGCACGGCAATAGAACTGTGTTAAATTCTGAAAGAAAGTATATGAAGCACACGTTACATGATGCGAAATCCACGCTAACGATCAAACAATTCGTTTACGAGAGAGCAATCCGTTTTCAATGGATTTTACGTATGCTATCTGTCTGCAAAACAAAATGATTAAAATGTTGGCCCTGAAGACAGATAATCATTATCTTTATCTTGTAAACAATCACTGTAACAGAACTGTTTTTGTAATTACAGAGCAAATGAAGATAAAAATTAACACATCTGACTGTGTGATAAAACTGCTTGAAAATTCACAAGATAGCACTGAAATCTTTTGCTGCTATTAAGCCTCAGAACTGATACTGATATTTTCACAAAAACACTCTGAAATTACTGTGTCCTACAATGTACATGAATATTGATAGCAATTAAATTCATTGGCCTACCTGTGCACACGAAACGCTCGTCTGTCCTGCAACCTGTTACTATTAAGATAATGTTGAAACTGTCAAGAATCAAATTTCCTTTACCGTACTTGCGATGTGCCATGCAAGACGGTATCTTATAACTTTTCATAAAAATGCTTCTTCAGCATACAACTCGAGATGTGCAATGTGAGTGTACAAAACGCATTCAAAAAGGTAAAGACTGGAAAATGAGGGAGTAAACTTAACGATTGATAAATGAGAACAAAGGCTCCAAGTCTAACTATGCTTCATTAGCAAATCACACCCTGTGATAAATTTATCACAGCTAGATAAGTTAGCAAAAACCTTTTAAGGTAGCAAAGACCTTTCTCAATTATTTTCCTGTGTACAATTGGCTTTCTTGACACTTATTTCAATTATAAGACAAATCAATGAGCTGCAGTATAAAACTTCTAACAGAAAACTTTAACATACACAATGTTCTGACAAAAAAACTGCACAATTATGAATGTATGTAAAAATCTAGATTACCTTAGAAAGCTTCCCTTCTAACATTCTTGCATTCGTATAATGTCAGTTCCACAAACTTTTCCCTCAGAATAAATTCCTACAAATTCTTTTCAAATAATGCTCCCTCCACCACACGGCAAGACTGCTTCCATCCTTCTGAAAGCAAGTACATCGTCAGGCTGTCTAAAACACACTGATGCTACTCTGAGGAAGGAGAACTAACCTCTCTGACCAAGGTCTGTGATCTCAGGAACAGACTTCAAAATAATATGGTCACATCGATACTATGGAAATTGAGTACATTTATCAAATTCACAATTTCATTCACATTTATGGCCAAAACTACCTGAATATTGTCATGGCAACTAAAACAGTCTCATTTCAAATTCGCCATCACAGCGAGTTCAATGACAGATGTTTTACAATTTCTGTAATGCCAAGAAGGGTCGTCGAGCAGATGCGCAAAACTATAGACCTATATCTCTGACGTCGATCTGTTGTAGAATTTTAGAACATGATTTTTGCTCGAGTATCATGTCGGTTTTGGAAACCCAGAATCTACTCTGTAGGAATCAACATGGATTCCGGAAACAGCGATCGTGTGAGACCCAACTCGCTTTATTTTTCATGAGACCCAGAAAATATTAGATACAGGCTCCCAGGTAGATGCTATTTTCCTTGACGTCCGAAAGGCGTTCCATACAGTTCCTTACTGTCGCCTGATAAAGTAAGAACCTACGGAATATCAGACCAGCTCTGTGGCTGGATTGAAGAGTTTTTAGAAAACAGAACACAGCATGTTGTTGTCAATGGAGAGACGTCTACAGACGTTAAAGTAACCTCTGGCGTGCCACAGGGGAGTGTTATGGGACCATTGCTTTTCACAATATATATAAATGACCTAGTAGATAGTGTCGGAAGTTCCATGCGGCTTTTCGCGGATGATGCTGTAGTATACAGAGAAGTTGCAGCATTAGAAAATTGTAGCGAAATGCAGGAAGATCTGCAGCGGATAGGTACTTGGTGCAGGGAGTGGCAACTGACCCTTAACAAATGTAATGTATTGCGAATACATAGAAAGAAGGATCCTTTATTGTATGATTATATGATAGCGGAACAAACACTGGTAGCAGTTACTTCTGTAAAATATCTGGGAGTATGCGTGCGGAACGATTGGAAGTGGAATGATCATATAAAATTAATTGTTGGTAAGGCGGTTACCAGGTTGAGATTCATTGGGAGAGTCCTTAGAAAATGTAGTCCATCGACAAAGGAGGTGGCTTACATATCACTAGTTCGACCTATACTTGAGTATTGCTCATCAGTGTGGGGTCCGTACCAGATGGGGTTGACGGAGGAGATATAGAAGATCCAAAGAAGAGCGGCGCGTTTCGTCACAGGGTTATTTGGTAACCGTGATAGCGTTACGGAGATGTTTAGCAAACTCAAGTGGCAGACTCTGCAAGAGAGGCGCTCTGCATCGCGGTGTAGATTGCTGTCCAGGTTTCGAGAGGGTGCGTTTCTGGATGAGGTATCGAATATATTGCTTCCCCCTACTTATACCTCCCGAGGAGATCACGAATGTAAAATCAGAGAGATTCGAGCGCTCGCGGAGGCTTTCAGACAGTCGTTCTTCGCGCGAACCATACGCGACTGGAACAGAAAAGGGAGGTAATGACAGTGGCACGTAAAGTGTCCTCCGCCACACACCGTTGGGTGGCTTGCGGAGTATAAATGTAGATGTAGAAATGGTAACGAAGTTGTCAGACAGCACGTCTTCTCTCCTCCATCATTCTTTCTAGCTGAGACTAGCGTTCCTTCCCGGCACGTTCTAACGAAGAGACGCATTACTTAGGCCCCTCATTTTTTAGTCACTACCACACACGTTCTATTTACACGCGTTCAACTGACACAGGATATATGATGGAGGTTGGAAGGAAAAATATAACAAAATCACCTGATTATTGTAATTCTACTCTGTTCTACGGATTCCTAGGATCTAATACTATGCCATCCAGTGAAGAGTATCAGGTGGCTGATGTGATGAACGCCCACGGATTTCCCTGTTGATGACTGCTGTTAGGGTTAGATGGGCGATGTTAAGCGACTTCCCCTTCTACTCCGTCTTGTTCAGGAGCAAACTCATTCTGACTCAACTGTCTCCTGTTATCATTTTGGCGGTACTGCTGGTTGTTCCAGCCTCCTGTTTGGTGTGGGTAGTTGCTGTTGTGCCTATGGCACCCAAGGCTCTACCTCTGTTTGCATGCCCTTCTTTGGAACTGGTCAGATGATTGGGTGTCGTGTCATACGTCTGTCTGTACGCTAGATTTCCACACTCCTAAGCATGCCTAGTCCACTGTTTACGATGTGATAGTGAAGTGAAAACCTGGAGGGACACATACAGCAGAAAAGCGTGCAGGCCGACCTCGTCTGAGAACATCACACAGGAATTCCAAACTGTATCGGCATCCACTGCAAGTACTATGATAGTTAGGCGGGAGGTGAGAAAATTTGGAGTTCATGGTGGAGCGGCTGCTCATAAGCTACACATGACGCTGGTAAATGACAAACGACGCCTCGCTTGGTGCAAGGAGGATAAACATTGGACGATTGAACAATGGAAAAAACGTGTGGAGTGACGAATCATGGTACAGAATGTGGCCATTCGACGGCAGGGTGTGGGTACGGTGAATACCTGGTGAACGTCATCTGCCAGCTTGTGTAGTGCCAACAGTAAAATTCGGAGGCCGTGGTGTAATGATGCGGTCGTGTTTTTGATGGAGGGGGCTTGCACCCCTTGTTGTTTTGCGTGGCACTATGACAGCACAGGCCCACATTGGTGTTTTAAGCACGTTCTTGGTTCCCGCAGACCTACATTAATGTTTTAAGCACCTTCTTGCTCTCCACTGTTGAAGAGCAATTCGGGGATGGCGATTACATCCTTCAATACGATCGAGCACCTGTTCATAATGTACAGCCTGTGGCGGAGTGATTACACGACATTAACATCTCTGTAATGGACTGCCCTGCACGGAGTCCTGACCTGAATCCGTTAGAACACCTTTGAGATGTTTTGGAACGCCGACTTCGTGACAGGCCTCACCGAGCGACATGGATACCTCTCCTGAGTGCCGCACTCCGTGAAGAATGGCCTGCCATTCCCCAAGGAATATTCCAGCACACGATTGAACGTATGCCTGCGAGAGTGGAAGCTGTCATCAACACCGAGGCTGAGCCAACACCAAACTGGAATGCAGCATTACCGACGGAGTGCGCCACGAACTTGTAAGTCATTTTCAGCCAGGTGTCCGTATACTTTTGATCACATAGTATATGTCTTGAGGCAGCGAATTCACTACGCGAATATCCAGACGAGTTTCGTCGAGTATTTGAGAATGAGAACACTTGGTGACTTGCAGAAAATTTTACTAATAATTTCAAACTTTTTCTCGCTGACAGCCCCCACAGGATAACGTAGCGAAAACATTATCGCTTATTACATTTTCGCTGTTCGTGCAATAAAGCGTCAGCACCAGGAACAACGCTTAAATTTATTACAACTAATTTCATTCGCAACACATTTTGCAGACAGTTTCCACAAAGACCACAGAAAATACCTGCGAAGTGATATCATTGAATGGCACATAGTTCTGGGGCTATGATGTCAAAAACATTGAGATGCATGAAAAACTAGCCCTTTTATAGAAGGGAAGTCCATTCTTTAAAGAATCCAGCGTGTGGGGGGGGGGGGCGGGGGGGGGGGGGGGAGCCGCGGTATTAATGATAAGATCAGAATTTATAAAGAATTTATTGAACCTAAGAATGTTAAAAGTGTTTTCTAAATCTAAAATGTTATGTATTCGGCTTTGTCTTTATTCATGCTGTTGTAAGATATATCGTAGTTCTAGTGTTTTTTTTTTCGCGTGTTGCTAGATTTCTACAGAGCCTAAAGTGATCTTTCTCCGTGTCACCATCCATCATTCGTTCCGTCCTTGTATAAGTAGCCTGCGTTAGTATTTTTCAACCATGACTTGTTAAACTTACGGTTTCGAAGACTCGTACCTATGAGCACCTGCCTCCTTTGCAATTAGGATTATTACATTCTTCTTGAACTCTGAAGGTGCTTCGCCTGTCTTATACGAGGGCGAGTCAAATGAAAACTTTATATATTTTTTAAAATGTTATTTATTGTGCAGAAGTTGTACAAAGCTGTATCACTTTTCAACATAATCTCCCCCACGCTCAAAGCCAAGTCCTCCAGCGATTACAAAGTGCATAAATTCCTTTAGGAAAAAATTCTTTTGGTGGTCCGCGCAGCCACTGACGCAGCGCGTGGCGTACCTCTTCATCAGAACGGAACTTCTTTCCTCCCATTGCGTCTCTGAGTGGTCCAAACATATGGAAATCACATAGGGCAAGGTCTGCTGAGTATGGTGGATGAGGAAGACACTCAAAATGTAGGTCTGTCATTCAAATGGTTCAAATGGCTCTGAGCACTATGGGACTCAACTGCTGTGGTCATTAGTCCCCTAGAACTTAGAACTAGTTAAACCTAACTAACCTAAGGACATCACACACATCCATGCCCGAGGCAGGATTCGAACCTGCGACCGTAGCAGTCGCACGGTTCCGGACTGCGCGCCTAGAACCGCGAGACCACCACAGCCGGCGGTCTGTGATTGTTGCAACTGTTGTACGGGCAGTGTGGGGCTTCTATTGTCATGCTGCAAAAGGACACCTGCTGACAGCAATCCACGTCGCTTTGATTTGATTGCAGACCGCAGATGATTTTTTTAGATCTGAGTATGTTGCACTGGTGACAGTCGTCCCTCTACGCATCTAATGCTCCAAAATGAAGCCTTTTTCGTCCCAAAAGAGAGTCTGCATAACCTTCCCTGCTGATTGTTCAGTTCGAAACTTCATCGGTTTTGGTGATGAGGAATGGCGCCATTCCTTGCTCGCTCTCTTCGTTTCCGCTTGGTGTAAGTGAATCAGGATTCTTGCACCTTCTTCACGATTCTTCACCTTCTCGTTCAAAGCGCCGAAAAAGTTCTTCACAAGCATCAACACGTCGTTCTCTCATTTCAGGAGTCAACTGCCGTGGCACGCGTCTTGCAGACACTTTGTAAAACTGGAGCACATCATGCACAATGTGGTGTGCTGACCCATGACTAATCTGTAAACATGCTGCAGTGTCATTCAGTGTCACTCGGCGGTTTTCCTTCACTATGGCTTCAACTGCTGCAATGCTCTGTGGAGTCACAACTCGTTGTGCCTGACCTGGAGGAGGAGCATCTTCCACTGAAGTCACACCATTTGCGAACTTCCTACTCCATTCGTAGACTTGCTGCTGTGACAACCATGCATCACCGTACTGAACCTTCATTCTTTGATGAATTTCAATAGGTTTCACAACTTCACTACGCAAAATCCGAATAACAGAACGCTGTTCTTCCCTGGTGCTAAACCTCAAGTGTTGGGGGGGGGGGGGGCATATTTATACTGACTCTGCGACGGTATGTGTGCAACTGCACAATGCTGACACCCACAGGTCATTCAGCAGGCTGTTTGTAACACGCTTACCAACTTACAGGATAACGGCGCAAAATTTCGATTTGTTATTACAAATTTAAGGTTTACATTTGACTCACCGCTGTATATCCTGCATAGTACATGGAACTGTTTTCTCATAATTGAGTTCCCAATGATCGTAATAATTCTGAGAGGGGTCCCTTACTCCAGGAACATTGTCACCTTTGTGTACAATCGCAAGACGTTACACTGCCGCGGCCAATCAAACCCGCGCCACCGAGCGGCGTGGATGGTCGACTAACTCAGTTGCGGTGCTACGCCACGTCCATCGCGGCACAGGCGCCACCGCGAGGACCTTCTGGAGAAGGAGAAACGGGGGTGGAGTCTTGGTTTGGAAAGCGAGCGGGCAACAGGCAGTGGGCACACACCAAGAGAGGAAAGGCACGTTGGGTTTGACTGCATGCCGTGGATGACGTGGTGGGGCAGCGGCAACAACAAAGAGTGCGCTGGCCGGACACTTGCCATACTGCGGTACGTTGAGGCTGGGCGCAGTTTGCTTCACAGCTAGCCGGCTGGTTGTTTCCGAAGCAGAACCTGGAGACAGCGGGTTTTCCTATATGAGTGTCTTGTAAGACGGGGCTGTTCTCTGCTGGTTGGATGTCTGCAAAGTTTACAAGTTAGTGCGGGCTGCTGTATGTACTGTGTGTGATTCAACCTGATCAGCACATGGTATATTACCACTAGTCTCTCTCTCTCTCTCTCTCTCTCTCTCTCTCTCTCATGGGGTATATAAATGACAAAAATGCCGTGAAAACTGATCGAGTTTTAACGCTCTCCTTAACGTGGAATTGACGTTAATAATAATAAGATAAATTTAAGAACATATATATTTCTAAATTTGTCAGATGCCTGTTTGGTTGGCCTCTTTCAGTTTGATGTCAGCTGAGCTTCATTTATGTTTCTGTAACCAACCCGCTCCTTATTTAGTGTGTATATCCTTTTAAGGTGCAAAAATGGTTCAAATGGCTCTGAGCACAGGTTCGAATCCTGCCTCAGGCTTGGATGTGTGTGATGTCCTTAGGTTAGGTTTAATTAGTTCTAAGTTCTAGGCGACTGATGACCTCAGAAGCTAAGTCGTATATTGCTCAGAGCCATTTTTCATCAGTCCCCTAGAACTTAGAACTACTTAAACCTAACTAATCTTAGGACATCACACACATCCGTGCCCAAGGCAGGGTTCGAACCTGCGACCGTAGCGGTCTTGCGGTTCCTGACTGAAGCGCCTAGAACCGCTCGGTCACACCGGCCGGCTCTTTTTAAGGTATACAGTAGAATTTGCCCATTTGTATTATGGTTTTAGTTTCTGATAAAAATTACTGACAGGTTATGAACAAATTAATGAGCCATTGGGTGAAATGAATTAATTCTTTACAGTGAACTTAATTTCAACTGATTTTAATTGCGAAGCTGCACTAGTGTGTCACGTATGGTTTTTTTCAGTCAAGTGGTCTTTTCACTATTTTTTTGGCATCTTGTTGTTTTTTTATTTTTTTTTTTTTTCTATTCACCTGCTACGGAGCTAACTCGTTATTCCATGTTGTACTCGTTCTTCTTTTGGAAGATGAAACTGTCTTAAAATATGCCTAAAATTATACTTTATATATGAGGAAATAAATGTTGAGAGCTCGTTTGAATAAAATAAAAATAATTTTAGCAGGGGCAAGAACCATTCACAGCTCAACCCAGTTCTACCATTCTCTCTAGTGGTATTCTTTGTGATTATTCTGTGATTTACGGAAGTTATAGAGAAAAGTTAAAGTGGAGGTTTTCATGCTTCATCTGTTCTACGTAGTGTCCCACTACTTGAGTAGAACGAACAGAACGTTCCTACAACCACGTGAAACTGTCAGAAAAATCTTTCGTCGCGATGTTGTTCAATGCCCGCTTCAAATTGGCTCGAATGGTGGTTGTGTCGTCAAAGCGTTGACCTTTTGTGTGATTTTCTGCGCTACGTCGTTTTGTGAAAGGTTCTTTCTGACAACACTATGTCATCCGTGTCACCCGTGACAATCTTTGCCAAAAAAGAACTGTCCGCGTTTTGCATTTCACGGCGCAGCCGTCCGCAAGTCGTTGTTTTTGTTCGGGAGTCAAGATGCGTGGGACAAAATCTTGCACATGCTTTTATCTTCTTCAGAACATGTTAGAGAATGTCTTTGACACTTGATTTAGAGATTTTGCTCCGCTGCGATTTGTGACACAACAACGTTGACACGCTACGGCCAAATGTCTCGTACATCACACCGACTGCTCACAACTGGCTAGTCGAACAAGCATCTCTTGTTTGCAGTTGTTAGTTCAAGGTGCCCTTGTAGTTACTGCTCTGACGTCACTTTTACGCCAGGAGTAAAATCAGCTTCGGTACTTTTTGCACACTCCTTGTATACTTGTGAGGGGAGCGCTGTTCGTCAGTCTTGGACCCTTACCAGGGAGTATTAACTGAATGTAGTTCCACAGGAGAAGGGCGAGTTGGGTCCGAGAGCGTCAAGAAGATGCTCACCAGACTCCTGTGGCAGAAGGTACAAGACTGTCGTTGGGCATTGTAGAGAGGATTGTTGTTGAAATTCCGAGATCTTGTGTACCCAGCTGACTTGTGGCAACATGTTACTCTTTCCCACATACGTCCCACGAAATGGTCGCGACGTGAAAACAAGAGAAATTCGAACTCGTACAGGGGACGATCAGTATTCTTTCTTCTCAATCACAATCTACAAATTGAAGTTGTTGCTGCTGTGGTCTTCAGTCCTGAGACTGGTTTGATGCAGCTCTCCATGCTACTCTATCCTGTGCGAGCTTCTTCATCTCCCAGTACCTACTGCAACCACAAATTGAAGAGGAAAGGGATAAATGATAGTAGTATCACAAGTAATCTCCGCCGGGCACTATAGAGTGGCTTGCGAAATGTGAACGTCGTTGTAGCCAACTGAATAGAAGTGGTTAAAGCACCGGACTTGCATTTCGAAGCAGTGGTGTTTCGCTAACATACTTAAGACGAATATTGGCATGATATCTTTGAATGTCTTAAGTAAACCAACAAAGTCCAATGAGCGATAGTCAACCGCTTTGCCGACGGCTTTTGCGAAGTGTGCACGGGCGGCACACCGGGGCCGACGAAGCGGATGGCCTCGGTTGCGGAACGTAGCACCACCTTTTTCAGGAACAGACACTGTACCGTGGGATGGACCTGGTCAGCAAAAGAGTCCTTAGCAGTAATGCGATCCTGAAGCGTGACAGTGGGGCCCACGCAGTACGACGATATGGCTGGCCAAACCATCTCCGAACCTTCGCTATGCTTCACACTTGGCAGGAATCAAAAATTCACTGAACACAGGCCACTTATCTCAATGACAGACATTTGCGCTTGTGTACAGTTTTTCTACATAATCAATGTTTGTATTGTGCATAAACTGAAGTTGTGAATGTCTATAATTCTATAATTGTAAATCATTGTATTTTGTATAGAACTACAATAAAAACACAAGGAAAATATGCGTCTACTTACCACACTTTTTCTGATCTGCCTCGTTCAGACCTTCAAAGCCGGGTATTATATTTGCACAGACGTCTAGCCACGCCTTCGATCGATTTCTCGGTTCTTGTAGTCCCCATTGCGATGAATCCCGTATGTGAGGCCTTCCTTCAACTTCGGCAATTAACATGTCTGTATCGATTTCAGAAGACATTCTGGAAACTTCTTAAATCACACCCGTATTTACCACACTAGTCGAATGCTACGGCTGAAATGAGTTACTCCTCTTCTACTGCTCGCGCGGTGTCCGCAGGACTGTGTACGCACCAACTTGTTTCTGTGTAGTGGTGGGCAGGAAATCGCGTATCTGTTAGAAATAACAGTGACTGAGAAGTCACAGATATCACAATAACAACTTTACAAAATCTAACTGCGATTTCAGTCACAGTTAGCAGTCGCAAGTAGCATTTCACATTCAACGAAGTGAGCCATCTGTTGGCCCAATTCCGTACTGGTTTCTGCGATTTCAGTGACAAGTCGCGGCTAGAAGTCGCAAGTAGCAATTAAAAAGCGCAGTTAACAGTGCCATCAGTTGGCCAAAGTTAGCACAACGCTCATCTCTGCGGCACGCTATCGAGTCTAACTGCGATTTCCGTGACAAGTCGCAACTAAGAGTCGCAAGTAGCAACTAAAAAGCGCAATTAGCAGTGCCATCTGTTGAGCAAAGCTCATACTATGCTATTCTCTACGGAGTAAAACTGCGATTTCCGTGACAAATCGCAACTAAGAGTCGCAAGTAGCAACTAAAAAGCGCAGTTAACATTCTTTTCCTAGTGCCATCTGTTGAACGACGTACGTACTTCGTTATGAGAGCCTTGTGCCTCACGAGATCGGTGTGCTGTGTGTGCATATGAAGGACTTATTTCATTAGTGGTACAAGTCCATTTTTGTTCATTTTGAGATACGGAGTCGTAAAGTTAAATGAGCGCTGAAAAATCTGCAGTTGAGGTACCAGAAATATTCAAGCATATGGCTTCTTGCTAGAAATGAACCTTTATTAATGTTTGTTTGGATCATTAATTTCAGAAGCATTATAGACAGAAAAGTGGAGGTAATGGACTTGTACCACTATTTAAATAAGCCCTTCACATTATATGACGACATGCACATTCAGCATCAGTTATGGTCGGTCAAACACAGCTGTGCCTCTGAATGTATTATATTAATAAGAAGCAACATTGCCTTTTCCTCCTGAAAATATCAAGTAACGTAACAAATGTGATTCTGCTTCCAATATGACAGTTTGGTTTAATACTCCACATGCCTACAGGACTTTGCAATGTTAACACAGCAGAACTCAGACATCTGTATAAGTGTAGTGAAATGAAAACAGCATTATTGGGTCACTTTTATTCCGACACAGTTTAAGACTCGGGATCAAAGTTTTGCACCTGGCGTTCTACATGGCAACTTCACACACACGAACTTTTTGCCGACACTACTACCACCTACATAAGTAGGCTTTTCCTGTGTTACTTTCAAGTGCTGCACTTATGCTATTCTTGAATTAACTGAAAGATCTGTACTTCCCACTTTCATATCATCAGCCTCAAAATGCATATTGTAGACTTTGGGCTATGTTACAGGTCAGTATCACACCAAGATTATGGAGAAGGGGGGGGGGGGGCGGCGGCGTGTCACTCTCCAACTAGTGTTTACCAGTAAATAAGTGGCAGAAAATTACGGGTATAGGACGGCTCAAACATGTGGAAAATGAGATTTTCATTATTCACTCACTGTATTTAACATTTATTATTCCTTTAAAATCGCATAACAACTTCAATAAAAACACAGTTTAATCACTCATCTGCACACTTATTTCACAATTATGTCACTTTTAAACTGCAAATCCTCTAAGAGCTGTCTTGAATCTTTACGAGTCTCTCTCAACAGCCTTGATGTGGATAGATACGTACAGCAACCAGTAATCAAGAGTCAGAACTGTGTCTGCAAAATCACAAGGATTATTAAACAATTTTTGCTGTCACTAATTACAAGCAATATAATTGACAGAGTAGATTGCTAATACTTGCTGTAATGAAAGACACTCAATGGGGTATATTTCACATTTGCAAGAACGATCTCACTGAAGTAATTGAGTCCACCGAAACACTTAGAAACTAACCTCTCGTCTGACGAAAACGGTCTAAAGACGCAGTGGCAATTTCTCCAGATCTGTTGACAATGTTATTTTGAGTTATCAACTTATTGAGTGACTGAAATGTAGTTCGGGTACCTGTGAACATAACAATATGTTAGAATTCATTTTCTAAACACTAACTGTTACGCTACTGTATGGCTACTTACATATTAATTACACTATTAATATTTTCACAGTTGTTTCTTTAATACATAATTAAAGCCAACGGAAGAACAAACGTAAAACTTACTTACCAATGACAGGTTTGTTGAGATGCAATTTTCTGTGTGGGCAGATGTAACTTTTTCATACGGTAGTAAGTCGCAGAAATCGCAGAAGTCACAGAAATCGCAAAAGTAGCAGGTCACAGAAATCGCGGAAGTAGTAGAAATCGCAGAAATAGCAGTGGCGGAGGGATACACGACCAACTTTCCTTAACTGCGACAAATCACAGTTAAGAATAACAGATACTGAAAAGTAGCATTCACAGAAATCACTGATATCGGAAAATCGCAGTTTTGCCCATCACTATTTCTGTGTATTCAACTGACGCGGCGCGCAAGGGCTGCGCGGACGGCTCCGCCACGTGCGGAACGTCCTCGTAACTGTGTGGTGCCCCATTGTGATACGTGACTACCAACCGAGCGCGGAACGCGGAGCGCGGACCATCCGCGTAAGCGTGCAACGGGCCTTACTCTGTGACCCTGTAAATACCAGAGCTAAACAATGTAGAACAACAAAGTACGGTACAAGCATTGCATTCTGTATTACTTCATTTCCTTATTTCTAACATTTTAGAATTGTATGTCGACTTTTGATGACATGTCAATCATAGATGTTCTTATCTCTGTTTATGAACGTACTTTCAGCCATGTTTTGAGCATTGTCCCGCTACACTTTATTAACTAATGTTTCGCCGCAAGGGATATCGGATTTTAGAGTAAATTAATTTGGAGTATGTCGCCCTTCTTTTCAAACGTTCACATACCCATTTCTTGTTACCTTATAGTCTTTTGGGCATGCAGTTCTAGCAATTAAAGTAGGCACAAATGCAGCGATCAAAAAGAAATGGTTGGCGTACATTCGCATTCTGTCTACAGCGTTTCTTTCTTGTTGCTCCCATGGCGAAGGACTGTTTCTATCGCAATCAATAAGCGTACCGTACAGACAGAGGGATCTATATTTATACTTGGCAGAACATAATCGTCAGAATTGATTTCGTTTCCCAAAAGATACAAATATCTCGATTTCGGGAAAGAAGCTCTGTATTTCGCCAAGATGTCCAAGAAGAAGGTACTGGTTGTATCGAGTAATATGTGGAGACGGCTGTTTGAAAGCGGACAGAAAAAGTACGAGGAATGCCGTCCCTTACCTGAGGGATCGCTACCTGGCGAAGGGGCAAGTGTGGCAAATGTCCGGCATTCGTCTCTAGAACCGTTTGTATTTCAGCTTTTCAGGACAGCCATGGAAACGGAAATGAGCGTTTGGCGTCATTGGCCGGTAGGCCCCTTACGGGGCAGGTCCGGCCGCCTTGGTGCAGGTCTTATTACATTCGACGCCACATTGGGCGACCTGCGCGCCGGATGGGATGAAATGGTGATGAAGGCAACACAACACCCAGTCCCTGAGCGGAGAAAAATCCCCGACCCAGCCGGGAATCGAACCTGGGCCCCTTAGGACGGCAGCCTCTCACGCTGACCATTCAGCTATCGGGGCGGACAGGACAGCTATAAATCGCACTAAGTATGTTTTATTGAGCGGTTTCGCTCTTACAGAGCATCATCAGCAACTCTGGAACTTACAGTTTAAAGCAGAGCAGTTGGCTGTTAAATGAAAGAGAGGGAGTCAATAAAACATATTAAGATTTGTGGCTGCCCTGAAAACAGTCGCCGTTTCCTCTGGAGGCAACACCTGCTCTCGCTTCGGGTGTGTAAAGTGGAATATGGAGACAGCATTAGATCTCATAGTACTTCGTAAAGCAACATGTTTATGAAATCTTGCAAGTTGCTATTATAAAAACAAACTGAAAATATCAGACTCTTGGAAGGAAATAAGTGAGTCGTTAAAAGAAATGCGCACAACGTGAAAAAGAAATTGTAATCTTTATTGAATTCTTTTCGCAGTGAACGACAAAGAGAAACAAAGAAAGCTGGAACTGAACATTAATCCTTCTGCTGCAAGTACAGCTCTTCTAAAAGAGGTGTCATTTTTGGAAATTTGGGGTCTATACAATTCAATAACAATTCTAAGTGAAATGTCCCCTTTCAAAAATTATACATCACTGTGCTTAAACTGACACACAATAGTTTTTAGCGCAACGCAATCTGACTTTAAATAATCTCTACAAGAGAATGGCCCTGACTAACATTAACCTATATGTTTCACAAATCACTTACCTCACAAAAATCTTCGTTACTCGAACTACTGCAATACAGCAAGCGCCACTACTGCCAGCTAACTAAAAGATTCAAACTACGGAAGTCACTAACTACTGATAGGCACAGTTAGCAAATGAAAGATTTTAATACAGAACAAACAATGTATTTACCTTTATAGTCATAATATATATATCAGTTCATGACACCAATTCTTACAAATTTCAAAACTCCGCCATCTCTCTCCCCACGTCCACCACCGCTGGCGGCTCACCTCCAACTGCGCAACGCTACGCGCTGTTAACATCCAGCTGCCGCTGCCCAACACTACAATGGCAGACAACAACGCAAACCAGCCACAGACTGCACACAGCACAGCCAGTGATTTTCTTACAGAGCGCTACGTGGCGTTGGCGTTACCAATAAAAAAACCTAAACATCCTACTTACATAGCCCCCATGCTCCCCACAAAAAAATTTACAAATTGTTTTGGGCAGTGGCCATTACAGATTTCAAAAAAAATTTTCATAATTACAATAACAAAGAAATGAAATGCACACACTTATCGATACAATGTTAGTCAAAAGCTAAAATTTTCTCACAGTCGATAAAGACAGCCCTGAACATTCATCAAAGTAAAATTGCAGTGTTTTTCTCAAAGTCTGAGTAGTGAAAGAAAATGCACACAGAAGTAGTGGATTTCCATGCAGTCTTGAAGAAGCAGTGTTGTCCTTCCAACGGAAAGACAGTGCTGACTCTTGACATGCAGACAGGTAATGGGCCACAACAGAACAAACCCACAGCAGAGTCAATCGAAGTTTTAAAGAATATTGGTAGGTAGGTCGTCACAGAGTAGACCCATTGTAGTCCTGGTAGAGATTACGGTATTGGTGGGCCACCAGAGGTGCAGAACCACTGCAGTCCTTGTATAAATAATGGTTATGGTTGGTCATCAAAGGTGTAGACCCACTGTAGTCCTTGTAGAGATGGCCAGCAGTCATCTGTTTGACTGTGCCGGCGCACAATCACCATTGAAGAGTCTTGCGGATAATATAGCAAGTCCATAACCACCACTTGTGTACTCACAAAAATTGTTTTTGAAATGTCCTTAGAACCAGCAATGCTGTTATCCAGTCCCTTACTGAATTATTAACACACGTGCAAACACTATCAGTCCCTACTTCTCACATATTGTCCATATACTATGACCAACAGAAACGTGTGCAGTGAAATGTAACTTACAAGTTACTTAATTTGATGAACAGGTGTCAATTACAATTTTATAACATGAGAATACAATAACAAAGGTACAAAATATGTCATTGAAGAACATAGTAGTACAGATAACATTTGCAGTAATACAGGCTTTACAAAAGAATCGAATTAACATATACATCAGTGTTACAGGAATTGTGACAGGAGCACATACATAAAAAATCAGAATAAATTTCGAAACATCAACTTCACCCATGCGCATTAAAACAAAATAGAATGAATAATGTCTAAACATCTTTACAAAGTAAATAACATATTATTGATGTAAATTATATTTGAGGATAACAGTATTCCTCATCATAGTGAATGTAGCTTAGTATTAGAACAGAAAAAATTCTATGAAACAGTACACAGAGACAGGAAGAAAATAAATACACAAGGGTACACAAACACATAGTGGGATAACACAAAAGGAAAGGACAGGGTTTGTTTTCAGGGTAACATTTGGTACTGGAGTCCAACCCAAAACTTCATTCCATAGATCGCCCCTCTTATTTCAACATTTGCTCCAGCCAAAACAAATCCTATCCAAGCATGCTTTCTGTATTCTGTTCTCATCCTCTTTCAAAAATAGTTTTCCTCCACTGTCTACTACTTTTTTGGCCAAACCATTTTCTTATAGCATCTCAATGCTTTTCTTCCAATTCATCATAGTTAGTTTCTTATATAGTCTACCCCCTCTTAAGCTAACTTAAACCTACTGAGCTCAGATGTTAGACTAAGGGACGACGCAATGCAGCAGCACAAAACAAATTAACACAAACAACAATGACAAAAAAATGACAATTGACAAAGCAAGCTATAGTAAATCTAAATTACCAAGCAATGCAACATTACAACTGATATGAACCAATGTGCAGCAGCAAGAAAAATAAATCTGTAGTAAAACTATTTTACCAGAGTAATACAAAGTGAAATTTAGTAGCACTATGCCTGGCAAACAGCAGCAGCAAATGCAATAACTTACATCTAAACATGACAAAGCTGAAGCAGAAAAAATATTACAGCAAAAATGTTTAATACCTATGTCACATCTTAACACTAGAGTGATGCATCAAGAGAACATACGCTAGGAGATAAGTTACCAAATCGTAACAAAATTATTTTTGCAATTCCTGTGAAGGGAAATGTCTATTTGTGCTCTCTTTTCTAAGAAAGTACATCATAAAATGATTCTTTACTGGGTCTGTAGACAGAAAATAGTGATATTAGTACATCTAAATTTTGTTTTAGCCAATGCTGCAGTGCAGATAGAAACTAGATATTAAACAAAATGAGCAATCTCTCAGCTAGAAAGATAATAGATATAAAATGTTTCTCATCATTTCATTTCAGTAAATATCATAAATTAAGAACTCTACACTGTAATCATGTTTTCTAGTTTGGGGTGTCGTATTTACGATGCTTTCAACAAAGGAATGTCAATAGCGAGGATAATGGCCTCTTTTTTTTCTTCTCCATCTGTGCCTCTGAAAGGCACACACTAATGTCTTGTTTCCAGGTGGCTGTCGCCCAGCTGGGTGCCCACGACGCATTACGTGCAGGTGGTCACTTAACTTTCTTACCGAAATATTTACGAACCAGTTTCCGCTACAGTGGCAGTCTCATATGAAAAATTTCACAGGTCAATAATTTGCGTTACAAATCTGTAGAAACAAAATCCTATTGATATAACAGTGTCCAAAAAAGTTCCGTCGCCATTGTAATACATTCACGCATTTACATACATTTCATCTCTTAAAGTACGATTCTTGGTTTCCAACCACCTTTTTCACAAACCAGAGTCCCTAACCACTACTCATTATTCCTTACCTTATTACACATATACATATTCGTCGACACTTCTTCAATATTTCATCATAACAAATAAGTAGCATAATCAAATTCCTCATATAGCATCAGCTTATTGATCACAAACATACATCAGCAGCATAATACACATAGTCATCGTAATAATAACATCATAACAACTCAGTCAACTCTCAAAATCGTCGTAGCTTCCTCCAATAATTTCAAAACCTAAAAAAAATTCTCTGCTCATGTCAAAAGTGTCATCTGCCTCAAACATACTTTAAAAATCATGATCCCATACCAAATACATCATTCAAACCTCTCATAGTATCACAATGGTTCCAAAAAAATATGAACATTTCACAAAGTACAGACAAAATAGAATTTCATAAGTGTGAAGTTATCCACCTGCGTAATTGCTTAAACATGTGTCACTGACGTAGTAAAAAGGTGTTTGTTTATCTGTCAAATAATCAGATAGCTGTGTAATTCTGTGTTAGAGAAATATGGTACCGATGTGTAAAGTTGTGTAATCAAATACCATATTAGCTAGGGCTCCTTGTGCTTGCCACACACATGGTACACAAAGTAAGGGTGTACCCCCCTGAGGATTAATGTAATTATACCCTCATGTGTTACAGATTACAGCAATGGAATGAAATGTGTCACGAAAAACTTTCTTTTTAATTCAACAATCTTGATAAATAAATGTTTTAAGTACCAAATTAATCACTCAAATGCTCGCCCTGTAATGCTAAATGTGCGTTTTGCTGTAAGATAATTCTGTGGAACTGTCGTAGTTATCGTCCGCTGTAAGCAAAGTTCTGCTGAAGTCAATGTACTTACCTCATCATAAACGAAAGTGAAATGCTTTCCGTGTAGATATCGTAGTTATTACGTACCTTACCATGATCAAGAAAGTACTATAATGTAACGTATTGTTGTGCTACGATAAAGGCTGTCTCATTGTAGCTATACCACAAAAGTTACTACTAAAACATGTTTTACTTTCCAGAATAATACAGAAAAACTGTGCAGATATAAAACAGATACACGGCAAAAGCAACAATGTGAATCGTGTCACATATTAGTAGCGTCGTGATATAATCGTGTAGCTATCAGAGAAACCAAATGCTAAGTCATCTTTAATTTCACCGAATGTACTTCAAATAAAGAATGTATTTTCAAGTAAACCAAAATGTTGCATTAAAATCTCATTAGCAGTACTGGTAAATGTTCTAAGTATGTAAGCCTTATAGTCGTTACATAATCGTGCAACTAACAAGCAAGAATGTACACACACAATAACACTGTGACGTCTGTTCACTATAACAATGCACTCATAAATACTGTCTAAATAAGTTCTCTAAGTTCTAGACTGGATAGTTAACTTCAAAACATTGTTGCATGTTAACAGATTCTTAGTCTGACAAAGTATACTAGTGACGTGATGTGAACAGCTTTATGGCAAAGACAAAGTTAAAAAGCAGATTATCTTTCAATAATCCCTACAAGAGAATGGCCCTGACTAACATTAACCTATATGTTTCACAAATCACTTACCTCACAAAAATCTTCGTTACTCGAACTACTGCAATACAGCAAGCGCCACTACTGCCAGCTAACTAAAAGATTCAAACTACGGAAGTCACTAACTACTGATAGGCACAGTTAGCAAATGAAAGATTTTAATAGAGAACAAACAATGTATTTACCTCTATAGTCATAATATATATATATATCAGTTCATGACACCAATTCTTACAAATTTCAAAACTCCGCCATCTCTGTCCCCACGTCCACCACCGCTGGCGGCTCACCTCCAACTGCGCAACGCTACGCGCTGTTAACATCCAGCTGCCGCTGCCCAACACTACAATGGCAGACAACAATGCAAACCAGCCACAGACTGCACACAGCACAGCCAGTGATTTTCTTACAGAGCGCTACGTGGCGTTGGCGTTACCAATAAAAAAACCTAAACATCATGCTAACAAAAGTTTGTAGCTTTCATCCGGAAAGAAATTATAAAATATCCCGCATTCAAATTCAGCTTTAAGGTAGACATTAATTTTGCCCACCACACTCCTCCTTTTTAAACGAGAGACCGTTCTGCACCCCGGCCAGGTCGTGTTCATGCCGTTTCTTGCTTGACAGCTTGTCTTTGTGGACTATTGCCTCGTTTCTTATTCAACTTACTGACGTCTCTAAGTTGCTGGTTTGCTTGCCCGTGAGTGACGGCAGCAGCGCTTATCGATAAGTGCACTGTCGTACTATCTCTGGAGCGACCGCGAGTATTTACGGGTCGTCGTCTGTAGGAGTTCAGTGGGCTTGCAGCGCCAGTGAGGTCTGGACAGCCAGTACTCGCCGACCGCTTGCGACACACATGCACTGTTCGACGGAAGGAGATGGGAGCGGGAACGACCGTTGGTTGGTCGTTCGTTTGGTCGTCTCATCGGGCGACGTGTATTTGGTCTTTTGACCGTTTCTGGGCCTCGTCAGTTGGTCATCTTGCCGGACATGGGTCGGTTCCTTCCTTGCGCAGAGATATCGGGTGGCCTATGGGCCAGTGTTCCCTCTGCATGGTTGGGTCCGAGCCAGTGTGCCCGGGTCGCCGTGTCTCCGAGTTCCGAATGGACATCAAAGGAGTCGGGATGGAGCTCCAGTGAGCTCCGGACAGCCATGACTCGACCGACTTTCGCCGACACACGTGCGCCCGACCTTGCTCGGTCGTATGGTCGGTCATCTCATCGTGTATTTGGCCGCCGACCGCTTATGGAAACTCTGTGTGTGTCGACTTGTGATTCGGCCTTGTTGCTCCACATTCAGTCCGGAACTGCGCTGCTGCTACGATCGCAGGTTCGAATCCTGCCATGGGTATGGATGCGTTTGATGTCCTTAGGTTAGTTAGGTTTAAGTAGTTCTAATTTCTAGGGGACTGAACACCTCAGATGTTAAGTCCCATAGTGCTCAGAGCCATTTTTGATGATAATGAACGTATTGGCCCCAAGGAGTGTGAACGATTTTCTGGAAGTTTTAAATGACCCCAAGAAGCGTTTCATGTTCTTTTCTTTAGCGACAGATGCCTCCAAGCACCTAAACAGGAAAATGTTTCCAATTGTCTAAAAAAAGAAGTGCAAATGGCTCTGAGCACTATGGGACTTAACTGCTGTGGTCATCAGTCCCCTAGAACTTAGAACTACTTAAACCTAACTAACCTAAGGACATCATACACATCCATGCCCGAGGCAGGATTTGAACCTGCGACCGTAGCGGTCGTGCGGTTCCAGACTGTAGCGCCTAGAACCGCTCGGCCACCCTGGGGGACTGACGACCTCAGATGATAAGTCCCATAGTGGTCGGGCTGAACGGAATTGATTACGTGGTTGGTCGGTCCTTCAACCGTCCCTGGGTCGGGTTGCCATCCGATTGTTTAGTCAAACACTTGGCGGCTGCCTGTCTCATCCAAGCTTATGTTACACTTACCTCCTCAGGCCGACCCTTGGAGCACTTCTGAGCACCACTGTGCTGTTGATTTTAGATTGTGATTTTCTTTTGTCTCAAGTACGGTGCGAGGCCTTCAGCCTTATATATTAATTTAGTTTGTTTTAATTTTATAATAAGGCCTTCAACCGACTTAAATTAATGTTTCAAGATTTAATTGTTTAAAACTTATTATAAAAACGGAGATTTTGCTCTATTTCAAATCTTTGTTATTCAGGCATTAAGCCTTGAGTTGTTCTATGTTCAGCATGTGGCCTTCAGCCGAGCATTTACGTAAAATTTCGTTTAAGTAAGACCTTCAGTCGTGTGTATTCCTTAATGCAGTTTTAATAACTTGTGTTCGGGCCTTCAGCCGTGTTGTTTTTGAATGCTTGTAAGGGCATGTGTGATTAAGTGTTTTGGAAAATAAAGTTTGTATGTTTTGTGCAACTGATAGTAACTGATTTTGGCCCCTTTCCACAATTATAACCTGATCCGGTCTGTCCTGCGAAAGCAGATTTCACGCCCACCAATGCCCTTTCTTCGTCTTTATCTGATGATCAGCTTCTTGCAGTGAAATAAGCTACTTTACAACAATAACAAAACTGGAGCAACAACAGTAGTTATCAGAGCCATATGCGATTGAACATGACCGAAGGTCCTTAAGCCATTCGTTTGGTGAGCATGAGAAGCCGAACACCAATGCATTGGTGACCCACGTTCAGCCGAATCCAGCGACCATCGTTCGTTGGCCCAGTGTACGCGCCTTAACGGAAACCTGCCCTTCATCTCTAATGAACTCGTCGTCGCCGGAACGATAAATCGAAACTGACTTTCAACCAATTTCATATCAGGGTTCCCTGTTTCCTGCGAAAAGAATTTTTCTGGCTGACACACCTTCCTGACATGCGTAACAAGCCGAATGGCTGCAATGTATGTAAAGATAACTTACAGTAAGTAAAGCTCGAAGGTAACGTACGATATACAGGGTGTTTCAAAAATGACCGGTGTATTTGAAACGGCAATACAAACTAAACGAGCAGCGATAGAAATACACCGTTTGTTGCAATATGCTTGGGACAACAGTACATTTTCTGGCAGACAAACTTTCGAAATTACAGTAGTTACAATTGTCAACAACAGATGGCGCTGCGGTCTGGGAAACTCTATAGTACGATATTTTCCACATATCCACCATGCGTAGCAATAATATGGCGTAGTCTCTGAATGAAATTACCCGAAACCTTTGACAACGTGTCTGGCGGAATGGCTTCACATGCAGATGAGATGTACTGCTTCAGCTGTTCAATTGTTTCTGGATTCTGGCGGTACACCTGGTCTTTCAAGTGTCCCCACAGAAAGAAGTAACAGGGATTCGTGTCTGGCGAATAGGGAGGCCAATCCACGCCGCCTCCTGTATGTTTCGGATAGCCCAAAGCAATCACACGATCATCGAAATATTCATTCAGGAAATTAAAGACGTCGGCCGTGCGATGTGGCCGGGCACCATCTTGCATAAACCACGAGGTGTTCGCAGTGTCGTCTAAGGCAGTTTGTACCGCCACAAATTCACGAAGAATGTCCAGATAGCGTGATGCAGTAATCGTTTCGGATCTGAAAAATGGGCCAATGATTCCTTTGGAAGAAATGGCGGCCCAGACCAGTACTTTTTGAGTATGCAGGGACGATGGGACTGCAACATGGGGCTTTTTGGTTCCCCATATGCGCCAGTTCTGTTTATTGATGAAGCCGTCCAGGTAAAAATAAGCTTCTTCAGTAAACCAAATGCTGCCCACATGCATATCGCCATCATCAATCCTGTGCACTATATCGTTAGCGAATGTCTCTCGTGCAGCAATGGTAGCGGCGCTGAGGGGTTGCTGCGTTTGGATTTTGTATGGATAGTGGTGTAAACTCTGGCGCATGAGACGATACGTGGATGTTGGCGTCATTTGGACCGCAGCTGCAACACGGCGAACGGAAACCCGAGGCCGCTGTTGGATCACCTGCTGCACTAGCTGCGCGTTGCCCTCTGTGGTTGCCGTACGCGGTCGCCCTACATTTCCAGCATGTTCATCCGTCACTTTCCCAGTCCGTTGAAATTTTTCAAACAGATCCTTTATTGTATCGCTTTTCAGTCCTTTGGTTACATTAAACCTCCGTTGAAAACTTCGTCTTGTTGCAACAACACTGTGTTCTAGGCGGTGGAATTCCAACACCAGAAAAATCCTCTGTTCTAAGGAATAAACCATGCTGTCCACAGCACACTTGCACGTTGTGAACAGCACACGCTTACAGCAGAAAGACGGCTTACAGAATGGCGCACCCACAGACTGCGTCGTCTTCTATATCTTTCACATCACTTGCAGCGCAATCTGTTGTTAAAAATTGTAACTACTGTAATTTCGAAAGTTTGTCCGCCTGAAAATGCACTGTTGTCCCAAGCATATTGCAACAAACGGTGTATTTCTATCGCTGCTCGTTTAGTTTTTATTACCGTTTCAAATATACCGGTCATTTTTGAAACACCCTGTAACTTCCAAATTATACTGGAAACGTATCACACACTATCCTATTAGAAGTACTTGGGGACGCCTATATACGAGGGCTATTCAAAAAGTACCGAGCGAGGTGGCGCAGTGGTTAGCACACTGGACTCAAATTCGGGAGGACGACGGTTCAATCCCGCGTCCTGCCATCCTGATTTAGATTTTCCGTGATTTCCCTAAATCGCTCCAGGCAAATGCCGGGATGGTTCCTTTGAAAGGGCACGGCCGACTTCCTTCCCAACCCTTCCCTAATCCGATGAGACCGATGACCTATTCAGAAAGTAGGGAACGTTTCCGTCTGACACAGCTGGGCGGGCGCCGATCGCGTATATTTTGATAGGTACGTGCTCGGCAGCTCAGTCACCATCTATCCCTGACAGCGGGATCGTCTCTGAGCGTCTGGTTTTCTCGATATTCGAATTTGAAATGTGCACTGCAATCGAAAATCCCGCCAGTTCTGAGGTGCCGTCTGTGATACGTTTTTTGTCGGCAAAATACCTAAAACCTATAGAAATGTATCGTGAAATGTGCGAAGTGTACGTAAACAACGTAATGAGTGAATGTTCCGTCCGGAAATGGCTCATTCGGTTTAAAAATGGCCGAACCAACGTTCATGATGAAGAGAAGAGTGGACGCCCCACATATTGTGGCTGGCGATCTTGTCGCTGATGTTGATGAAACGAGTGTGAAAACCGTCGCTTCACACTAACGGAGCTTTCGCTTTCTGTTCCACAAGTTCCACGGACTTTGTTGTTTGAAATTGTCGCTCAGAAGCTAGACTACCACAAATTTTGTGCACGATGGATGCCCAAAATGCTTACAGAGCGCCATGAAGAACAGCGAATGGGGACAACGTTGTCATTTCTGGAGGCCTACCACAAACATGGTGGTTCATTACTGGGTCAAATCGTAACAGGTGACGAAACTTGAGTGAAACACGTCAATTCCGAGACAAAATTACAGTCCGTGGAGTGGGGGCAGACGAGGTCCCCCCAAAAACCAAGAAAATGTTTGCAAATCTTGTCAGGAACGAAGTTGATGGCGACAGTTTTTTGGGATAGGCAAGGTGTGTTTGTTATTGATCTTCTCGAAGACGGAGCAACCATAAATTCTGCCCGGTACTCTCAAACTTTGACCACAGCCTTAGAAGACCAGTTCAAAAGAAACGCCGAGGAAAGCTGACGTCCAAATTTTTGTTTTTGCACGACAATGCCCGACCTCACACGGCAAACCGCACTAAAGAACTCGTTAATTCATTCAAATGGGAATTTTTTTTTCATCCGCCCTACAGCCCCGATCTTGTACCAAGCGACTTCCACTTGTTTCCCAAGATGAAGAACTGGCTTGCAATTGAGCGCTTTGATGACGACGCGAACTCCAGGGTGGCGTGATTCACTGGCTGAAGTCTCAGGCGGCAGAATTTTACGACGAAGGTATTTCAAATCTTGTCCACCGCTATGATAAGTGCCTCAATGTGTTTGGTGACAGCGTGGAAAAGTAGTATGTCAGTCGCTCTTTCAGACATATATAACAAAATGTATTTATTGTAATTTTTTTAGTGCCAAAACGTTCCCTGCTTTCTGAATAGCCCTTGTAATACGAAACTGACAAGTGGATGACACGACAAGCGGACCCTCCTGTGTAGTAGGAGGCGGGGAGTATTGTCTTATTAGTAAAGAAGCAGTAAAAGTAGAATGCATTGGTCAGGAGAGGTCAGCGACTTCGAACACAGGCTAGGCATTGGATGTCGCCGGATTAACAGATCCATCAGGGACATTTCAGCCCCTCTAAAACTGTCCAAGACGACTTTTGGTGATGAGACCGTGTGGTGGAAACACGAACGAAGAACCACCGTTAAACCAAGACAAGCCAGATCTCATGCACTGACGGACAAGGAGCGTCGAACACTGCGGAGGGCAGTTGTCAAAAAATGTCATGAAATGAGCGGAAGAAATCACTTGTGAGTTCCAAGGTGCTATCAGCAGTTCAGCTAGCGCAATGACAGAGCATAGGGCGTGAAAAGGAATGGAGCACAGTTGCCCAGTAGCTCCTTCTAAACCCCACGTTTTGTAGTTAATGTTAAGCGACACTTAAAGTGGTACGAAAACCGACATCACTGGATGATGGATGACGAGCAACGAGTGGTATAGTGATGAATAGCGCTACATCCTATGGCGATCCAATGGAAGGCTCTGTGTTTGGCAAACGTTACCTGTCATCATGGATAATGCAAAGTGAAGTACGAAGAAGTTTTTCGTGGGTGAGTCGTGGTTTCCTTATTGTGCTTAAGAAAACGGTAAAGGCTGACGCGTCTGCTCACGCAAGTTGCTAAGATGATTGATAATTTGACATGTAACAGAAACTGAAACTAATGACTGGAAAGAAAACTGTTAAAATTAACTAGGAGGGGAGTTTGAAAAGTCCGTGCAAACTCCGAGAGATGGCACCACCGGCGCATATCGGGTTCATGTTTAGTTATTAGCATCTTTGGAAAGAACGCACACCAAGTTTTAGCCATATTGGTCTATTTCTTTGTATTTGGCATTCGTGTGAATCAAGGAAGTCGAGTGATTGTCAGAAACTTGAGGCAAAAGAATTTCGTGTGGTGATTAAACGTTACTTTATGAATGTCAAAACGCATCAGGAGACTAAAGAGAACATTACGGTGCCTCAGCACCTTCGATCAGAACAGTTCCAAAATGTTCAGATTGGCCATATGGGCACAAGTGATGCTGAACGTTCTGGACGACCTGTGCAGGTTACGACTCCAGAAATCATTGTTAAAATCCATGATATGGTGATGGATGACACAAGAGGTAATGTGCGTGAGATTGATAGTGCTGTGGGCATCTCGACTGAATGGGTACATAATATTTTGCATAAACATCTGCACCTGAGAAAGCTATCCGCAAAATGGCTTCCGCGATTGCTCACGCTTGACCAAACACAGAATCGTGTGAAGTGTTGAGCATAGTTGTTGGTGGATGCACCTTTATTAGTGGTCAAATTGACTTCTAGAAAAATGCTAAAAAATTTGGGAAAAATCACACCTTTATATACAACCATCACTTTGGCGGGGCAGATATCTACCATTTATGAGGGAAACGGAATCATAGCTTGGAGACTGTGGCCAGATCATTTAAGGTTCTGTGTTTGCACTCAAGTTTGCAAAACGCTTCTTGATGAACGGGAATTAATCTCAACGACGTTGTAGCAAGCTGCAAATGAATAAACTGCAGAATATTAATTCTATTCGGCCATTGTGTCTACACGCCACGATCCGTTAAGCTCGAATTAATCGTTGGCTGTATCAATGAAGCATTAAAACATTACATTTATCATATGCCCATCAGGAGCACAGTTAAAATGAGACTTGACTAGTTTGCATTAGTTTAACTGCAAATGGTTCTAAAGATAATACATGACACTTACACCACATTTGTCTACGCATTAAAAAAGATTAATTTATGATACGCAAGAAACGCAGCTGTAGTGCATCGTATCAGTACAAAGGCTAACAGGCAAGGGAGAGAGATCCGACCAGGAACGCTCTTCGTTTGTTGTTGTGGTCTTCAGTCCTGAGACTGGTTTGATGCAGTTCTCCATGCTACTCTATACTGTGCAAGCTTCTTCATCTCCCAGTACTTACTGCAACCTACATCCTTCTGAATTTGCTTAGTGTATTCATCTCTTGGTCTCCCTCTATGGTTTTTACCCTCCACGCTGCCCTCCAATACTAAATTGGTGATCCCTTGATGCCTCACAACATGTCCTACAAACCGATCCCTTCTTCTAGTCAAGTTGTGCCACAAATTTCTCGTCTCTTCTATTCTATTCAGTACCTTCTCATTAGTTAAGTGGTCTACCCATCTAATCTTCAGGATTCTTCTGTAGCACCACATTTCGAAAGCTTCTATTCTGTTCTTGGCTAAACTATTTATCTTACATGTTTCACTTCCATACATGGTTACACTCCAAACAAATACTTTCAGAAACGACGTCCTGACATGTAAATCTATACTCGATGTAAACAAATTTCTCTCCTTCAGAAATGCTTTCCTTGCCATTGCCAGTCTACATTTTATATCCTCTCTACTTCGACCATCATCAGTTATTTTGCTCTCCAAATAGCAAAACTCATCTACTACTAACTTACTAAAAAAAAATTGTTACAATCCATCGCAATCAGCCACAGTCTGACTGCCGCTATACCTTAAAATATTATTTATGAAATCATAATTACATTTCACAAAATTAATTTACATAAGTTAATTAGATTTGATGTTATTTACAGTAAATAAATAGATAAGTCCACGTTTTTGTGCTTTCCGTACATGTGATCTACGTATACGTGCTGTACACACAAATATAAGACAAAAATACCAGAAAAAATGCACTATTTATTCAAGGGAAAAAGCTTCAGAAATTGGGCCAGTCAGTAGCGCGTTGGTTCACCTCCAAGCATTATGTGAGTAGTTATTCGTCTTGGAACTGATTGACAGAGTTGTTGGATGTTGCCCTGAGGGATATCATGCGAAATTCTGTCCAACTGGCGTGGTAGAGTATCAAAATCCCGAGTTTGTTGGCGGGCCGTACCTATAATGCTCCAACCGTTCTCAATTGGGGAGACATCCGGCTACCTTTTCTCAAATGGTTCTAATGGCTCTGAGCACTATGGGAGTTAACATCTGAGGTCATCAGTCCCCTAGAACTTAGAACTGCTTAAACCTAACTAACCCTCAGGTCATCACACACATCCATGCCCGAGGCAGGATTCGAACCTGCGTCTGTAGCAGTCGCGCGCTTCCGGACTGAGCGCCTAGAACCGCACGGCCACCGCGGCCGGCCCGGCTACCGTACTGGCCAAGACAGCGGTTGGCAACACGGAGACAAGTAGTACGAACTCTCGCTGGGCGCGGGCGGCCATTATCTTGCTGAAATGTGAGCCCTGGATGGCTTGCCATGAACGGCAACAAAACGGGTCGTAGAGTAGCGTCTAAGTATTGCTGTGCTGTAAGGCTGCCGCGGATGTTGCCAAAGGGGAAATGAAATGGCGCCTCAGGTCATCACTCCTGATTATCGGTTCGTATGGCGGGCGACAGTCAGGTTGGTATCTCACTGCTGTCTGGGCGTCTGCAGGCACGTGTTCGGTGGTCATCGGTCTCAGTTCGAAGGGGGACTCATCACTAAAGACACTTCAGTCAATGAAATTCCAGGCCGAATGGGCCCTACGCAACCGCAAATGGGCTTATTGGTGGTCAGCGGTCAATGGTAGCGCATGGGGCGCCCTGAGCTCAACCGACTTTCTGTGAGCCGTCTATCAACGGTCCTTGGGGTCAATGGAGCACCAGTTGCTCGTCGCATCGTTGATAACGATGAATTCGGGGCTCTGAGAGCCGCTCCGACGATTGCTCGGTCCTGACATTCTGTCGTCTATCTAAGTCAACCGCGTGCTTCTTGAAGGCGTGCCGGCAGCGGTGGTCTTGCGGTTCTAGGCGCTCAGTCCTGAACCGTGCGACTGCTACGGTCGCAGGTTCGAATCCTGCCTCGGGCATGGATGTGTGTGAGGTCTTTAGGTTAGTTAGGTTTAATTAGTTCCAAGTTCTAGGCGACTGATGACCACAGATGTTAAGTTGAAGACGTGTTCGTTCGGCCATAGTTCACACATTCCTGCCAACATCATCGAAGAGTGGCATCGCTCCTATCGAAATGTCGAGGGATTCGCTGTTTTTTTCCAAATGGATTCACTGAGCTCAGATACCCGTCGTCTCTCAACTGCTGACAACTGCGTACGAGGCGTGTTTTAAAGCAAGTACCGTTTTGAAATTAAAAAAAAAAGACGTGCAAAGATATCTCGATAATTTTATTTTTATATGAAAGTCTGTACCTTAATCTACACACTGACGCCATTGCAGACTGATTCTTCCTTGTTTACTCTGTGTGCTTAGTGTATCAGACCGATAATCGTGAGTCCCGCCGACTGTGAAGTACGGGCTGTTATAAGATTTCTTAGTGCTAAAGGCCTAAAAGCGATCGATATTCATCGCGAGATCTGTGCAGCTTACGGAGAAAACATTATGAGTGATGGAATGGTAAGAAAGTCGGTGAGAGCATTTAAAGATGGACTTACAATATGCATCGTTCATGAAAGGTTGGTGCAGTATGTGGACAATAAGGCGAGAGAATACAGACGCTTTACGATTTCCTCCTTGCGGTATGACTTTTTCTCGTAGTGTTTTGTATGGCATTGTGACCGAGCACTTGAATTACCGAAAATTATGCGCACGTTGTGTACCGAAAATGTTGACGGATGTGCACAAAACTAAACGTTTAGACAGTGCATTGCCTTTCCTTGAGCGGTACCACAACGACGGTGATGCTTTCTTAAGCCAAATTGTTACGGGCGATGAAACATGGGTGGCCTACGTCACACCAGAATCAAATCAACAGTCCGTGGAAGTTGAGCAAGGCCACCGTTTTGCTGCAAGACAATACCCGTCCGCACGTGGCGAATCAGACCAAAGATCTCATCACATCTTTCCGGTGGGAAACTCTATATCATCCTCCGTACAGCCCAGATCTTGCGCCCAGTTACTACCGTCTGTTCCTGCACTTGAAGAAACACCTGGGCGGTCAGCGTCTTCAAGACGATGACGAAGTCAAAACAGTGGTGATGCAGTGGTTAACAAGTCAGGTGGCAGACTTCCTATGAGGAGGGTATTCAAAAACTGGTACAACGTTATCACAAGTGCCTCAATATTGGCGGAAATTACGTAGAAAAGTAGATTAAGGTACAGGCTTTCATCTAAAAATAAAATTATTGAGATATCTTAGCACGTATTTTTTTTAATTTCAAAACGGTACTTACTTAAAAAATACGCCTCATATATTGTTCAAGCGCCTGTCTCGGAAGTATAGTTACTGTTCAACTGAGTACACGGAATGAAATTCGCAAGGTCTTTGTGCCCTGTTATCGATATGTCCCATGTTTACTAAACTTGTCAACAGCGCCGTCTAGTATGTTATATAGGATGGTGTACAGCGTAGACTAAGAGAAGAGCTCGGAGACAATAATTGTTTGCATCACCATAACAATGCAGCTGTCCGCAGCTCGTGGTCGTGCGGTAGCGTTCTCGCTTCCCGCGCCCGGGTTCGATTCCCGGCGGGGTCAGGCATTTTTCTCTGCCTCGTGGTGACTGGGTGTTGTGTGATGTCCTTAGGTTAGTTCGGTTGAAGTAGTTCTAAGTTCTAGGGGACAGATGGCCATAGATGGTAATTCCCATAGTGCTCAGAGCCATGTGGAACAATGCAGCCTGTCATAAAGCATCGTATGGGAAGCAGTGGTTAATGGTTTATGGGCAAAAACATTCCTGAAATAGACTGGTTTGCCAACCTGAAACCCGTGGAACGTCTTTGAGATGAGGAAGAGCGTCGACTTCGCCCCAAATCTATCGAAAGGGATTTAGTGTAGTATTAAAATCGCTATAGACAACTGCATGTGATGCACTTCCTGAAATGTATAACAGCTGCTCGCAATCGCCAAAAAAAAAAAAAAAAAAAAGGTTTCATCATATTTTTCGTCGAAATTAGTAAACTAGTAAACATCAGTAACGGAGAAGATAAGAAAAGGAACTTTTAATTCGCTTCCACGGCCTTGAAAGTATAGCAGTTTGCAAGTATGAAAATAGTTGTTCTGGCAGTCAAACAATCGCTTCGTGTCGCGCTTAAAACATTTTTAAACCAATGAGTCAAGTATTGTAGAATTCGATACTTCGTTGGCCGCCTGCTGTCTGGAAAAATTGCACGATGTCTAATCGTACAGCTACAATACATGTCACGTCAAATTCCTACTTTCCTTTTTCCCTCCAGTCTTCACAACCATGACGCTCTTGTGTTTGTCATGGCAGACATACTACAAATACCCACAGCTCTTTCTCAATTTTTTTAGGAAAACCGTTTCTAACTTTTCAAAGTCTAGCATAACGAAGATTTTGAAATGTAGAAGCATTTACATGTATTTTATAACAGCGTACTATGGTAACATAAGATTGTTTCTCCGTAAAGTATCAACGCCCACTGAAAGCTGCTTTCTTTGCGCAGTGTTGGCAGCACTGCACCGCTGTCGCGGTTCGCCGTTCCACATCATCCGGCTGCAGTCGGAACTGGCGGCGTTGACGCGGCGGAATATCTTTTTGTACAACATTGGTAAGTAGACTTGTCAAACTGCTTTTAAGAAAGTGTTATGTGTAATTAGGCGGCAGATATGCACGTTGTAACAATGTTTTAACTGACAGGGCGTATTTTTATCCGCATTCTGTGACAGCTTCGGCCACGCGGCTTTTGCTGCGAGGTAATCTGCAGGGCTGCTATGCACTCGGCGTGAACCATGTTATCAAACAGAGGTGTGTGTGTGTGTGTGTGTGTGTGTGTGTGTGTGTGTGTTTATCAGCTCTTTTATGCTTGCTCGATAAATTCATGTGTCGGAAACTTATAAATAATATACTATTTGTGCGAGGCTTTATTTTAATCACAATTGTATAGACACACGTTTGTGTTTGCGCATGATTCTTTAATTTACATCGATGAAAAGCTGTATTAATAAGCTGTTTGCTAAATCAGATGCCTCAGGTACACGCTTCTTTACATTTTTTTTACCTATGGTTGTTGAGAATCTGCATCATGATATTAGTATGGAAAGATGTCAACCACACCGCGAAGGCCTTCTTACGAAGTTCCAAGAACCAGTATTAAGTGGAGAATCTAGGAGTATCATAGAACCGCTTACCTATCACTACCGTAGGGACCACGAATCCAAGATTAGACTAACTACAACAGCAGAGGCATTTAAACTGTAAATTGTCACTACGTTCCACGCACTAATGGAACGTGAGAAAACACAACTAGATGGTGCAGTGCGTAATGTCCCTTACCGTACACTTCATAGAGATGTGAGACTATGAAAGTTGATGCAGATGTAGATAGTAATACGGGAATACAATGGCCAAACGTCGTAACACAAACACTTGTGAGAACTTCAAAGAAGGCGTGATTATCTTCAACCGATAGTCGAGCTTCGATGCTGCTTCCATGTGAGTAAGATGTCTGTCATATTCATAACTGCTTTTCAAAAATTCGCAGATAAGGCACAACATAACACAGATGTGCAATAAAGTTCTTGTTCCTCTGTATTTGCCTCCACTCGGACACTACTGAAGAAAGAAAACTCTGGAGATTATAGCAGTAATAGCCGATGTTTGGTTTCGTGTCAGTGCCGCAGCAACCTTCTAGGACGTCCACTTAATCGTTTCAGAGAGTGATACAGGAAAAATATGATATACACATTTCCAGTTTTTCCTTTCAGTTATTACAAGATTTTGTGACTTACATAATGTAAGAAAATTCTCACTGTCTGAGTTGAAGAAATGAAATGCTTCTGATAGAAATACGGAAGGCAAAGTTCCTCAGTACTGATCACAACCACGACTTGCCACCTGAAAATGAAGCTTAGCCCTCGAAACGCGGCGGGCCCTGTTAAAGAAGTAGCGACAGTTATTGACCGCAGCTCTTATCACAACTACGTCACTTTTATGACGCTTTCTTACCGGTTTTTATCTCGTATAGGAAGATAACTGAAATAAATATAGAAAAGTAAATGTCGTAACGATATATCGAGGTTAGGCGACACTGACCTTACAGCATCTAGCGGTCTTGCGTTCGCCGTTTTCGTATTTGTTGCGTCTTTCACTTCCGTGCGATGGAGATGGACTAAGCTGTGCCGTAATCTGGGAGGAAGAAGGGTTTAGTTATGAACAGAGATCATCCTGAAGACACTGACCATCTTTCAGGAGTTACACGACACACGAGATGCCACACTGCTTTTGTAAGACAGGAATCAGCTCTTTACTGGGATTGCGTTGTTGTTATTATTTAACGTAGAAATTTAGTTACTGGAAGATATTTATTGCGAATCGCTGAATGTTATGTAATTTCGAGAGAAGTGAAGATCAGGGTTTAACGTCCGTCGACGGCGATGTCACTAGAGACGGATTACAAGCTCGCATTCGGACAGGAAGAGGAAGGAAATCAGCCGGGCCCTTTCAGCCTGGAATTTGCATGTGATTTAGGGAAATCACTGAAAACGTAAATCAGGACGATTCCAATGTGTTAACCACAGCGCCACCTCGTTATGGCACGTAGATTCGAGATACTGCTTTATCGAGGTAACACGACGGCGGTATTCGGTATGATTCCTGGCAATATACAAAGCTGTACTTCATAATCATCAAGAATTGAACCGTTTCTGATTAATCCGTTGTAAAATAGTGCCAACGTTCAGGTAAAATTTGATTGAAAGTGTTCTGAACAGAAGTGTTCCATAGTCTTCTCGTGGCGTCCACAAGCCATTCTAATTAGCATCTTCAGATTCACCTTGCACATCACCTGAAGACGTGTGATATAAGCCTTCACTGACTCACGGCTGTTTACCATCATACACCGGCATCAAACATGCGATCGATATTTTTCGATTGCTTCTGACTAAAAATATTTTCGGATAGTATCGTGTCGAACCAAAATTTTCACCTGTTAGTTGGTTGTGTTTGTGTTTTGTTTCTATAAATTATGCCTATCATTTCCAAAATTTATTTATAGCCCTGTCTTTGAAGTGCAATAAAGTAATAGGTTTTGAGAAGAATAGATTTCGTGAGCTAGTCACACCAAAGCTAAGACTTTGTTTTAGACACTTTTTAGAAATATCTCTTTGAAGTTAAGGGGTTGCCTGAGCCGAAGCGTGAGGTTGTAACGCTTGGGTTCATACTCCTAGCTCCCTATACTCAAAAACACAAACCAGTCTTCATAAAGATACGTAGCCAAGATAAAACATAATTCCAGGTTCATATTCCATAGGTCAAATGCTATGATTTGATATGTATGACGATAGTATTTCATGGTGGTATTACAGCAATTTTTCTTTTATTTTCTTCCTAGCAATGCCACTTTCATGTCCACACTGTTCAATCAATATCTTCCAGACATAATTTGCATACATAAAGAAACGGCATTCTGTAAATGATTCCCTTTCGTATTATGAAGCATACAACACATTGGGCTGCAGCCTACACTAACAATTTATTAGCTAATAATTGCGTTTAGAGTCATGTAATTATTATGACGTACAGCTCACCGAAAATTCGAAAAATGACGACACAAATCAAAGATCAAAAGAAGATGGCTCAGCGGGAGAAGGCAGTATGAAGCTAGATGAGACTCGAGATGTACCACACGTTACATGTTCAGCCTTCAGTTTGTTTGTGTGGCACAGATTTTATATTGACGACTCTGATTTCAGTCATACTGAAAATTTGATTTAAGTTAGTGCTTTGTCTTTGTTTATTTATTGTGAAACTTCATTATTTAAATGTGTGTGTCTGTACTTAAATTGCCGAATGACGGAGAAGATGAAACTTCTACGTTATTTGATTCTGAAACAGCTGAGTAAAACTGAATGTACAGAGCCTACTATCTCTTTAATTTTTCTGATAATGTCAGCACTGAGCCCACAATACTTGTATTCTAGCGCAACGCAATCTGACTGCTGAAAAAAATTACAACCTAGCTTCAAATAATTAATTCAAAAGAATGACCTTGACTGAAAAGAAATCCTAACAATAACCTATACATTTCATTAAGCACTTACCTCACAAAAATCTTCATTACGCGAACTGCTGCAATACAGCGAGCGTCAATACTGCCAGCTAAATAAAAGATTCTAACTACTAAAGCCACTAACTACTAATAGGCATATGGTTAGCAAAGGAAAGATTTTGTTGCGAACCAAATGATGTATTTTTTACCTTAATAATGTGACATCCAGTTCAGACACGAATATCAATCGTAATTGACATCTAGTACAAAGGTATATAATCATGAATAATATTCAATCTCCAAGTCGAGCATGTACAGATCGTTAGTCTACGCTAACGCTTCAGACCTCTACCCTCCATCAATGCTAACTTCTCACATCTAACATCCGTCACTGCTGGCTGTTCACCTCCAACTGCTCAACAGTACTTCCATCACTGCTGGCGATTAACTTCCAACTGCCCAACACTACTGGCGATTAACTTCCAACAACGAGTCCAACCAGCCGCTGAGTCTCTTACAAAAGAAAGAGCAATCTCAGATCCAACGCAAAGCCCTACACAGCGCTGCCAACAGAGAAGGAACCCATTTACAATTGATCAAAAAAAAAAAAAAAAAAAAAAAGACCTACAGCTCGCGTACAGAACAGTTGTGCAACTCAGTCTTGAGTTCTCCTCGAGATTACGGATTAAAGGAAGACATCAAAAAAATCACAAACATACCTTTACATTTGTTACCTGTCGTTTCGATCAGTACGAGTGTATTACGGAAAAGAGCCCCGAGCTTAGAAGGGAATCCTTGCAAAGCAAAAGGGTAATTTCCAAGAATGATTGCCTATCGAAGTCGCGGGGTCCAAATGATACATATCGATCATGCGACTCTGGTGGCCGCCATTATGATCAATTATTTGTGATCGTCATTTTTATCTGTTTTCCGTCGTTTCCTTAGTTGCAATAAGTTACACACTTCTTCAAATTAATGGAAAAAGAGGGAATTGTTCGCGTAGCGTACACATCACTTGGACTTTCACATGAGGACAACATCGACGACGAGTAAGGTAAGTCATCTCCTTTGTAATTACAAGTATTTTTGTAACGGTCTTCTTTTGTCATTGCTGTAGCGACCACCGTAAACAGACTCATAACGCCCGCCACCAGAGTCGTGTGATCCATTTAGGGTCGTACATTCGATATGTATCGCTTGGACCCCGCGACTTCGATAGGCAATTATTCTTGGAAATTACCAACAAAAGACTTATCTTAATAGCAGACACTACAGAGGATGATTAGAGAACTAGAATTTAACACCGACTGCAGAATGAAAACACTACAACATTCATCTCGCTTAAGGTCAATGGCCTTGCCACGCAGGATGCACCATTTCTCGCCAAAATTTAACACTTTCGGTCCAATTGGTACCAGAATTATTTTTTTAGTAATGTCTTCTGCCTGGTTTGAGTGGCTCGTCACGAATTTCTCTACTGTGGCGACCTCTTTATCTCAGAGTAGCACTTGCAACCTACGTCCTCAGTTACTTGCTGGATTTATTCCGGTCGCTGTCTTCCTTTACAGCTCCCTGCATTGCCATGGAAATAACTCCGTGATGTCTTAACAGATGTCCTTCAAACCTGTCCCACCTTCTTGTCAGTGTTTTCCATATATTCCTTTCATCGCCGATTCTGCGGAGAACCTTCTCGTTCCTCCCTTATCAGGACATATAATCTCCAACATCGCACGACATTATTATTTAATCCGGCGTCATTATTTATTATTAACATCGCGCTTAACGACAAATTAAGGGAGACTATGGCTCGTACAGAGACATGCATACAATCATTTTTCCGTTGCTGCATTTGAGGATGGAATAGAAAATGAAATAACTAGCTGTAACACAATGTAACCCCGACATGCTCTGTACAGTGTCTTTTATTGGGGAATAAAAGACACAGATAGGGGAGAATACGAGCTCGGTGGTAGGAATGAAAGAGAAGAAAGAGTTACGCGATACATTTTAGCTATTTATGTCAAATGCGCTTTTCAAAAAGAAGGACGTAAACTTGGAAACGGATGGAAACACGGAACGATAGCAGCTAGATTACATCATAGTGAGAAAGTCATCCTCAAAATCAGTTACTGCATTAGAGAAGGCTGAATTTCTACAAAAAAAAGGTTTTTTTTTTTTTTTTTTTTTTTTTTTTTTTTTTTTTTTTTTAGAGATGGGGCCCCTGCACGCCCGCACCAACGTGGTGACCAAACCAAGAGTTCTACTGTCACCTCCGTCAACATGTTAGTTATCTAGTAAGTGGATCACAGGATGCTGGGCTGTGATGTTAACCGTGCATCTGGGTAAGACTACGCATTAACACGGTCCATCAGGTGATAGATAGTGGACGAAACGCGAGTGAGGGTAGCGATCTGAAGAGCAGAGGGAAAAAAGTGCCAAGGCTCTTGCCGTGGGAAAAAAAAACCTCTGTGACAGTGGGATGGTTAGTAAGAGCAGTAGTGGCTTACTAGCTGCGATAGTTCATGCAACGTTGGATTTGTTAGTATGGGTATCATGCATCATTACCGTGGGAAGCGATGGCGATGTATCCCAGTTGCTGCAGCCGCTACATTCCTGTGTAAGGAGGCTGTTTAGGTTTTCTTATTGGTAACGCCACGTAGCGTTCTGTATGAAAATCACTGGCTGTGCTGTGTGCAGTCTGTGGCTAGTTTGCATTGTTGTCTGCCATTGTAGTGTTGGGCAGCTGGATGTTAACAGCGCGTAGCGTTGCGCAGTTGGAGGTGAGCCGCCAGCAGTGGTGGTCGTGGGGAGAGAGGTGGCGGAGTTTTGAAATAGGTAAGAATTGGTGTCATGAACTGATATATATATTACGACTATTAAGGTAAATACATTGTTTGTCCTGTATTAAAATCTTTCATTTGCTAACTATGCCTATCAGTAGTTAGTGCCTTCAGTAGTTTGAATCTTTTATTTAGCTGGCAGTAGTGGCGCTCGCTGTATTGCAGTAGCTTGAGTAACGAAGATTTTTGTGAGGTAAGTGATTTTTGAAACGTATAGGTTAATGTTAGTCAGGGCCACTCTTTCGCAGGGATTCTTGGAAGTCCGATTGCGTTGCGCCAAAAATATTGTGTTTCAGTTTAAGCACAGTCGTGTATAAATTTTTCAAAGGGGACGTTTCATATCTGGAACAATCAAGATTGTTATATAGTCGTGGGAGATCGGCCATAGATCATCTCACTGTGTGGAGGATGTGTGGAGCTTGTCTGCATGCAATGTACGGTACGGCTTCCCTGCGTGGTGCCAGTTATTCGGCAGTGTATTCCAGCTGGATACCCAGTAATGGCGTCTGATTAACAGGGGCTCACCTGTACCGTTGTGTTTGCGTGTGCTTGGCCATACATGTTAGGTCCTTACAAGTAAGTCTTTTGGTCTTTTATGTTTCCATCTATGGTTGTGGTCGTAGTTCCTCAGACTCAGAATAAACGGGTTCTGCGAATGTCTGAGTTTCTGTATAGTCTTGTGGTGAGTTTGTGGATTACCTCCGTGAGAGTCTCAAGTCGGTATTCCCGCTGAAGGTCCGCGATGCATGTGTATCGTGGAGCATTGCTTACGATTTTGAGTACTTTGTTTTGTATGAGCTGCAGACGGCGCAGGCGTGTAGGCGCAGCGTATCCCCAGACAGGAGCTGCGTACATCATCAGGGGTCGAACAAGTGTCATGCTATATTCTCTTTTCTCTGTGATGTTTTCGACGGATTAAATAAAAGGTTGCGAACACTAGGTGTTTTCTTTGATTTAACGAAGGCTTTTGACTGTGTTGACCACAAAATATTACTGCAGAAATTGGACCATTATGGAGTTAGGGGAGTAGCTTACAATTGGCTCGCCTCTTACTTTAAGAACAGAAAGCAGAAGGTAATTCTCCGCAATATTGAGAGTGGTAGTGATGTTCAGTTTCAGTGGGGCACTGTTAAGTGGGGCGCTCCCCAAGAGTCGGTGCTGGGGCCACTGCTGTTTCTTATTTATATAAATGATATGCCTTCTAGTATTACAGGTGATTCAAAAATATTTCTGTTTGCTGATGACACCAGCTCGGTAGTGAAGGATCTTGTGTGTAATATTGAAACATTATCAAATAATGTAGATCATGAAATAAGTTTGTGGCTTGTGGAAAATAATTTGATGCTAAATCACAGTTAAGACTCACAATTCAACAAGAACCGGTATTTTGATCAGACAGAAGGGGCATATTGTAAGCGAGACGGAACAGTTCAAGTTCCTAGGCGTTCGGATAGATAGTAAGCTGTTGTGGAAAGCCCATGTTCAGGATCTTGTTCAGAAACTAAATGCTGCTTTATTTACCATTAGAACAGTATCTGAAATAAGTGACAGTTCAACACGAAAAGTAGTCTACTTCGCATATTTTCATACACTTATGTCATTTGGTTTTTTTGGGTAATTCTTCTGATTCAAAAAGGGTATTTTTGGCTCAAAAACGGGCTGTTCGAGCTATATGTGGTGCAGGTTCGAGAACCTCTTGTCGACCCCTATTCAATATCTGGGAATTCTGACATTGCCCTCACGGGAAATATTTTCTTTAATGTCGTTTGTTGTTAGCAATATTAGCTTATTCCCAAGTGTTAGCAGCTTTCACTCAGTTAATACTAGGCAGACATCAAATCTGCATGTGGAATGCACTTCCTTGACTCTTGTGCAGAAAGGAGTGCACTACTCTGCTGCATCCATTTTCAATAATCTACCACAAGAACTCAAAAATCTTAGCAGTAGCCCAAACACTTTTAAGTCCAAACTGAAGAGTTTCCTCGTGGCTCACTCCTTCTATTCTGTCGAGGAGGTCCTGGAAGAGATGAAAAATTAAACAAATTCCAGTGTTACATTGTTGATTTTCTTTATTTAAACTTAGGAATTGTCGCCTGAATACGTTTCTTATATTTCATTTTATCTGTTTCTACTATCGTGTTATAATTTATGTATTGACTCGTTCCATGACCATGGAGATTTCTCCTTAATTTGGTCCCACGGAACAATAAATAAATAAATACATGGACCTCGACACCCTTCTGTTCAGTGTGCTACTCTTGTTGAGCATAGGGTAGAGGTGTTTGAGCCTCGCGCTAGCTCGGTTGGTCATGTGTTGTATGCGGTCCAGCCAGCCACCGAGGTATTTGACTTTCTCACGGAAACGTATTGGGCGTGCATGTAGAGTTATTGGTCTGCACTATCGGTGTTTGCGCAGTTGCTTCGGTCTTCTAGTGAACAGAACGGCTTCGCACTTGTCGACGTTTACTCTAACACACCATTTCTCCAACCAAGGCTCAGCCACTTTGAGTGCAGTCTAAAAGCGTGACGTAATGTTTGATGGTTTCCAATCTTGCGCGAGGATGGCTGCTCATCCGCGTAGATTGTCATCGTTGTGTTGTGTGTGGTTGGGAGATCGTTTATGTAGAGGTTAAACAGTAGGGGCCATAGACTGCTTCCCTGGGGTACTCCCGCGGGTATACCGTGTCGTGTTGATTGTTTTCCCTGCACGTCAGTGTTGAAACTCCTTTCGTGAGTGTATTAGACGCACCAGCCCGTCGTGGATGCCCGCGTCGCTGAGTTTGCGAATGAGGCCGTTGTGCCATAGACGGTCGAAAGCCTTTTCGATGTCCAGGAACATCGCCCCTGTAGCTTTGTTCATGTTGAAGCCATGTGTTATATGTTCAACGACCCGTAAGAGTTGTGTTGTGGAGTGGTGATTCCTGAAGCCGAACTGCTCCGATCTCAGGATGTCATTTGTTATGCAGCGCCTAGTGATGCAATTGAGAATCACCTTCTCAACAATCTCACTGAGCGAGCTCAGAAGGCTGATGGGTCGGTAATTTTGTGGGAGGCTGTGGTCTTTCCCCGGCTTCCTGAACATCAGCACCTTGGCCCTCTTCCAAAAGGCGGGGAAGTGTTGGTGTTTTAGTATGGCATTCGTTATGTGTGTTAGGTACTCAGTAGCTTTGTCCGTGAACTCCTGGAGGACGCGGTTTTGAATGCCATCAAGACCAGGGGCTTTCCTAGCAGCGGAATGCATTATAGCCCAGGAGACTTCGGCTGTGCTAGCATGTCGAATGTCGTCACGCGATGGTTGGGCTAGAATGCGTGTAACCACCTGGTCAGTAGCAAGTGTGAACACTGTATCTGATGGTACCAGGTTCGGTGTGAATGACGCTGCGAGTGTGCGGGCCATTAGTTCTGCTTTCTCTTCCTCTGAGTATGCAGGTCCGTCAGACCCTTGAAGAGTTGGGGTCTACAGCTTCTCCCTGGTGAAGTGTCGGGCTAGTTGCCCGACGCCATGTCGCGTGGTGTCCAGCCCTTCAAGTTTTTGTATCCACTGTTGTGTTCTATATGTTTGTATTTTGTCGTGTATGATGCCCTGTAGCCTGTTAATGCGCCGTTTGAAGTACTGACCCCTGGTGCGCTGCCATTGTCTCCCGAGGCGATACCTCATTGAGATTAGGAGTAGGATTTCCTGGGGGGGGGGGGGGGGCGCACTGTGTTGTTGTGAGGTGCGATCAGGTATGGAGTCCTGGACGGCGTTAGAGAGGTTTTCTACTGCCTCGTCAATTTGTGCTGTTTCGTTAATTTCGTGTATGGGTGGGATGTGGCTATCGACCGTTTCCTTGAACAATGTCCAATTCGCACGCGCGTTGTTCCATGTGCTGCAGTGTTTCCTCAATGTGTAGTATTACAGATTGGTGGTTTGAGGTCAGATCGTTTTCAACGGCAACGTTGAGTGGCGATGTAATGCCCTTGATGAGGACCATGTCTAACACGTCTGGCCTGTGTCCCCTCTGATAGGGAATGTGCTTCGGTTCAGTCGGCGCTAGTATAATGCAATTTCTGCCTAGTGAATGTTCATACAGTTTTTTGCCGTTGGGATTTCGTATGCGTGAATTCCATTCTGCGTGTTTTGCTTTCAGATCTCCAGCGACTATTACTCGCGGTGAGATGTTGAGTAGTGTGCTGGTATCGCGTGTTGAAGTGTCTACAGGACAGTTGTATACTGATATCAGTGTGGTGTAGGCTCCGTTGAGCTTGACTCGATTTTTTCCAGTTCCGGGAGCTCTATGGTTGTGTGCTCAATGTCTTTGTGAATGACGATTGCAGTTCCATCTGCCACGGCGTCGCCCGGTCGGTCGGCACGATAGACGCAGTAGCCAGGAAAGTTTAGTTGCTTGTGCGGTTTAAGCTTAGTCTCGCTCAGTAGCGCGACAAGGGTTCCCTTGCGCTCCATGAACGCGGCAAATTCTGTCCTTTTGTTGTGGATCGAGTCTGCATTCCAGAACGATCTGTGATAGTGTGTGCGGGTTTGCGTCACCAGCCAGGTGTGTTATGTTATTCATGTGAAAGAGTGTTGTGATGGCAGTGTGTATGACAGCCCAGTATTACCCGGGTTCGGCTCTCATGAGCTGGGTGATGAGTGTAGTGACGGCCGTCAGCACCTTGGAAGGATATGAAGGGTCGTTTGTCGAGGGAATAGTGTTTCCAGTATTCCCCCAGGTGATGTGTTGGCTGTGGCAGCCTGAGGTGCTGTTGTAGAGTTAGCGGCCGCTTGTGCGGGTATTGGTGTGTTGTTAGGAGTGGCATTTGTGTTTATATTTTGTGACAGAGATTGTGGCGCCTGCGAGAGGGGGATGGTAGCGTGGGTTACGGTCTCGATGTCTTGTTGACTGTTTTCCTGTGTGTTATTGGCTCAAATGGCTCTGAGCACTATGGGACTTAACTTCTGAGGTCATCAGTCCCCTAGAACCTAGAACTAATTAAACCTAACTAACCTAAGGACATCACACACATCTATGCCCTAGGCAGGATTCGAACCTGCGACCGTAGCGGTCGCTCGGCTCCAGACTGTAGCGCGTAGAACCGCACGGCCACTCCGGCCGGCTGTGCGTTGTTGGTCTGTTGTTGCTGGGTGGCCTGTTGTGGTGAGTTTGTGTTCCCCGCTCAGTGTTTACGTGTACGTCTATTCCTCCTCTGGGCTTGGGGTTCTGGGGTTTCTTGTGTGGGTGTGTTTTCCTGTATAGCGTCGTTTCTTCGCAGCATGTGACTTCCTGGAGTGGGTCGTGTTGTTTGGGGGCATAGGTGTTGGTACCGATGCTTGTTGGTTTTAAGGTGTTGTCTGTGGCTGTTGTGTAGGTGTTGCAGCGGTTGTTTCGCGTGTGTGTGAAGGACGCTGAGGTTCTGCGGCCTGTGCCGTTCCGCCAGGGCGCGCAACCGTGGGAAACGTACGCCGTCCCTAACTGGGTTTGGCGCTGGCCTTGGGCGGGGAATGTTGTACTGAACCCTGTTCTTGTCTTGTTTACGCTTCAGCGCCTGTTTGTATGCACTGCACTGTCTGAAGCTAGCCACATGGGGCCCACTACAGTTGGCACAGCGTCGCTGGTTTGGCTGTGTTTGTGTGCAGGTGTTGGATCTGTGTCTGCCAGCATATCCGCGGCAACGATTTACCAGGCCACAGCGGAGGGCCGAGTGGCCGAATCGCTGGCAGTTGTTACATTGTTGGGGGACATTGAGTGGTTCGTAATGCTCTACACGTACGTCCATCCGCAGAAACCTCTTTATATGCAGGATGGCGCGGGAATCAACCGTGTCGTCTAACTTAACCATGTAGTGTGGTAGCGGTGCGTGTGTGCGGAACCCCGTCATCCGGGAGGCACTTTTGCAGTCGAATGCCGGATAGAGCGCCGTCTGTACTGTATCGTCGGGGGTACTGGGATCCACTCCCTTCATCACGTACTGCTGGGTTCTCTCGTCCAGTGTTCTGTATGTGTAGTGTTCGATCTTCCGATCTTTGAGGAAGGTCAGAAGATCTTTGTATTTGATGCCTGTGGCAACGTACAGTGAGGCCCTATCCCCCGAGTACTTTGCGTGTAGTGTACAGTTGATGCGCCTATCAGCGAATGAAGTGTTAAGTGCACTAAGGTTCCCATAGTTTTGTATAACGACTGGGAAGAAATCAGTCTTGTGTTGTGTGGGCACCGCTGCGGCTTTGTGTGCTTTGAGTTTCTTAGAAGTAGATACCTTAGGGGTTGTGAAGCAACTCAAATCGCTTGATACGGGCAAGTCTTCAGGTCCAGATTGTATACCGCTTAGGTTCCTTTGAGATTACGGTGATACAATAGCTCTCTACTTAGCAATCATATACAACCGCTCGCTCACCGATAGATCTGTACCTACAGATTGGAAAATACCCAGGTCGCTCCAGTGTTTAAGAAGGGTAGTAGGAGTAATCGATCGAACTACAGAACCTATATCATTGACATCGGTTTGCAGTACGGTTTTGGAGCATATACTGTATTCAATCATTATGAATCACCTCGGAGGGAACGATCTATTGATACGTAATCAGCATGGTTTCAGAAAACATCATTCTGGTGCAACGCAGCTAGCTCTTTATTCGCACAAAGTAATGGCTGCTATCGACAGGGGATCTCAAGTTGATTCCGTATTTCTAGATTTCCGGAAAGCTTTTGACACCGTTCCTCACAAGCGACTTCTAATCAAGCTGCGGGCCTATGGGGTATCGTCTCAGTTGTGCGACTGGATTCGTGATTTCCTGTCACGAAGGTCGCAGTTCGTAGTAATAGACGGCAATCATCGATTAAAACTGAAGTGATATCAGGTGTTCCTCAGGGAAGCGACCTGGTACCTCTGCTGTTCCTGATCTGATCCTGGGTGACAATCTGAGCAGTTCTCTTAGGTTGTTCGCAGATGATGCTCTAATTTACCGTCTAGTAAGGTCATCCGAAGACCAGTATCAGTTGCAAAGCGCTTTAGAAAAGACTGCTGTATTGTGTGGCAGGTGGCAGTTGACGCTAAATAACGAAAACTGTGAGGTGATCCACATGAGTTCCACAAAAAATCCGTTGTAATTCGATTACTCGATAAATAGTACAGTTATCAAGGCTGTCAATTCAACTACGTACCTGGGTGTTAAAATTAAGAACAACTTCAGTTGGAAAGACCACATAGATAATATTGTGGGGAAGGCGAGCCAAGTTTCATTGGCAGGACACAGAAGATGCAACAAGTCCACTAGACAGCTTACATCACACTCGTTCGTCCTCTGTTAGAATATTGCGGTGTGGGATCTTTACCAGGTGGGATTGAGGGAGGACATCGAAAAGGTGCAAAAAAGGGCAGCTCATTTTGTATTATCACGTAATAGGGGAGAAAGTGTGGCAGGTATGATACGCGAGTTGGGATGTAAGTCAATAAAGCAAAGACGTTTTTCGTCGCGGCGAGATCTATTTACGAAATTTCAGTCACCAACTATCTGTTCCGAATGCGAAAATATTTTGTTAAGGCCAACCTACATAGGTAGGAATGATCATCAAAATAAAATAAGAGAAATCAGAGCTCAAACAGAAAGATTTAGGTGTTCGTTTTTCCCGCGCGCTGTTCGGGAGTGGGATGGTAGAGAGATAGTATGATTGTGGTTCGATGAACCCTCTGCCAAGCACTTAAATGTGAATTGCAGAGTAGTCATGTAGATGTAGGTGTTCTTGTTCACCACAGCCGTGTTTGCGTTTTGTTTCGTGTTATTATTGTTGCTAGCCTGAGATGAGCTTGTAGGTGTAGGCAACAGCGCCTTTCGGTTGCCTAGCGAGTTTGGTTGCTCGCTTGTCCGTGTTGGTGTTTTTCTGGGTCTACGTTTAGGGCCCTCCACCTGCCAGGGCTCTGTGTAGTTGTTTTCTGGGTCATTCCGCCGTCGCTGCCTCGACTCTTGAGGCTGCGGTGTCGGTGGGACAAAGGTGCATGACTGTCCAGTAACAGGGGAGTGTAAAGTTATGTTCAGTGTTGCTGTTTTGGTTGGTGAGACGTCCACCCCGAAACGTTCGGTGATTAGCCGGCGCGACTCCAGCTGCTCTTGCGCTTTCGCGCCAAGCTGTCGAACGTCGCCAGCCGCTCCCTTGCCTTCGGTAGATTGCCGGGCACGAGTTTCGGCGGGTGCAGTCGATCCTCGCGCCTCGTGTATTGCAGTCTTGCTGCGGGTAACAGCAGGGGAAATGCTAGCAGCGTCCGCCATCTCGCACTTAGGGTTATTTATTAGGTGGGAAGGGGGAAACGACAACTTTGCTTTACTCGATAGGCGAGAAAAGTGTATCTTGTTCCCTATTGAAGTGGGAGCGCCCTACGCTATACTAACGTACTGGTACTGAAACAGATGATGACAGACTAAAGGCCGAAATACTAAATGTCTTTTTCAAAAGCTGTTTCGCCGAGGAAGACTGCACTGCAGTTCCTTCTCTAGATTCTCGCACATATGACAAAATGATAGTTATCGAAATAGACGACAGAGGGATAGAGAAACAATTAAAATCGCTCAAAGGAGGAAAGGCCGCTGGACCTTATGGGATACCAGTTCGATTTTACACAGAGTACGCGAAGGAACTTGCCCCTCTTCTTGCAGCGGTGTACCGTAGGTCTCTCGAAGAGCGTAGCGTTCCAAAGGATTGGAAAAGGGCGCAGGTCATCCCCGTTTTCAAGAAGGGACGTTGAACAGATGTGCAGAACTATAGACCTATATCTCTAACGTCGATCAGTTGTAGAATTTTGGAACGCGTATTATGTTAAAGTATAATGACTTTTCTGGAGACTAGAAATCTACTCTGTAGGAATCAGCATGGGTTTCGAAAAAGACGATCGTGTGAAACCCAGCCCGCGCTATTCATCCACGAGACTCAGAGGGCCATAGACAAGGGTTCCCAGGTATATTCCGTGTTTCTTGACTTCCGCAAGGCGTTCGATACAGTTCCCCACATTCCTTTAATGAATAAAGTAAGAGCATATGGACTATCAGACCAATTGTGTAATTGGATTGAAGAGTTCCTAGATAACAGACTAAGCATGTCATTCTCAATGGAGAGTTCCGAAGTAAGAGTGATTTCAGGTGTGCCGCAGGGGAATGTCATGGGACCGTTGCTGTTCACAATGTACATAAATGCCCTGGTGGATGAAATCGGAAGTTCACTAAGGCTTTTTGCAGATGGTGCTGTGGTATATCGAGGAGGCTGTAACAATGGAAAATTGTACTGAAATGCAGGAGGATCTGCAGCGAATTGACGCATGGTGCAGGGAATGGCAATTGGATCTCAATGTAGACAAGTGTAATGTGCTGCGAATACATAGAAAGATAGATCCCTTAACATTTAGCTACAATATAGCAACTGGAAGCAGTTAATTCCATAAATTATCTGGGAGTACGCATTAGGAGTGATTTAAAATGGAATGATCATATAAAGTTGATCGTCGGTAAAGCAGATGCCAGACTGAGGTTCATTGGAAGAATCCTAAGGAAATGTAATCCGAAAACAAAGGTAGTAGGTTACTGTTCGCTTGTTCGCCCACTGCTTGAATACTGCTCAGCAGTGTGGTATTCGAACCAGAGAGGATTGATAGAAGAGATAGAGAAGATCCAACGGAGAGCAGCCCGCTTCGTTACAGGATTATTTAGTAATCGCGAAAGCGTTACGGAGATGACAGATAAAGTCCAGTAGAAGACTCTGCGGGAGACACGCTCAGTAGCTCGGTACGGGCTTTTGTTGAACTTTCGAGAACGTACCTTCACCGAGGAGTCAAGCAGTGTATTGCTCCCTCCTACGTATATCTCGCGAAGAGACTATGAGGATAAAATCAGAGAGATTAGAGCCCACACAAAGGCATACCGACAATCCTTCTTTCGACGAACAATACGAGACTGGAATAGAAGGGAGAACCGATAGAGGTAGTCAAGGTATCTTCCACCACACACCGTCGGGTGGCTTGCGGAGTGTGGATGAAACCAAAAGAATGAAATATAAAAGTGGTCAAGAAAAGGAAAAAGACAGCAATAGTTACTTAGAAACGAAATCGATAGGAAGTGCAGGGAAGCTAAAGCTAATGGATGAAGGAAAATGGAAAGAAATCTACATCTACATGACTACTCTGCAATTCACATTTAAATGCTTGGCAGAGGGTTTATCGAACCACAATCATACTATCTCTCTACCATTCCACTCCCTAACAGCGCGCGGGAAAAACGAACACCTAAACCTTTTTGTACGAGCTCTGATTTCTCGTATTTTATTTTGATGATCATTCCTACCTATGTAGGTTGGCCTCAAGAAAATATTTTCGCATTCGGAAGAGAAAGTTGGTGACTGAAATTTCGAAAATAGATCTCGCCGCGACGAAAAACGTCTTTGCTTTAATGACTTCCGTCCCAATTCGAGTATTATATCTTTCATACTGACACTCATTTCTTCTTCCTGCAAGTCAGAAGACAGTTCCGCACCTTTTGTACTCTTTTCACATATGCGCTATCTCCTCTGCGTTTTAACAGTGGCATTCATTTTACACTCTTCATTTTGACCCCTTTGCTTTTAATTTAACCAAAAATCGAGAAGGAAGGTGTGGTCAGAAGAACATATTCAGCAACTAAAAAATTCAAATTAAGTTTTGGTTAAATTAAAAGCAAAGAGGTCAAAATGAAGAGTGTAAAATTAATGCCACTGTTAAAACGCAGAGGAGATAGCGCATATGTGAAAAGAGTTCAAAAGGCGCGGAACTGTCTTCTTACTTGCAGGAAGAAGAAATGAGTGTCAGTATGAAAGACGTTGTTGTTGTTGTTGTGGTCTTCAGTCCTGAGACTGGTTTGATGCAGCTCTCCATGCTACTCTATCCTGTGCAAGCTTCTTCATCTCCCAGTACCCCCTGCAACCTACATCCTTCTGAATCTGCTTAGTGTAGTCATCTCTTGGTCTCCCTCTACGATTTTTACCCTCCACGCTGCCCTCCAATGCTAAATTGGTGATCCCTCGATGCCTCAGAACATGTCCTACCAACCGATCCCTTCTTCTGGTCAAGTTGTGCCACAAACTCCTCTTCTCCCCAATCCTAAGACATAGCGAGTCCGTATAAGAGTCATAGTTTAACAAAGTTATGGATGACTTGCTATTAAAGAAGGCAGGATGTACGAGGGTCATTCAATAATTAAAGAGACAAAACTGGTCAGGAGAAAAAAGCGTTTATTTTTACAAAACAATACTTTTTCTACTTTTCAATATAATCCGCTTGAACATTTATGCATTTGTTCCAACGGGCTACAAGCTATTTTGTTCCGGCTGCAAAGAACTCTTTCTCTAGATGCTTGAACCAATTTCCAGCAAATTTTTTCACGTCGTCGTTGTCCTGGAACCTCTTCCCGCGTAACACCTCCTTCAGTGCACCAAACAAATGGAAGTCACTGGGTGCTAAATCAGGACTGTAAGAGGGATGTGGCAGTACTTCCCAGCCCATTTTTGTCGATGGCTGCACGTGTTAGTTGAGCAATATAAGGACGTGCGTTGTCTTTCTGCAGAATCACACCTCTCCTCTGCGATCCACGGCGTCTCTATCTCATGGCTGGCTTCACCTTGTTTAAAAGCAAATCAGAGTAGTATTGGCTGTTCACTGTACACTGCTCTTCGAGATAATCACAAAAAACTGGACCTTCGGCATCCCGAAACACCGTTGTTGATAATTCTTCCAGGTTATATGGCCGTGGTTCATGAAATTCTTCTATTCCTAACGTTTCTTCCACTACTACGTTGGACATCCTGAGAGGTATGGCTGGTCCTGCTGAGTCCCGCCGACTGACGAGGCGGGCGTCGGAGAGCAGCCTAAATACCGAGGGAAGTGGGCGTGGTCTAGCTTGCACATAGTAGCAGAGAGAAAACTAGTCAAAGATAAAATATAACTATCGATAATAGTCCGTCATAGATAAAAATCACTTGCCGATCCTGTAACGCCACTGTCCATATCTCGCTTAATTTCGAGGCCTCTTCTTTTCTATTAAAATTATCTTCGTGTTTATAAATTTCAATAGCCTCCTTACACAGTCGTGAATAATAGTTCGTGGTAGCACTTAAAACTGTAGTTTCAGAAAACTTAACTACATGGTCACCTGACTGAAGTGCATGTTCCGCAACGGGCGATTTATCTGTTTTTCCCAGTCGGCAAAGACTTTTATGCTCCTTTACCCTCGTATTCACACTTCTTTTCGTGGTACCAGTATAGACCTTACCACAAGTACACAGAATTTTTACACACCGCTAGATGATAATGGTGGCCTTCTATCTTTAACAGAACGAAGTACTTGTCCTATTTTTCTGGTAGGTTTGAACACCGGTTTCACTTTATGTTTCAGCAAAATTTTGCCGATTCGATCTGTAACCTTACTAACAAAAGGTAAAGACAACGTGTTCTTCCATTGCTGTGTACCATCCTTGTCCATTGGCCTGCTGCAATTAGGTCTTAAAACTCTATTAATTTCTTTGTTTGAGTACCCATTCTTTTCGAAGGCCTGTTGCAGATGATTCAGTTCCGTATCCAGATGTTCCAGCGTACAAATCCGTTTTGCCGTGTCCACTAAACTTTTGATTACACCTCTTTTTTGTTGTGGGTGATGAGGGAGTTCTTATGTACGTATCTATCCGTATCGTATGATCCCGAAACACCGTCAACATGACTTTTCCTGCTGATGCTTGGGTTCTGAATTTTTTCTTTACAGGTGAGTTGATGTGCTTCCACCGCATGCTTTATTTGATTGAAGATTGAAAAAAAAGATATGTTAGACAACGTTAAAGTCATCTTAATAAAAATAATATGTCGAAGACAGGACGCTCAAACTACTACACAGCTTAACAGTTTATATAACGAAGCTGCAATACGCCGTAAGCGGGAAAGGCGGGTATTTGCGCATACTACCACACAGCTCAACAGTTCATGTAACGAAGCTGCTTCCACAGAAAAGCGCATTTGAAGGTAAGTTAGATAACGTGAAAGTCATCTTCATGAAAATTCTAATATTGTTATTACTTGCTACCAGTTTTGCTTGAAAGCAATGTATAGGAATTCATCAACTTTGAACATTGGAATTCGACTGCGAGAATGTGTTGAAAAATCTGGCTGCGGGAAAGTAACTTCCTGGCAAATTAAAACTGTGTGCCCGACCGCGACTCGAACTCGGGACCTTTGCCTTTCGCGGGCAAGTGCTCTACCATCTGAGCTACCGAAGCACGACTCACGCCCAGTACTCATAGCTTTACTTCTGCCAGTATCTCGTCTCCTACCTTCCAAACTTTACAGAAGCTCTCTTGCGAACCTTGCAGAACTAGCACTCCTGAAAGAGAGGATATAGCGGAGACATGGCTTAGCCACAGCCTGGGGGATGTTTCCAGAATGAGATTTTCACTCTGCAGCGGAGTGTGCGCTGTTATGAAACTTCCTGGCAGATTAAAACTGCGTGCCCGACCGAGACTCGAACTCGGGACCTTTGCCTTTCGCGGGCAAGTGCACTACCATCTGAGCTACCGAAGCACGACTCACGCCCGGTACTCATAGCTTTACTTCTGCCAGTATCTCGTCTCCTACCTTCCAAACTTTACGACGAGATACTGACAGAAGTAAAGCTATGTGTACCGGGCGTGAGGCGTGCTTCGGTAGCTCACTTGCCCGCGAAAGGCAAAGGTCCCGAGTTCGAGTCTCGGTCGGGCACGCAGTTTTAATCTGCCAGGAAGTTTCATATCAGCGCACACTCCGCTGCAGAGTGAAAATCTCATTCTGGTAACTTGAAAGTGCCTGTCTAGTTCCTGGTCTGTTTAAAAATTCGTAATGGCAAAAATACTGTCTGAATTAAACGTTTAAGCTGATAATTTTGGCTTACTTACTGCAAGATGAAAACATCGTGACACTGCTCTTGTCTTGAATTCGCGTCGCATTTGCTGAGCACTGACATGCGTCTGGTGCAATGCGTTCTTTTTTTTTTTTTGTTCATAATGAAGCTGAATAAGTATAAATGATGACTCATATTTTGGCATGGACTTTGAATGGCGACAATGACTTGGGATAAATCATAACATCAAATGTAATTACGTTTCTGAATAGAAAGGTTCTATATTGAAAAGTTATCTTTCTTAGCTTCACAAACATCAATACACACGAAAAATAACAGTTCTCGAGTGGACAAAAATATGTAGTGCCTAACATCAAATGAGATCTTTTCGAAAATGCAACTCGTAGAAATCACATTAAATATTCAATTATTATATCTCCTACCAAATTCAAATCGAAAATTATGCATGGCTGTTTATGTTTCCCTATACTCAGGTCTTTAGATGCCTCCAACAAGAATGTGTAACTACAAACTGCCGCAATAAAGAACAAAATCTGAAATTAGTTAAATTACTATTACTCATCAAAATAATAATAATGAAATATTCTTCTCAAAATGCTTCCAGTCTCTTTCTTCATCTTAAATAATCAATCAGTAAATCAACGTGTTCCACTTCCTCAGAATATAACCGCACCACTCGGCCTATGCTACTGGCCACTGTCTCGTCACCTCACGATTAACAGTGCCCAACATCTCCCGCGCGTCTTATAAATCAGAGATAGTCCAAGCAGGCCTCCAGGGGACACAGCATCTCTTATGGCTCTGCGCGTTTGTAATTTCAAACAGTACAATGGCGCTTACACGTTCATAACATTCAAATACTGGAGAAATGGTCGTGAAATTATCTAAACCCCCAATCAAACGATGAGTTTGTTAAGAAAGGTAAAGGTGTCAGAGAGGCAGATCTGACATGTGCTTGACTTAAAGGATAATCAAGGCATTTTCACAGGATTTAGCGAACCAGAAAAAACGTCCAATGACGTGAAATTGTGAGAGATATTTACAGTTCTCAGAAAAATTGGTATAAGACCTAAGGATAGATGGGTGAAGTACTCGTACATCAAGTGCAAGAACCAAGCGGGAACAATAAGGAGGAGATAACAAGGAAAAAATAAAAGAGGTAAGTTGGGACTAAACTGCTGAGGTCATCGATCCCTAGGCTTACACACTACTTAATCTAACTTTAAACTAACTAACGCTAAGGACAACACACACACACACACACACACACACACACACACACACACACACACACACACACACACATGCCCGAGGACGGAGTCGAACCTCCGACGGGGAGAGGTAACAAGAAGTGCTCGAGTTAAAAAGGGCTTAAGCCAGAGATGTATTCTTTCGCTCCTACACCGGAGAAACAATGACGGGAATGAAAGAAATGGATTCACATTCAGTGCGAAAGGATATTAATGATAAGATTCACTAATGACACGGCTGCCCTCAGTGAATGTGAGGAAGAATTACAGGACCTGTTAAATGTAATGAGCAGTGTAGACCTACTGAGTGCGCAGTATGGACCGAGAATAAATGTAAGGAAGGCGAAAGGAATGAAGAGTAAAACAATGAGATTAGCGATAGACTTAACGTAATAATTGGGAACCTCATAATAGACGAAGTGCAAGAATTCTGCTACCTTTGAAGGAAAAAATGCATGGCGGTTGAAGTAAGGAAGATGCTAACAACCAGACAAGCAAAACGAAAGAGAGTATGCCTTGCTAAAAGATGTCTGCTGGCATCAAACGCCTTATGATACAGAAGTAACTCGTGTACTGTGGGAAACCCGGAAAAAAGTGAGATGGGATGTTGCAGAAAGATGCTGAACATTGAGTAGACAACCCAATTTAAGTAATGAGACCGCCCTTCGCAGAATCGTCAAGCATAGAATATGTGGCTAACGTTATATAGAAGAAGGGACAGGATGATACGATACGTGTTATCATCAAGGAATAATTTCCATGCTACTTGAGAGTATGAAAGAAGACAACGATTGTAGATGAAAACAGAGACTCGAATGTATTCAACAAGTAATTGAGGATGTTAAGTACAAATGCTATACTGACACACAGAGCTCGTCACGGGAGAGGATTCGTGTGTGTGTGTGGAAGGGGGGAAGGAGGGAAGGGGAAGACATAAAACCGGTCAGGTACATGCTGATATAAAAAATTAACATGTTGACTACACATGACCAATTAAAAGCCGGCCGTTGTGGGCGAGCGGTTCTAGGCGCTTCAGTCTGGAACCGCGCGACCGCTACGATCGCAGGTTAGAATCCTGCCTCGGGCATGGATGTGTGTGATGTCCTTAGGTTAGTTAGGTTTAAGTAGTTCTGAGTTATAGGGGACTGATGACCTCAGATGTTAAGTCCCATAATGCTCAGAGCCATTTTGAACTAGTTAAAACTCTGTGGTGATCAGGTTTCGAATTACATACTCAGCTGTTGACAACTACATTCTCAGCTGTTGCCACCAGACCGCTACAAACTGCACAATTGATAGTGCGCTGCTGCTGAATGGCGGGGGGGGGGGGGGGGGGGCAGAGGAACCCGGATTTTAATTCTGGTCCGGCACACGGTTACATACCGTCAACGCAATGTCTGCAGGCACTGGCCGAGAAGTGCTGCTGCATCAATGGTGCTGTCTATTGCTTAAGAAATTTCGTCGTCTTATGCAACAAACACTTCTTGTTTGATTACTAAGAAGCTGTCCTTGTACTTCAGACTCTGAGCTGGCTGCGTGTGGCGATTCAGCGTCAACATTGCTCACTTCTTGTTCGCAGCTTCTTGGGATGACGTGTGACGCATTTTCCGCGAGCTGATAGAGCATGTCTGCTGCACCTCTAAAGCACGTGCATGTATTTGAGAGCAGGTGAAATGCACTGAACTAGGCCAGCGTGTAATGCGACGGAATAATGGACGGCGATGGCTGATGCGCCAAAATTTATCGCTGGTAACCGCCTTCCGGTTCGTTCAGTTGATACAACGTGTTATTCGCGACGCCGATCTCCTGTTTCCGAATTTTACTATATTTCTCAAATATGAGTACTCTTCTAAGTGCTGCTCCTTCGAATTTTTAAGTTGTAACAGGACCCTAATTCGTTTCTTGGCAACACTATTTTTAGCTGTCTTGGATTTTTAGAAGGTGCTCTTTAACATAAGATCGAAGCTGACAACACGTTTGATATTGTGGGGATATTAATCGAATGACAGAAGAAAACGAAATGAATGTGTTCTGTTGCTCAGTAGCTTCATATTTACAAAGCTTTGCTTTTGCAAGATCTGCTGTGTTTCCACCGCCTTATCCAACCACTTTGCAAATACCCTGTGTGTACGTTCAAGCCCTACTGCGTAAACAATGCCAGATAACAGGTCTCGGATACTCTGTTTACGTAACGATGCGAAGCAGCAGCGGGAGAATTTGTTCTCTAAATTCATGGATCCAGTGCTCCGTTGTGTCAGTAAGCCTCTGAACTCACATCCGGGAAGTTCTCGTTTCGGTTCACGGTCTCGCTACCCTGGATAAAAATGTGCGTTAGCTCAGCTGTTATCTTGAGGTCACGCCTGCGGTTCCAACATTGCCACTACCGCATAGTAGCTTTCACCTGCTGCAAAACGCGAGCGGCAGCGGCGTGGGGTAACTACTCGACTTCCTGGGTTCGCATGGTGAACAGTGCAATACGGGGGAAGCGGGTCCTAAATGTACGCACTTAGGATGTCCACTCTGCCATCTATGTCAGTAATTACCTGACTTCTGTTCCTTACCCGCAGAGCAACCACAAAAAAATCTTCACAATTTTGTAATGTCGATACTGTCAGTTTTGAGTCTCATTTAAGTCACCAGCTTACAGTTCTGACCTTATTGCCATTATCCTCGCTCGGTAGCGAGCGAGATTGGCACAGTGATCCTGGGAAGTCATACTCGGGATGTCCACTCTGCCATCTATGTCAGTAATTACCTGACTTCTGTTCCTTACCCGCAGAGCAACCACAAAAATCTTCACAATTTTGTAATGTCGATACTGTCAGTTTTGAGTCTCATTTAAGTCACCAGCTTACAGTTCTGACCTTATTGCCATTATCCTCGCTCGGTAGCGAGCGAGATTGGCACAGTGATCCTGGGAAGTCATACTCGGGAGGCGGGTGGTTTAAATATACCGATATAGGTTTTCCGCAATTTACCTAAATCGCGTATTGCGAATGCCGGAATGGGTGCCCTAGAAAAGGGCATTGCCGACTTTCTCACACAATCCGAGCTCTTGCTCTGTCTCTGATGGCCTCATCGTTGACGGGGCGTTTAACCCTGATCCCCTTTTACTTATGTAGTATAAAATTTTGTGCCTCTTCACGAGTCAAACTTTTATTGGCTCGCAGCTGAGATGAATTTCTCGAACAGTGCAAAGTACCAAGCGGCTGAAAGAAAGGAAAATGAAAATAAAAGAAAAGAAATGCACGTTAATCCTGTGCCAATAAACCCCATATTCTTTAAAGAACCGAACATTGATGTATAAAATAGCTTCAAACGTCTGATTACTTTACAAATGAGATAATGTGTTAAATATTGACGATATATTTTGGATAAATGGCAGCATCGGTCGTAAATATTGAAACGCGTTATTTACAAGTCGATTTCGATCACTGTGTGACCATTTTCAGTGCAAATTATTCGAACCTTGTTGGCACGTATCGTATTAGCACAACATTTTCTATAAGGTGTAACATGTACTGAAATGATTACTTCCACCAAATATCTTCACTTTTACTGGATACAAAAAATTTTATCTGTTACTATAGGTTATTCGTCTTGAGCTGACTGCAAACACAAACGTATAATTTTTTTTTAATTTACAGTAGAGCCTATCATGCCACCTCAGCAGGTGTCGATCCAACGTACAAGGCTGAAGCTCACTGCAATTGCTAAGGTTACAAGATAGGCTTTTCTGTAAATAGAAAAATTATTGCGTGCAGTAAAAGTGAAGATATCTGATGGAAGAAATTATCAAAGTACATATTACACCTCATAGAAAATGTAGTGTTATTATGATATGGGCCTACAAGGCTCGAATAATTTTCACTGAAGATGGTCACACAGTGACCGAAATCTATCTGTAGATAAAGAATTTTGATATTTACCACCGGTACTGACATTTAGCCGCGCGGGATTAGCCGAGCGGTCTGGACGCTGCAGTCACCGACTGTGCGGCTGATCCCGTCGGAGGCTCGAGTCCTCCCTCGCGCATCCGTGTGTATGTTTGTCCTTAGGATAATTTTTTAGGTTAAGTGGTGTGTAAGCTTAGGGACTGATGACCTTAGCAGTTAAGTCCCATAAGATTTCACATACATTTGAACATTTTGCTGACATTTATCCAAAATATCGATATACACTCGCAAAATCGGATAGCTCTTTTGAAACTAAAAACTTTGTAATCCTATGCGTAATTTAAAATTTAGTCCAAGCTATTATCTTCAATCGTGGAGAAGATCCTGTTTGACTTGAAACACAAATGTCGTCGCAAAACCCACTAGTCTGACACGCAAGGAATGGCCAGCTTTTGGCAGGTAAGACGAGTAGAGTTCTGCAGACTACGTCTAAAAGGGTGCTGAATGCGCTGTGCGCGTTGAAGAAGTACACTGGGAGGAATCCTACATTTCGCATTTGTAATAGCCAATGTCTTGAAACTGCTGAGGCCATCGTCGAATGATTTGGGATGTATGAACTGCACTGCGGTACTCTTGACGAAAACCGCGCCACACATTTGTAACCAAATTATACGTGTTTAAATGGACAGCGGCTAAAGCCTTTTGTGCTGTGTTATCGGCATCACTCTACGCTCAAGCGAGCGAGCTAGCTGGCTGGCTAGAGAGACCGCTACCACCGGCCACATGAAGCGTCAGTTTACAACTAGCGCCAAGCTATACTTTCAGTTTCGATATGTAAGTTAAAATTCAGCCCAAGTTTCTATATTCACCTGTAATTCAGGTGAATGTTTTGAAAAAACCTGCACAGTTCGCCCCTTTTCGCATGTGATATTCTTCAAACCACGAATGCACGCCGAAAGGCAGATTTTATATTCTTATTATAGCTAATTACCCGTCTTTGCCCAGCTATGTATTTACTCGTATTCGTTCTGTTAGCCCATCTCCTTCCACCTCTCTCCTCCTTCACCCTCTTCTTTGTCCATCTCCTTTTCCCCTCTTTTTCTGTCCACCTCATCCACCCCACCCCCCACCCCCACCACCACCACTCTCTATCAACTCCTGTGTACCCGTCTCTCTGTCCACTGCTATTCACCTCCCTTCCCCTCCTATGTCCATGTGCTCCCCACTCTCTCAATGTCCTCCTCCTACCCTTTCTAAGTTCATCTCCTCCTGCCCTCTGTATCTACTCTTCACTCCCTTTATCTTCTCGTCCCCCCCTTTCCCTCTGCCCATACCTTCCTCCCCCTCTCTCTGTCCATCTCCCCCTCTCCTCTCTTCCATCTCATCTTCCCTTTCTTTATCCCTTTTCTTCTTATTGTCTCTCTGTCCATGTCTTCCCTCTCAGTCCCTCTCTTCCTACCTTCATTCTCTGTCCATCTCCTCCCCTCCCCTTCCCCTGTTTCCACTTCTCTGTCCATCTCCTCTTCCATTTCATCTACATCTACATACATACTCCGCAATCCACCATACAGTGCGTGGCGGAGGGTACCTCCTACCACAGCTAGCATCTCATCCCTGTTCCACTCCCAAGCAGAACGAGGGAAAAATGACTGCCTATATGCCTCTGTACGAGCCCTAATCTCTCTTATCTTTGTGGTCTTTCCGCGAAATGTAAGTTGGCGGTAGTAAAATTGTACCGCAGTCAGCCTCAGATGCTGGTTCTCTAAATTTCCTCAGTAGCGATTCACGAAAAGAACGCCTCCTTTCCTCTACAGACTCCCACCCGAGTTCCTGAAGCATTTTCGTAACACTCGCGTGATGATCAAACCTACCAGTAACAAATCTAGCAGCCCGCCTCTGAATTGCTTCTATGTCCTCCCTCAATCCGACCTGATAGGGATCCCAAACGCTCGAGCAGTACTCAAGAATAAGTCGCACCAGCGTTCTACAAGTGGTCTCCTTTACAGATGAACCACATCTTCCCAAAATTCTACCAATGAACCGAAGACGACCATTCGCCTTCCCCACAACTGCCATTACATGCTTGTCCCACTTCATATCGCTCTGCAATGTTACGCCAAAATATTTAATCAACGTGACTGTGTCAAGCGCTACACTACTAATGGAGTATTCAAACATTACGGGATTCTTTTTCCTATGCATCTGCATTAATTTACATTTATCTATATTTATTAGAGTTAGCTGCCATTCTTTACACCAATCACAAATCCTGTCCAAGTCATCTTGTATCCTCCTACAGTCACTCAACGACGACACCTTCCCATACACCACAGCATCATCAGCAAACAGCCGCACATTGCTATCCACCCTATCCAAAAGATCATTTATGTAGATAGAAAACAACAACAGACATACCATACTTCCCTAAGGCACTCCAAATGATAGTCTCACCTACGATGAACACTCATCATCGAGGACAACGTACTGGGTTGTATTACTTATGAAGTCTTCGTGCCACTCACATATTTGGGAACCAATCCCACATGCTCGTATCTTAGTTAGGAATCTGCAGTGGGGCACCGAGTCAAACGATTTCCGGAAGTCAAGGAATATGGCATCCATCTGATACCCTTCATCCATGGTTCGCAAGATTATCATGTGAGAAAAGGGCGAGTTGCGTTTCGCAGGAGCGATGCTTTCTAAAGCCTGGAGAGCAACTTCTCTGTCTCAAGGAAATTCATTATATTCGAACTGAGAATATATTCGAGAATCCTGCAACAAACCGATGTTAAGGATATTGGTCTGCAATTTTGAGAACCCGTCCTTCTACCCTTCTTATATACAGTCGTCACCTGCGCTTTTTTCCAGTCGCTCGGGACTTTACGTTGGGCAAGAGATCCGCGATAAATGCAAGCTAAGTAAGGAGCCAATGCAGTCTGTAAAACCGAATTGGAATCCCATCAGGACCTGGCGATTTATATATTTTGAACCCATTCAGCTGCTTGACAATCCCAGGGATGTCTATCACTATGTCCTCCATACGGTAATCTGTACGAGACTCAAACGGCGGTTTGTTTGTACGATCCTCCTGCGTGAAAGATTTCTCAAACGCTAAATTTAGAATTTCAGTTTTCGTTTTGCTGTCTTCCTTTGCCAGGCCAGACTGATCAGTGAGTGACTGGATGGCAGCCTTCGACCCGCTTTCTCTGTCCATTCCCCCTCCTTCTCTCTCTGTCCATGTAATTCTCCCTCATATCTGTGTCCATGCCCTACTTCCCCCTCTCTGTTTGTCCATGTCTTCCTCCTTTCTTTTCTTTCTATGTTATCACCTCCAACCCTCATGGGCGGTTGCTGAATCTTGCTCTCACAGTATTTCTTTCTTGATAATAAGTAATAAGTGTACCAAGTTTGGTTGAAATCGAACTAGGCGTTTAAGAGGATTTTTTTACCCACACTTTCGCCCACTTATGCGTATGTCACATATATTTCATTCATATTTAATATTTTCACACATATTTGTATACCTATTTCACTTGCATCTCTAGCGAATTTCGTCCTGCAGTTTAGTTTTCTCGCAGCTCCATGTTTATAACGTCATATCTCCTGAACTATGTGTTGTAAAACGATATAACTGTTAGGCGCATTCTATGACATATGTGGGTACTGTGTGAAATGTGTCGCAACAGTGTTAGTAACAAAGCTGTAATAGATTTAAAATTAATGCATGATAAGGTAGTTTTTGATAGATATCTGTTTTTCTGATGTTATGTCTCCTGAACTATGTGTCGTACAATGATATACTCTTGCAGGACAATGACCTATGTATGTATCCACATGCATGTGAAATGTGTCACGACAGTATTAGTAGCAAAAAAGTAATAGATTTAAACGTCATGTATGATGCGGTGGTTTTTCACATATCTCAGTGTTTATGATGCCATGCCTCCTGACTACATGTTGTACAGTGCTATAATTTTGCAGGTACATTCAGTGGTACATGCGATTAATATCTGCTAAAGTTATCGCGAATACAGTTTGAAGTAATAATTAAAGTGTAATGCCTGATGCGGCAGTTTTACGGTATGAACAGCGAAAATGTAGTAACAGATAAGTTTTTTCCCTTTCTTCATTTTGTAGGGATTGTGAGCAAGAAAAAGAATCATAGAGGTTTGAATTTATTTGTGCAGTTTGTTGCAAGTCACTAACTTCATTCTCAAACACTGGATGAATTAAATCTGAGTATTTGCGCAGCCTGGGTTGTACTTCTTTCTCACCCCAGCGATTCTTTCCCGACAGTGTTATGTGTACCAAGAGTGGTTGAAACTGTTCCAGTGGTTTCAGGAGGAGATTTGGAACATACATACAAACATTTTTTTTAATGCATGAACGGTTTTGCGACCGTATTGGCTGCAGATTCCTAGACTTGCGCCATAGGGTGGTGGGGTTTCGGGTTCCGCTGAATAGGTCAGGAGTTCACTACACTCAGCAGGGAAGACGAATGGAATATTCCAGAATTTGAAACACGAACATCTGCTAGCATGAGTTTCTTAGAAGTAGATACCTTAGGGGTTGCGAAGCAACTCAAATAGCTTGATACGGGCAAGTCTTCAGGTCCAGATAGTATACCGATTAGGTTCCTTTCAGATTACGCTGATACTATAGCTCCCTACTTAGCACTCATATACAACCGCTCGCTCACCGATAGATCTGTACCTACAGATTGGAAAATTGCGCAGGTCGCACCAGTGTTCAAGAAGGGTAGTAGGAGTAATCCATTTAACTACAGACCTATATCATTGACGTCGGTTTGCAGTAGGGTTTTGGAGCATATACTGTATTCAAACATTATGAATCACCTCGAAGGGAACAATCTATTGACACGTAATCAGCATGGCTTCAGAAAACATCGCTCTTGTGCAACGCAGCTAGCTCTTTATTCGCACGAAGTAATGGCCGCTATCGACAGGGGATCTCAAGTTGATTCCGTATTTCTAGATTTCCGGAAAGCTTTAACACCGTTCCTCACAAGCGACTTCTAATCAAGCTGTGGAGCTATGGGGTATCGTCTCAGTTGTGCGACTGGATTCGTGATTTCCTGTCAGGAAGGTCGCAGTTCGTAGTAATAGACGGCAAATCATCGAGTAAAACTGAAGTGATATCAGGTGTTCCCCAGGGAAGCGTCCTGGGACCTCTGCTGTTCCTGATCTATATAAATGACCTGGGTGACAATCTGAGCAGTTCTCTTAGACTGTTCGCAGATGATGCTGTAATTTACCGTCTAGTAAGGTCATCCGAAGACCAGTATCAGCTGCAAAGCGATTTAGAAAAGATTGCTGTATGGTGTGTCAGGTGGCAGTTGACGCTAAATAACGAAAAGTGTGAGATGATCCACATGAGTTCCAAAAGAAATCCGTTGGAATTCGATTACTCGATAAATAGTACAATTCTCAAGGCTGTCAATTCAACTAAGTACCTGGGTGTTAAAATTACGAACAACTTCAGTTGGAAGGACCACATAGATAATATTGTCGGGAAGGCGAGCCAAAGGTTGCGTTTCATTGGCAGGACACTTAGAAGATGCCAACAAGTCCACTAAAGAGACAGCTTACACTACACTCGTTCGTCCTCCGTTAGAATATTGCTGCGCGGTGTGGGATCCTTACCAGGTGGGATTGACGGAGGACATCGAGAGGGTGCAAAGAAGGGCAGCTCGTTTTGTATTATCGCGTTATAGGGGAGAGAGTGTGGCAGATATGATACACGAGTTGGGATGGAAGTCATTACAGCATAGACGTTTTTCGTCGTTGCGAGACCTTTTTACGAAATTTCAGTCACCAACTTTCTCTTCCGAATGCGAAAATATATTGTTGAGCCCAACCTACATAGGTAGGAATGATCATCAAAATAAAATAAGAGAAATCAGAGCTCGAACAGAAAGGTTTAGGTGTTCGTTTTTCCCGCTCGCTGTTCGGGAGTGGAATAGTAGAGAGATAGTATGATTGTGGTTCGATGAACCCTCTGCCAAGCACTTAAATGTGAATTGCAGAGTAGTCATGTAGATGTAGATGTAGATGTAGATACAGGGTGAACCAGAAGTCCACCGACAAACTTCCAGAGGTTGTTCAGGGACACCTGAGAATTTTGCTATAAGGGGCCTGCAGTCTCCAGTGGCGCATCACAGAATAATAATATAATTAAGATTTATTTCGTTTGTTACCCCAGTTACCTTCATCTCTGCGCAGATACTATTACAAGAATGAAACAGACTGTAATATGCGATCACCAAAACGTACAACACATCCGGTTTTTCGTAGAAGCCTGGGTACAGATGCAGAAGAACTGTGGTATTGGTGTCGTCTGTGTGTGAACAGCTAGCTCAGCATATCATAACTGTGACTCTGCATTGCACTCGGTGACCCCATGCACATCGGCCAGCTCTTCATCAATAATCCTATCCGTACTGCTGTCCATCACTGTTAATACAACTGTACTTTGTTCGCCATTAGAACAAACGTGATGTAAATAAATGCAAACGTGATAACTGATCAGTAGCCGTAGCACACGTAACACTGGTGTTGTTACGCTCCTGGAGGTAGGTCTAACTTAAGTATTAGATATGCAGGGTGTCCCAAAAAGAATAACCCAATTTTAAATAGAATTATTTATTAGGAAGAAGGGCTTAACACCAACAAATTGCATACTAAATTACTCAGAAAAGGCAGAAGTTTATAAAAATCCATCATAAACGTTCAATAATCCTCCATTGGATGCACGCACGCACATCTAGCTGATAGCCGAATTTATCCCAAACTGAGCGTAAGGTGTCTCCTGTCACTGAAGCTATAGCAGCTGATGTTCTGACACATCGTTTAACATGTCCCCACAGGAAGAAGTCACATGGAGTTAAGTCAGCGGACCTAGAAGGCCTTCTGTTCCGCGGACGCCATATTGCGCTAGACTGACTGCACGCTCCAGGTCAGCGCTCGTAGTGACATCTAGCGGATTTTTTCTGAAACTCTAGATGTCGATTTCATCTAGCGCTGTTTCAGTTACCTAGTAACATTTGTCTCAATATTATTACAAGTTAAAATCGGATCATTGTTTTTGGGGCACCCTGTATTATCTCTGTGTTACAGTAAATGAAACTTTAAGATATCCTAACATGTTAAAGGCTATCAACGTTTTTCATATCTACGTAGTTTTTATTTCAAAATCTGTGTACAGTCGCAGTGTATACGCTGTCGTGCTCTGATTATCGCGCTGTTTATACATGTGTAAAAATAGCTGACGCTGCTTCTTGTTCTGTAGTGAAACATGCGAGTGGAACACCGTTCAAAATGTCGAGAAAAATGTTTTTAAGTGTAGAAAAAAATTGAGTTTGAGGTTTTCCGTGGAACTGTATTTGTGATCGGTTGTGTTGAAGAATGCTAATCGGGTGATTGGTGGATCGTTGGTTCGAATCTCGCTGTGGTTCTTTTCCGATGTATTTTTTCATACTTTTCTGTTGTTGTTGTTGTTGTCTTCAGTCCTGAGACTGGTTTGATGCAGCTCTCCATGCTACTCTATCCTGTGCAAGCTGCTTCATCTCCCAGTACCTACTGCAACCTACATCCTTCTGAATCTGCTTAGTGTATTCATCTCTTGGTCTCCCTCTACGATTTTTACCCACCACGCTGCCCTCCAATGCTAAATTTGTGATCCCTTGATGCCTCAAAACATGTCCTACCAACCGATCCCTTCTTCTAGTCAAGTTGTGCCACAAACTTCTCTTCTCCCCAATCCTATTCAATACCTCCTCATTAGTTACGTGATCTACCCATCTAATCTTCAGTATTCTTCTGTAGCACCACATTTCGAAAGCTTCTATTCTCTTCTTGTCCAAACTAGTTATCGTCCATGTTTCACTTCCATACATGGCTACACTCCAAACAAATACTTTCATAAACGACTTCCTGATACATAAATCTATATTCGATGTTAACAAATTTCTCTTCTTGAGAAACGCTTTCCTTGCCATTGCCAGTCTACATTTTATATCCTCTCTACTTCGACCATCATCAGTTATTTTACTTCCTAAATAGCAAAACTCCTTTACTACTTGAAGTGTCTCATTTCCTAATCTAATTCCCTCAGCATCACCCGATTTAATTCGACTACATTCCATTATCCTCGTTTTGCTTTTGTTGATGTTCATCTTATATCCTCCTTTCAAGACCCTGTCCATTCCGTTCAACTGCTCTTCTAAGTCCTTTGCCGTCTCTGACAGAATTACAATGTCATCGGCGAACCTCAAAGTTTTCATTTCTTCTCCATGAATTTTAATACCTACTCCAAATTTTTCTTTTGTTTCCTTTACTGCTTGCTCAATATACAGATTGAATAATATCGGGGAGAGGCTACAACCCTGTCTCACTCCTTTCCCAACCACTGCTTCCCTTTCATTCCCCTCGACTCTTATGACTGCTATCTGGTTTCTGTACGAATTGTAAATAGCCTTTCGCTCTCTGTATTTTACCCCTGCCACCTTCAGAATTTGAAAGAGAGTATTCCAGTCAACAGTCAAAAGCTTTCTCTAAGTCTACAAATGCTAGAAACGTAGGTTTGCTTTTCCTTAATCTTTCTTGTAAGATAAGTCGTAGGGTCAGTATTTCCTCACGTGATCCAACATTTCTACGGAATCAAAAGTGATCTTCTCCGAGGTCGGCTTCTACTAGTTTTTCCATTCGTCTGTAAAGAATTCGCGTTAGTACTTTGCAGCTGTGACTTATTAAACTGATAGTTCGGTAATTTTCACATCTGTCAGCACCTGCTTTCTTTGGGATTGGAATTATTATATTCTTCTTGAAGTCTGAGGGTATTTCACCTGTCTCATACATCTTGCTCACCAGCTGGTAGAGTTTTGTCATGACTGGCTCTCCCAAGGCCGTCAGTAGTTCTAATGGAATGTTGTCTACTCCAGGGGCCTTGTTTCGACTCAGGTCTTTCAGTGCTCTGTCAAACTCTTCACGCAGTATCTTACCTCCCATTTCGTCTTCATCCACATCCTCTTCCATTTCCATAATATTGACCTCAAGTACATCGCCCTTGTATAAACCTTCTATATACTCCTTCCACCTTTCTGCCTTCCCTTCTTTGCTTAGAACTGGATTGCCATCTGAGCTCTTGATATTCATACACGTGGTTCTCTTCTCTCCAAAGGTCTCTTTAATTTTCCTGTAGGCAGTATCTATCTTACCCCTAGTGAGATAAGCTTCTACATCCTTACATTTGTCCTCTAGCCATCCCTGCTTAGCCATTTTGCACTTCCTGTCGATCTCATTTTTGAGATGTTTGTATTCCTTTTTGCCTGCTTCATTTACTGCATTTTTATATTTTCTCCTTTCATCAATTAAATTCAATATTTCTTCTGTTACCCAAGGATTTCTAGCAACCCTCGTCTTTTTACCTACTTGATCCTCTGCTGCCTTCACTACTTCATCCCTCAGAGCTACCCATTCTTCTTCAACTGTGTTTCTTTCCCCCATTGCTGCCAATTGTTCCCTTATGCTCTCCTTGAAACGCTGTACAACCTCTGGTTGTTTCAGCTTATCCAGATCCCATGTCCTTAAATTCCCACCTTTTGCAGTTTCTTCAGTTTTAACCTACAGGTCATAACCAATAGATTGTGGTCAGAGTCCACATCTGCCCCTGGAAATGTCCTACAATTTGAAACCTGATTCCTAAATCTCTGTCTTACCTTTATATAATCTATCTGATACCTTTTAGTATCTCCAGGATTCTTCCATGTATACAACTTTTCTAATAGCTATATCATTTTAACACAAAATTCATCAAGTATATACCAATTAACACATAATTAAACATTATTTTTATGAGAAATGCGTGTCTCCTTGTTTCTAATTACATATCGTAAACAAAATTCTAGTTTTTATTGCAAATATAAATTTTTATTTATCAATATTATATAGAAGATTGTCAACGGCCTTGCCGCATTGGGAACACTGGTTACCGTTGGATCACCGAAGTTAAACTGCTGGCAAGCGGGGTGCATTCAGCCCTGGGCAGGCCAACTGAAGAGCTGCTTGGTTGTTTACAAGTAGCAACACCGGTCACGAAAACTGACAACAGCCACGAGAGCTGACCATATCCCCCTATGTATGATGCTTTAAAGGCCTGTTCGGATGGTGCTTTTTATTTAGTTGTTGATAAATATTGTTTACATTAAAAACATTACCAAATAATTTTTTGGGTTAACAATGGAAAGCAAATAATCTTTATTTCGACTATGTCTGTTGCTCTATATCGCAGATTTGGTCTCACGGGGGACAGGGCGATATGCGTGATAGAAAACAATAATTTTCCCGGTAAATAGTATACCGTACAAATGCTATATTTTTGCAGTTGCTAATGTTATAATGCAATCTGAACTCAACAAATTGTTCTGGAGCCAAGTTAAGGGGTTTGATGCGGAAAATAACAAGAGATCTGAGACGTACTGGAACTAACGCATTGAGCTTTGTCATGCGTCACTGCCGAACGCTGGCGGGGTGCAGAACAGTATGTCATAAAAGGAGAGAATGTGGTGCTTGGATGGCTTCCTGGATTCTGTTATTGATCGCATCGTTATCAGTATTCTAGTACTCAAGTTTATTCTTGCGATATGGATGCAGTTCAGAGATTACCAGACGACTGGCTGTAAGTAAAACATTCAGTGGCCTTAATATTTAACTATACGGTGAAATTCCTGCAAGACATGTTTACGTCACACATAACTAGTGCAGAAAAGTTGCCTTCCGTTTAAGTAAATTTCATCACTCATGTTTTTAATTACAACAGTACATTAGCTATGGACGAGAGCATCTTACAGTGAGTCCAAAAAATATCCGTGTAGCTGCATATCTTTTATAAAACAAAGTCTGTGTAACATGAAAAGAAATGTATACAAAATGTAAAGAGCCAGTCATGTAAGAAGTACCTCGGTAAGTCATTTTTGTTGGACAGCAAGGAAAGAAATACATCCAGATCGACAGCAAGTTTAACAAAATAGAAAATGTAATATAAGAGCAAGTTCATAAAGTATTCGTCCAGCATCTGAACATTCCGAAAATCTGCGCGCAGTGATTAAACTACACTCCTGGAAATGGAAAAAAGAACACATTGACACCGGTGTGTCAGACCCGCCATACTTGCTCCGGACACTGCGAGAGGGCTGTACAAGCAATGATCACACGCACGGCACAGCGGACACACCAGGAACCGCGGTGTTGGCCGTCGAATGGCGCTAGCTGCGCAGCATTTGTGCACCGCCGCCGTCAGTGTCAGCCAGTTTGCCGTGGCATACGGAGCTCCATCGCAGTCTTTTAACACTGGTAGCATGCCGCGACAGCGTGGACGTGAGCCGTATGTGCAGTTGACGGACTTTGAGCGAGGGCGTATAGTGGGCATGCAGGAGGCCGGGTGGACGTACCGCCGAATTGCTCAACACGTGGGGCGTGAGGTCTCCACAGTACATCGATGTTGTCGCCAGTGGTCGGCGGAAGGTGCACGTGCACGTCGACCTGGGACCGGACCGCAGCGACGCACGGATGCACGCCAAGACCGTAGGATCCTACGCAGTGCCGTAGGGGACCGCACCACCACTTCCCAGCAAATTAGGGACACTGTTGCTCCTGGGGTATCGGCGAGGACCATTTGCAACCGTCTCCATGAAGCTGGGCTACGGTCCCGCACACCGTTAGGCCGTCTTCCGGTCACGCCCCAACATCGTGCAGCCCGCCTCCAGTGGTGTCGCGACAGGCGTGAATGGAGGGACGAATGGAGACGTGTCGTCTTCAGCGATGAGAGTCGCTTCTGCCTTGGTGCCAATGATGGTCGTATGCGTGTTTGGCGCCGTGCAGGTGAGCGCCACAATCAGGACTGCATACGGCCGAGGCACACAGGGCCAACACCCGGCATCATGGTGTGGGGAGCGATCTCCTACACTGGCCGTACACCTCTGGTGATCGTCGAGGGGACACTGACTAGTGCACGGTACATCAAAACCGTCATCGAACCCATCGTTCTACCATTCCTAGACCGGCAAGGGAACTTGCTGTTCCAACAGGACAATGCACGTCCGCATGTATCCCGTGCCACCCAACGTGCTCTAGAAGGTGTAAGTCAACTACCCTGGCCAGCAAGATCTCCGGATCTGTCCCCCATTGAGCATGTTTGGGACTGGATGAAGCGTCGTCTCACGCGGTCAGCACGTCCAGCACGAACGCTGGTCCAACTGAGGCGCCAGGTGGAAATGGCATGGCAAGGCGTTCCACAGGACTACATCCAGCATCTCTATGACCGTCTCCATGGGAGAATAGCAGCCTGCATTGCTGCGAAAGGTGGATATACACTGTACTAGTGCCGACATTGTGCATGCTCTGTTGCCTGTGTCTATGTGCCTGTGGTTCTGTCAGTGTGATCATGTGATGTATCTGACCCCAGGAATGTGTCAATAAAGTTTCCCCTTCCTGGGTCAATGAATTCACGGTGTTCTTATTTCAATTTCCAGGAGTGTATAACGCTGACCCACGGCACACACTAGAGTCAACCGTGTGCGGCCCCGCTCTATCACCTGTTGTGGTTCTGAACGGCGTCGATACAGTGCAATTGGCGCCATGGGCCGCAAGGGTAGTGAGACGACGCTGATCGAAAGAAAACTTATTCTGCCGTTACATAATAAATGCAAATCTTCTTCCAAGATTGCTAAAGTAGTCGATAGACCTACATCTATGGTTCAGTCGATAATACACACCTGGAAATGGAAAAAAGAACACATTGACACCGGTGTGTCAGACCCACCATACTTGCTGCGGACACTGCGAGAGGGCTGTACAAGCAATGATCACACGCACGGCACAGCGGACACACCAGGAACCGCGGTGTTGGCCGTCGAATGGCGCTAGCTCCGCAGCATTTGTGCACCGCCGCCGTCAGTGTCAGCCAGTTTGCCGTGGCATACGGAGCTCCATCGCAGTCTTTAACACTGGTAGCATGTCGCGACAGCGTGGACGTGAACCGTATGTGCAGTTGACGGACTTTGAGCGAGGGGGTATAGTGGGCGTGCGGGAGGCCGGGTGGACGTACCGCCGAATTGCTCAACATGTGGGGCGTGAGGTCTCCACAGTACATCGATGTTGTCGCCAGTGGTCGGCGGAAGGTGCACGTGCCCGTCGACCTGGGACCGGACCGCAGCGACGCACGGATGCACGCCAAGACCGTAGGATCCTACGCAGTTCTGTAGGGGACCGCACCGCCACTTCCCAGCAAATTAGGGACACTGTTGCTCCTGGGGTATCGGCGAGGACCATTCGCAACCGTCTCCATGAAGCTGGGCTACGGTCCCGCACACCGTTAGGCCGTCTTCCGCTCACGCCCCAACATCGTGCAGCCCGCCTCCAGTGGTGTCGCGACAGGCGTGAATGGAGGGACGAATGGAGACGTGTCGTCTTCAGCGATGAGAGTCGCTTCTGCCTTGGTGCCAATGATGGTCGTATGCGTGTTTGGCACGTGCAGGTGAGCGCCACAATCAGGACTGCATACGACCGAGGCACACAGGGCCAACACCCGGCATCATGGTGTGGGGAGCGATCTCCTACACTGGCCGTACACCTCTGGTGATTGTCGAGGGGACACTGAATAGTGCACGGTACATCCAAACCGTCATCGAACCCATCGTTCTACCATTCCTAGACCGGCAAGGGAACTTGCTGTTCCAACAGGACAATGCACGTCCGCACGTATCCCGTACCACCCAACGTGCTCTAGAAGGTGTAAGTCAACTACCCTGGCCAGCAAGATCTCCGGATCTGTCCCCCATTGAGCATGTTTGGGACTGGATGAAGCGTCGTCTCACGCGGTCTGCACGTCCAGCACGAACGCTGGTCCAACTGAGGCGCCAGGTGGAAATGGCATGGCAAGCCGTTCCACAGGACTACATCCAGCATCTCTACGATCGTCTCCATAGAGGAATAGCAGCCTGCATTGCTGCGAAAGGTGGATACACACTGTACTAGTGCCGACATTGTGCATGCTCTGTTGCCTGTGTGTATGTGCCTGTGGTTCTGTCAGTGTGATCGTGTGATGTATCTGAACCCAGGAATGTGTCAATAAAGTTTCCCCTTCCTGGGACAATGAATTCACGGTGTTCTTATTTCAATTTCCAGGAGTGTAGATCGATTTTGCGCAACAAAGTGATTAAGAAACCAACCACGTACCGGACCCCTTCACTGATGCAGACGTGAGATTTATCATGAGGAAAATGAAGAAGAAGCCTAAGTTGGCTGGGAAGTTAGTCTAGCGGAAAGAAGGTATGTGCCCCCAGAAATACCTTCAGAACGTATGGGTATCACGGCCGGGTAGCGCGCAAGAAACTTTGGGTCAGTGAACAGAATGAAAAGAAACGTCTTCATTTTGGGGTGGAACGTAGATTCGAAAATGAAAGCTTCTGGAAAAGAGTAGTATTTTCTGGTGTGAGTAAATATAACGTATTCCGGTCCGATGGCAGGCGAATGGTGTGGCGTAAGAAGAATGCGGAAATGTTGCCATGCAGTCTTGTGCCAACACCCTGGTGGTGTGGGGCTGTATGAGTGCTGCAGGTGTTGGAAAATTACATTTCATAGAAGGTACAATGGTTCACCATATGTATACCAACATTTTAAAGGACAATCGGAATCTTAGCGCCGAAAAATTAGGTCTGCAAGGAAATTACATTTTTCAAGAAGATAACGACCCAAAGCATACGGCTCTAAATATAAGGCTTTGGTTCCTGTACATTACCCCAAAACAACATAACAACCCTCCTCAGAGCTCAGACATTAATCCTATTGAACACATTTGGAAAGTACTGGAAGATAGCATAAGGAGAAGACATATTTCTAACAAGAGAGGCCTAAAAGGAGCACTTCAAGACGAATGGAACAAAATTCCAGCCTCTCTGACGGCGAACTAGGTCAAGTCGATGCCCAGATGATTACAGGCAGTAATAGCTGCAAAGGGAAAACCCACTAAATGTTAATTTTTGTAAGTCAAATCATATTTTCAGATTGTAAATTTAAATAAAAAATGAGTGGACAAATACTTTTTGAAGTAGCCCTTGAATAAATTCTTCATTTTGTCAGATTTATTATCGCTATGGATGTATTTATTTCGTTGTCCAACAACAAAAATGACTTGTCAAGGTTCGTTGTATATGACCGGATTTTCATATTTTATAATTTTATGTTCCTTTCACGTGACATATAATAAGTTTTTTGTTAATTACAACTAGATGAATACTATTTGGACTCAGTGTATGTTTTCTGTCTGGCCCCTAGGAGGCGTATTGTCAGAGTTTTGATATGCATTATTCCATTCTGTTTAAAAATTACATGACGTTCGAAACTATAGCAAATTTTTTTTCTCTGATCGAAGCTTTTACGTCTTAACTGCAAATGTTTACATTACTGCAGGTTAGTCGAATCAGATGGCTAGCCAGTGCTGTCCTGTTAAACGCGCCGGTAAAGCTGTTGTCGCTTGTTATCGCCGAGTCTACATGCGCTTAGTGAGTAGCGTAAAACGTATCTTTACTATCGAACTCGGTTGTATTCGAGACAGCTCGGCTTCCGCTGTGTGTGAAACGAAATCCAGTGACATTTCGGCAGCGCGGGTGAACACATAGTGTAATGTTTTCATCGAGGTTATTCTTATGATGAACGCAGTGTAACACTGTGTTGTCAACGGGAAGTACCGTGGGTTAACGGAACAAATTTATTTCCAAGCAAGAGACACAGCGTATACCATCGATAGTCACAGTTTCGTGCACTGTTTTCAGTGCAGTACATTAACTGAAACTAAATGACATGCAATAACTCTGTGACGAGCCGTTGGAGGCCGTGGATCCCTTATACGGAAATACTCAGAAGGTGTCCTTCAAGAACCTCTGTAAGTTTGTTGTTGGAGTTCTGATTCAGCCAGTATTTCCGTATATCGCTCAACAATGTACTACAATGTAGACGGGCAAGAAAGGTCCGAGCATTAGGATTAGGTTGTCAAATACGAACTGTCTTGAAGACTTTTTGACCAGTAGAATCCATTCCACTGTCCAGGACGACGAGTACCAATTAGAGATTAAAGTAACGTCAGCAGTGACCCAGGGAACTGTGATAAGACTGCTCCTGTCCTCTACCTGTATAAACAATCAATCGATAAGATGGGCAGCAATCTGAATTGTTTGCTGATCTGTGAGGAGATGCCATCTGCATAAACTATCTACATGATGAGCAGCAATCTCTTCTGTTTGCTGGTTGCGTGTAAGGAGAAGCGTCGTTTTCGAGTGAGGATGACTTTGACAGAATTTTTAAATGATACGAGAAATGGTAGTTTGCTTTAAATGTGGTAATGTGAATAAATAAGAGAAACATTCCTCCTAAGTTCTAAAACAGTGTTGTTAGTGTGTTGCTTGAATCGGTCACGTCCGTTAAATATGTAGGCGAAACGTTGCGGAACGACATAAAATGGAACGAGCACTGAAGACCAGTTGTAGGAAAGGCAAATGACCGGCTCCTGTTTATTACGAGGGTTCTGGGAAAATATAGCGTGCCTGCAGAGGTGATTGGCGTGCATAACGCAATGTGATCCATTCTTGCCCAATGCTCGAATTGTAGCACTTCATTACTAAAACGGGTGCTAAAGACTGCAGCTGTGGCTTTCTCTTTTATAGGGCGTAACGTAAATATAAAAATTAAATGGGTATTGCCAGTTGGAGGCAGGAGTAGGTAGTCTATAATCAATTCCCTCACAGAATATAATTAGAAATGACTTATCCTTGTAGTACCAATCTTTCATCTGCCGATTAACCATGTTCTTATTGTGGTCTTCAGTCCTGAGACTGGTTTGATGCAGTTCTCCATGCTACTCTATCCTGTGCAAGCTTCTTCATCTCCCAGTACCTACGGCAGCCTACATCTTTCTGAATCTGCTTAGTGTATTCATCTCTTGGTCTCCCTCTACGATTTTTACCCTCCACGCTGCCCTCCAATACTAAATTGGTGATTCCTTGATGCCTCAGAACATGTCCTACCAACCGATCCCTTCTTCTAGTCAAGTTGTGTACAAATTTCTTTTCTCCTCAGTTCTGTTCAATACCTCCTCATTAGTTACGTGATCTACCCATTTAATCTTCAGCATTCTTCTGTAGCACCACATTTCGAAAGCTTCTGTTCTCTTCTCGTCTAAACTATTTATCGTCCACGTTTCACTTCCATACATGGCTACACTCCATACAAATACTTTCAGAAACGACTTCCTGACATTTAAATCTATACTCGATGTTAACAAATTTTTCTTCTTCAGAAACGCTTTCCTTGGCGTTGCCACTCTATATCCTTTATATTCCAATCAACATTGTCAAAAGCTTTCTCTAAATCTACAAATGCTAGAAACGTAGGTTTGCCTTTCCTTAATCTTTCTTCTAAGATTAGTCGTAGGGTCAGTATTGCCTCAAGTGTTCCAAGATTTCTACGGAATCCAAACTGATCTTCCCCGAGCTTCTATCAGTTTTTCCATTCGTCTATAAAGAATTCGCGTGAGTATTTTGCAGCTGTTGCTTATTAAACTGATAGTTCGGTAATTTTCACATCCGTCAACACCTGCTTTCTTTGGGATTGGAATTATTATATTCTTCTTGAAGTCTGAGGGTATTTCGCCTGTCTCATACATAAGAATTGTAAATTGCCAGACAATACCTGTCACCCTGCCCGTGCGTCAGCACCCTTTACGTGGTGAACATCTCCAAAAACTTAGATAAATACTATATTGGTGATTCATGGTGTAACACTTTGCAGCACTCAGTTGCATAACGGGCGTGAGTGACAAAGGCTGCCGCCCTCTCTTTAAAAAGAAACAGTGTAAATATGCAAATGAAGAGGATACTGCCAACTGGAGAAGTGAATAGGCGGTATATGGCGAATACGTCCATGGGAAAGTATTAATTAAAAATTGCTTATCCCCGTAGTACCAGTGTTTAAGCACCCAACGAAGTGAGTATTCAGACCAGCTAACCACCTCACTAACCTGTCCCACACTCCTGCTTTCATCCCATGAACTGCGACATCGAGAGCACATTTATTTGAATTGGCAGTAATGTCGCAAATAAGGGAAGGGCGGGAAAGCTTCCTCGAAAGTCCTCGTGCAGTAAAGGGGCGGATGTATATCACGTGTGCCGACAGTCTGGTGCGCAGACAATAGAGCACAATGCGCGTATACTGCTCCAGGCAGCATATGGCCTCGTCATGTCAACTGTTGTGAAGTAGGTAGTAGGGATCTGCTAATATGCAATAATATCGTCAATCTCGCCTATCGTCCACTTTACGGCAAGAAAGGTAGAATGAACTGGTTGTTGGTGTTAATAACGATCATCCTCCTTTACCTCCTCTGCATTACTGCAGATGACGTGTCACTGAGCAGATTTGTTCTGTGCATGCACTGTATGGAGTACGAACGTTCTGATATATTCTTCAAGTTGATGTCCCCAGCTCAGAAAACTGCACGCAGGTCGTAGGTTCTGTATCTTGAGGCTGAAACTGACTTTTAGTGAGGTTCTGTTCCGAAATAATGTATCACTTCTTTGGGATGCCACTCGCGCATTTTAATATAGCCACATGAGAAGACTACACGATCTTAATACAACACCAGCTGATACAACAAAGTACATGATCAAACACAATGTTTACGAAAATGTGTCTTTACATTATTTGTGGCACTTGTCTGTGCCTCTTGGCTACCAGAGTGAATCTTTTAATACTGAATACTGGAAAACACATCGTGCCACAGACAACATGACTGTACTTCTCGACTGCCTAATCCAGAGTAACGAACAGGAGCTTAAATAAAAATTGGAAACACATCCTACGACAGACAACATGCCTGTTCTTCTCGACTGCCTAATCCAGAGTGACAAGCAGCCCGAAACACTTCGCGCGCCATACCAGAAAAGGCGTGACCCGAACGCTTCCGAAGTGCTTCGTCTGCAATTTCGTCAGTCTTTTGTTTTTGATTTAATCTGTTTTTAATAATTCTAAAATGACTGATTGATAGTCAGCTGTTGAGAGATATTTATATTAAAAAGTAAAGTCATTCCAATGAGTAGTTTAACTAATAATAATAACTATACTTTAACGTTTTGGCGCTCTTGCTCCGAATGCAGTAGCTAATCACAGAGCAGTAGCATTATGCAGGCGGTTTTTCTCACAGGAATGGTACCGAATCTAACATCTGTCACAGGTACCTCATACCACATTTCGTCATCTATATACTTCTTGCCATCTCCACTGCTCTGGGAACAGCTTCTTGGAGCCTAATATGATGGCTGACTAAGCCAGAAATATTACAGCTTGAATGTCGTATAAAGGACCAGTAGGCTACAAGGTCTGAAAACATCTCACTCACATGGCAAACTGAACTAGTTCGTCAACACGAGAACACTTTACAACATAGCAGTTACATATAATTAAATTGCTCACTGCTATTGGAGAACATCCATGTCCGTTGCAACGTACGGTACTTTAATCCGCCCAGTTATGTTTTCCAGTCTACTCTCCAAAATATTCTGCAGCTAAAGACCCAATTTAATTAAATTAACCCTCAATTTTTATTTCCTTTTCATAATAATTATTTAATGTCATGTTTCGTCAGCCTGGTGTGAAAATAGTGTCAGACGAAAAAAGGTGACTACTGCACGTATGTCTGAAAAACATACCGCCATGTGAGCACGCTAAAGGTTTTAAATGGATACAGTCAAAATGGAAAAGGCAGTCATAAAAAGGTAAAATCCTCACCACACCACAAATTTCTCTGCCTATAAATCGCTTCAAAGATGCAGGATACAGATGCAAAGTATCAACAAATACAGTGTACATAATGTTTAACACCTCTCATGCAAATTATTTTTGTGTGCAAAGACAACATTAGGGGTATAAAGCTGCATTTGAAAAATTAATAGTGAGTAAACATGTGGTACATAATACAAAGTTGCGAAGTTCTAAGCCTTAAACACTACAAAACATACAATATAAAAGTCCTTCACATTAAGCCGTTTTCAATTTTAACACCAATAACTGGTGTCCACTCGATATCAACAAAATGTTATAAATACTGAAAATAATGTGAACATATTGGTACTTTACTATCTTACAGTCTAAATTTCTTCATCTTGCTAGCTGCCCAGATTTAGTTTTCTGACTGATTGCTAGAGTTACATTCACACCATGGAGTCAGCAGCTTATCACAGTGGAGCTTCACGTTTAGAACTGTAGCTCGATCACCATCAATGCTCATCTGTCTAATTTCTGCAAGTTTATAAGACACTGTGTTCACACCGGTCTCCAAATCACGATCCTCTGTCAACTGTATTTGATTGAAGCATCTGGTCTTATCACGTTTCCGTCTTACGCTATCATGCATGTGCCTGGTCATAAAGAAAAGAAAAAAAAAAAAACAGTATCTGAATTTTCATTGTAAACTAGTAGGCTATTCTACAGCTACAGAAACAGAATAAAAATAATCATAAGAGTTTTCTTGTACTCTGAAATACTGCAGCAGGTACATGAAAAATAATCAATCAATTACAGGAAGTTCAATTTTGTAGCACACGAGATTTTTCAATCAGAAGTAGGGCAATGCAATACAAAAATATATAAAAGAAAGTTCAATTATATAAAACATTCTAGGACTAATTGCCGCGTCAGTTCAGGGTAAAAATCCATCTTTCGACGATTATCTTCATCGAAACTTGCTGGCAGATTAAAACTGTGTGCCGGACCGAGACTCGAACTCGGGATCTATGCCTTTCGCGGGCAAATGCTCTACCAAGCACGACTCTCGCCCCGGCCTCACAGCTTCTGTCAGCAAGTTTCATATCAGCGCACACTCCGCTGCAGAGTGAAAATCTCATTCTGGAGATATCTGCGTCGACTTCGTCAGGAGCAACGTAGAAAGGTAGAGCGTTTTTACTTTGAATTGACACAGTAATGTTTTTTACAACAGTGCTTCCGCTTAAGATTGCGTTCTCAAGACGAAATTTCAGGTTAGGAATCGAACACCTTATTCTAAATGTGAACATCTATCTCATTATGATAGATTCATAAAAAAAGCTCAGATATTTTCGTTCTGTGATACACAGACTGATCAACTTACCAGTGGAAAAAGAAAACAAAATGCTTAAAAACAATTGAATCTTCTCCAAACGTGGCTATAAATAACGGCTATCCGAAAATACATGCTTGGCATTATCAGGTTTAGGAGGCGATCCAGATTAATGTAGAAACAGAAGTGCATTTTCAAAAAGCCAAGTTCGCTACTGTACAGCATTTATTGCGATGATCGGTTTCGGCAAATCACCTCACCTTGCCATCTTCAGCTCTGTAAAGTATATATCAACACATACAAGCACACTAGGCTCAGATGTAGAGGGGCGTAACACAATTTCACATAAACATGGATTATACCATGGAATATAACATACATTCTGCAGTACATTTCACTGAGTTTTTACGAAATGCATATTATACCGTGACATATCATAGAACGATATTTCACGAACATGAGAACAAAAGTATATCAGCAAGTCTTCTTGCTAATGTACGAACATGAGTTTGTATATCAGTGCAAAATGTACGTTGTCTTATATAATATCTACTTTATGCTTGACTTACATACTATTGTTCTCATGTCCATGAAATATGGTTCTGTGATATGACGCGATATAATACGCATTTGTGCTTGAATATGTTGATCTATGCTTTACAGATCTGATGATACCAATGTAGTTTGCCGAACCTGTCATCACAATAAATGCTGTATATTAGTGATATTAGCTGTTTGAAATTGTACTCCTGTTTCTAAGTTACCCTAAAAACTTAGTGGACGTATTATACAAAAAGAAGACCAATCAAACACGCCAATTTCGTAGACGATATACCTTTAATCAGAAACTTAAAAGCACAACAGAAAAACTGAGTTTTCGTATGGTCATATCTAGGTATTGTTTCCGACTAAATTACTCGAAGTTTCAAGAATAAAAAATTATACACTAGCTACAGGAGTAAATAATGTACAACCATTATTCAGACATATACCACGGAAATCAGAGCCTTCTTCGCAATCAGGAATCTACAAAATTAAATGTGAAGAATGCTTAAAATTTATTGGACAGACGGAATGAAGGTTGGCACACGACAATGGGGCGGACACCTTTGTTGCACATTTAAAAGACACAAATCACAAAATAGTTAATACAGATAAATCACTACAAATATTACATAAAATCATGGATGTAGTGGAAGAATTTGAAATTTATATCCATCTGAAAGACCATTCAGACAGAGTTTTAAATGAACAAAAAGACCTGTGAAACGGAAGATTCCTAGACGACTTTCTACCAGTTCTACGAAGAAGTAGTAGAGAACCATTCAACGTATAGTTATCGCTGTACTTATTAATAAATATGACTGTGATGCGAAAGATCTCGCATCCATAAAGACGGTATGAAAGATTTTACTCGACTTTATGTACAAGAACTTTGTAACAACTGTTCAAAAAAGATGTGCTCCCATAATACCAAATAGAAATATTTACAAGTTGTTTTAAAGAAATTCCATATGGTCATATTCACACCAGCGATGAAGAAAAATTAAATATAATTGAGAAGAAATATATAGTTTAATTAACAAATTATGTAAAATAATTGTAATCTTACCCGTGCAAGTACGTTAAAAACATCGACCTAATATATAAGACTTTGCAACAACTGCTCAGAAGTATCGTGTTTCTAAAATAGCGAAAAACTGTTCCTAGATTTCATTTACAGCCAGTCATGGGAGCAAGGACGTACATGGCGTAATAACCCATTAAATAATCACTCATAAAATAAGTTATAATCCGCCTAGTATATCTTGGGATATGACCTGTTCCTGCGCTGAATAAGTTATCCTCATCTGGAAGCCGCTGACGTCAAATCGTTTGCAGAGCAGCAACAGGCTCCAGTCTGCTCGTGGGTGCAGGATCCGTGTCATGGAGCCTGCGCTCCATGACACCCCCTATATGCTCAGTGGGGTTCAAATCTGTGTTCCGGGGTGGTCATTTCAGTCTTTGGACCTCCTATGCATGTTCCTGCAACCATTCCCGGGCGACGTGGGAGCGATGTGGCGTCGCGTTCTCATTTTGAAACACGGCAGAACCGTCAGGGCGTTGGAAGACCTAAAATGGGTGGTGATGGTCCCCGAGCAGCTCAGCATACCGCAGAGCATCCAAAGTCCCTTCCAGAACAACTAGGAGGCCCATTCCTCACTAGGAAAATTGGCCCCAGACCATAACAGAGACATCACCGCCTTGGGCTACACCTTCTTGGTCGATCCATGTGGTCAGCGCCACACACACAGTGCCTCACATCGGCATAGTTCAGCTGAAATCGTGATTCGTCCGACTACGTTAAGCAATTGTTCCAGTCTTCATCCGTGGTGATTGGAGACAAATGCAAGCCGTTGTGCCCGATGACGTTGCATTAATAGTGGCACCCGTGTGCAGCACCGGCTCCCGTGGAACCCATGTTCCTATGGATTGTCCACAGAAAGACGTGTCTAGCACGCCCTGTGTTTAACTGCATAGTGATATGTTGCATTGTTGCCCTTCTGACAGACGTCGCCGGTCACTTTCATCGAGTGTGGGTAGGCGGCCGGTAATTCGTTTGTTGTGGACTGTGACACCCTCATTCAACCAGTCACGATTCAACCTGGACACGACTGACGTGTAAATCCGAAATCGAAATTCCCATCCGTCGGGCATAGACACCCATACCCCGTTCGAGCGGCGTCAGCCCACGACATCTTTGCATGTTAACACAAATCACTTGCACAGCCACTCCTCAGGTCTTCTATACAATTGCAGCTGACACAGGGGATGAGCGGAGCGCATACAGCACACCTGCGCCATCTATGCCCCATTACCCCATGACATTTGCTAAGTCAATCTACGAGGTGTTCCAAGAAGTCTCTCCGCAGTGCCGTATGATGGTCAGCCGCGAGTGCCGTATGGTTGTTTGCCTGCCTGGATTTTTCAACGAAACAATAAACGCACAACGATACTTCAGTGATGTTCTGTGCCCATTCATGTGAGAATTTGTGTTAAGTGAAATACTGAACGGTTATTTTCAACAAGATGGTGCAACCGCGCATACAGCTCGCATTTCAATGTAACTGCTTGCTGATGTTTTTGGTGATCGCATAATTTCACAGGGACTTTGGTCTCCACGATCGCTTGACCTAACATCGCCTGACTTTTTCTTCTGGAGTGCAGTGAAAGCAACTGTCTATAAAAACCGTCCAAAATCCATCGATGAATTGAAAAGTGCAATATCCACTTTCACTTTTTCTGCTACAGAGGGAATGTTACAGCTTGTGTTATTTAATGTGAAAATCTGTAAGTAAAAATGAATATTCAGTAAATTAATAACTTGTATTTCACTGATTATATTCACTGCGGCATACGGTACGCGCGGCTAAAAATCATACGGCACTATGGAGAGACTTTTTGAACACCCCGCATATTGCTTCCGTTTTAGATACAGTACTTGAAAACGGCCTAAGGCCGAAATTGTACATTCGTACGTCGAATAAAGAGAACGACAGCTGAAGAATCATGAAATGATTCAAAAAACCACCAAAATTATCTGAAAGAACTTCTCATGTTTGGTGCAATGTGCCTACAATTAGTTCGCATCAGCCACTTCCGACTCAATTATGTAATAATAGTAGCTCATACTCAGCCACTTTTCCAAAGTTAAAATTGTTTTGTAGCTTAATGTTTATGGCTGCAACCAGACGCATAAAATTATTAATTGTATGTTTTCATTTCGTATTTGGGCATACCATTACGCATTGCAGAAGTGCATCTATCGTCTGGTGCCGTATTATGCTCAATACAAGACATGTTTATACATTATAAAACTGCAGCAGACTAATGTCGCTATCTGTTGTTTTTCTGCAGATGGATAACTTCAACAGATACTACAAATTAAAATGATGATATTGTAATATTTTGCAGCAATGCCTACAAACGACATAAGTAAAAATGCAATCCACACAGTTAGTGAAGAAGCACCGACTAATGTTGTAAAGACTTATTTTCTTGTGGCAGCGAACTGTAGAAGAATTGACTTTTTGTAATCACTTGCACTGTTTTCATAGACTTATGTGGCAAACATTTCTGCTCTTACATGTCCACAATTTTCAGATGACCCTGTTATTGTTTTTGTTCCAAAGATACGTGTACTTCTGAGGTTAACTCTCAAAGGAGAGATATTTGACAGTGTGGCTTAATTCTCTTTTTTTCCCTTATTTCACGGTCTGTTAAAAACAAACATTTGTGAGAAGAATGTATTAAAACTGGTGTGGATTTATGTTTGCGTTATAAGGTCTTAAAAATTCGTAAAGAAATTACTATTTCTGCTACAGAAGCGGATTGCTCCATTTATTATTTTATCTATTTGGGTACGATTGTGTACCTATATATTTAAGGAGTCCTTAAGCCTTCTTCTTTCGCTTTTTAATAATGTACAGTGGGTGGAGGTGTTTCATTGAAACCTGAAGGTCTTTGTTTTGGATTTGGAGTACTGCATATTTGTGCACTTCATCATGTCTGAAGCAGACAGCTATTTCTTGTGAACTAGTTTTTGAACTTTGCCCAAGGTTGTTCTTTGCAAAGAGACTTAAAAAAGAATCAAGTAATTTTACACACTTCAGGCTGATAATACTTTGTTCTGTGTGTGTGAAAAGTTGTGTACTATTCTTATGCACTTGTTTAACTTTCTTGTGGATGGAGTTAATCGGAGTTAATTCCTTGCTTGACTATTCATTACTCATAGCTGTCTTATTGGCTGTCTTCATATCGTAGTTGAAATCTTCAGGATTTAAAAGAAATTTTTAAGATCCACGGATACATGCCTTGAATGCCTCTCCTTTTTGTGAGTTTGGTTGCATGGAGTTCATGGCAATTAATATCTCTGTTTTTTCATCTTCTGTTATGATAATTATGTTGTGCAGTTCGGTAAATTTAGCATGCAATGGCTTAAGTAATTATGTGGAGTACTTAAAAAAAAGGAAAATCGTCTACTCATCTTGAGTTTGATATTATTTTGGCAACACTGTCTTTGGTATTGCTTAATAGTTTAGTTTGCTACGTGTGGTTCTTGTTTACACATTATACTACTGTAACTTTGGACCAAAAACAACTCTGACAAGTAGGCCATTACATCCTGAAATACACTCCTGGAAATTGAAATAAGAACACCATGAATTCATTGTCCCAGGAAGGGGAAACTTTATTGACACATTCCTGGGGTCAGATACATCACATGATCACACTGACAGAACCACATGCACATAGACACAGGCAACAGAGCATGCATAATGTCGGCACTAGTACAGTGTATATGCACCTTTCGCTGCAATGCAGGCTGCTATTCTCCCATGGAGACGATCGTAGAGATGCTGGATGTAGTCCTGTGGAACGCCTTGCCATGCCATTTCCACCTGGCGCCTCAGTTGGACCAGCGTTCGTGCTGGACATGCAGACCGCGTGAGACGACGCTTCATCCAGTCCCAAGCATGCTCAACGGGGGACAGATCCGGATATCTTGCTGGCCAGGGTAGTTGACTTACACCTTCTAGAGCACGTTGGGTGGCACGGGATACATGCGGACGTGCATTGTCCTGTTGGAACAGCAAGTTCCCTTGCCGGTCTAGGAATGGTAGAACGATGGGTTCGATGACGATTTGGATGTACCGTGCACTATTCAGTGTCCCCTCGACGATCACCAGAGGTGTACGGCCAGTGTAGGAGATCGCTCCCCACACCATGATGCCGGGTGTTGGCCCTGTGTGCCTCAGTCGTATGCAGTCCTGATTGTGGCGCTCACCTGCACGGCGCCAAACACGCATACGACCATCATTGGCACCAAGGCAGAAGCGACTCTCATCGCTGAAGACGACACGTCTCCATTCGTCCCTCCATTCACGCCTGTCGCGACACCACTGGAGGCGGGCAGCACGACGTTGGGGCGTGAGCGGAAGACGGCCTAACGGTGTGCATAACCGTAGCCCAGCTTCATGGAGACGGTTGCGAATGGTCCTCGCCGATACCCCAGGAGCAACAGTGTCCCTAATTTGCTGGGAAGTGGCAGTGCGGTCCCCTATGGCACTGCGTAGGATCCTACGGTCTTGGCGTGCATCCGTGCGTCGCTGCGGTCCGGTCCCAGGTCGACGGGCACGTGCACCTTCCGCCGACCACTGGCGACAACATCGATGTACTGTGGAGACCTCACGCCCCACGTGTTGAGCAATTCGGCGGTACGTCCACCTGGCCTCCCGCATGCCCACTATACGCCCTCGCTCAAAGTCCGTCAACTGCACATACGGTTCACGTCCACGCTGTCGCGGCATGCTACCAGTGTTAAAGACTGCGATGGAGCTCCGTATGCCACGGCAAACTGGCTGACACTGACGGCGGCGATGCACAAATGCTGCGCAGCTAGCGCCATTCGACGGCCAACACCGCGGTTCCTGGTGTGTCCGCTGTGCCGTGCGTGTGATCATTGCTTGTAGAGCCCTCTCGCAGTGTCCGGAGCAAGTATGGTGGGTCTGACACACCGGTGTCAATGTGTTCTTTTTTCCATTTCCAGGAGTGTATCTGGAACTTCTGGTGAATAAAAACCGCTAAAGGGGAAACTTTCCCTCCCATTGGCAAAAACAGTCACAGATCGAGTAATCAAAGTGCTACTAAGACAGCGGAGTTGAAACCAACAAGAAAGGTATGTGAATATTCGAACACTTGAAAGGACCTATGTCCACCGCTTGCCACATCAGCAATATACAAAACCTCTTCCACAAGCATTCATGCAGTCAAGTGTATATGTCGTTGTTGTGGTCTTCAGTCCTGAGACTGGTTTGATGCAGCTCTTCATGCTACTCTATCCTGTGCAAGCTTCTTCATCTCCCAGTACCTACTGCAGCCTACATCCTTCTGAATCTGTTTAGTGTCTTCATCTCTTGGTCTCCCTCTTCGATTTTTATCCTCCACGCTGCCCTCCAGTACTAAATTGGTGATCCCTCGATGTCTCAGAACATGTCCTACTAACCGATCCCTTCTTCTAGTCAAGTTTTGCCACAAGCTCCTCTGCTCCCCAATTCTACCCAATACCTTCCATTAGTTATGTGATCAACCCATCTAATCTTCAGCATTCTTCTGTAGCACCACATTTCGAAAGCTTCTATTCTCTTCTTGTCTAAGCTATTTATCGTCCATGTTTCACTTCCATACATGGCTACACTCCATACAAATACTTTCAGAAACGACTTCCTGACACTTAAATCAATACTCGATGTTAACAAATTTCTCTTCTCCGGATCGCTTTCCTTACCATTGCCAGTCTACATTTTATATCTTCTCTACTTCGACCGTCATCGGTTATTTTGCTCCCCAAATAGCAAAACTCCTTTACTACTTTAAGTGTCTCATTTCCTAATCTAATTCCCTCAGCATCACCCGACTTAATTCGACTACATTCCATTTTCCTCGTTTTGCTTTTGTTGATGTTCATTTTATACCCTCCTTTAAAGACACTGTCCATTCAGTTCAACTGCTCTTCGAAGTCCTTTTCTGTCTCTGACAGAATTACAATGTCATCGGCGAACCTCAAAGTTTTTATTTATTTTCCGTGGATTTTAATACCTACTCCGAACTTTTCTTTTGTTTCCTTTATTGCTTGCTCAATATACCGATTGAATAACATCGGGGAGAGGCTACAACCCTGTCTCACTACCTTCCCAACCACTGCTTCCCTTTCATACCCCTCGACTCTTATAACTGCCATCTGGTTTCTGTACAAATTGTAAATAGCCTTTCGCTCTCTGTATTTTACTCCTGCCACCTTCAGAATTTGAAAGAGAGTATTCCAATCAACATTGTCAAAAGCTTTCTCTAAGTCTACAAATGCTAGAAACGTAGGTTTGCCTTTCCTTAATCTTTCTTGTAAGATAAGTCGTAGGGTCAGTATTGCCTCACGTGATCCAACATTTCTACGGAATCCAAAGTGATCTTCCCCGAGGTCGGCTTCTACTAGTTTTTCCATTCGCCTGTAAAGAATTCGCGTTAGTACTTTGCAGCTGTGACTTATTAAACTGATAGTTCGGTAATTTTCACATCTGTCATCACCTGCTTTCTTTGGGATTGGGATTATTATATTCTTCTTGAAGTCTGAGAGTATTTCGCCTGTCTCACACATCTTGCTCACCAGATTGTAGAGTTTTGTCAGGACTGGCTCTCCCAAGGTTGTCAGTAGTTCGAATGGAATGTTGTCTACTCCAGGGGCCTTGTTTCGACTCAGGTCTTTCAGTGCTCTGTCAAACTTTTCACGCAAAATCATATCTCCCATTTCATCTTCATCTACATCCTCTTCCATTTCCATAATATTGTCAAGTACATCGCCCTTGTATAGGCCCTCTATATTCTCCTTCCACCTTTCTGCTTTCCCTTCTTTGCTTACAACTGGGTTTCCATCTGAGCTCTTGATATTCATACAAGTGGTTCTCTTTTCTCCAAAGGTCTCTTTAATTTTCCTGTAGGCAGTATCTATCTTACCCCTAGTGAGGTAAGCCTCTACATCCTTACACTTGTCCTCTAGCCATCACTGCTTAGCCATTTTGCACTTCCTGTCGGTATCATTTTTGAGACGTTTGTATTCCTTTTTGCCTGCTTCATTTACTGCATTTTTATATTTTCTCCTTTCATCAATTAAATTCAATATTTCTTCTGTTACCCAAGGATTTCTACTAGCCCTCGTCTTTTTACCTATTTGATCCTCTGCTGCCTTCACTACTTCATCCCTCAAAGCTACCCATTCTTCTTCTACTGTATTTCTTTCCCCCATTCCTGTCAATTGTTCCCTTATGATCTCCCTGAAACTCTATACAATCGCTGGTTCTTTCAATTTTTCCAGGTCCCTTCTCCTTAAATTCACACCTTTTTCCAGTACTTCAGTTTTAATCTACAGGTCATAACAAATAGATTGTGGTCAGATTCCCCATCTGCCCCTGGAAATGTCTTACAATTTAAAACCTGGTTCCTAAATCTCTGTCTTACCATTAATAATCTATCTGATACCTTTTAGTATCTCCAGGGTTCTTCCATGTATACAACTTTCTTTTATGATTCTTAAACCAAGTATTAGCTATGATTAAGTTATGCTCTATGCAAAATTCTACCAGACGGCTTCCTCTTTCATTTCTTAGCCCCAATCCATATTCAGCTAGTATGTTTCCTTCTCTCCCTTATCCTACAGATGAATTCCAGTCTCCCATGACTATTAAATTTTCGTCTCCCTTCACTACCTGAATAATTTCTTTTATCTCATCATACATTTCATCAATTTCTTCGTCATCTGCAGAGCTAGTTGGCATATAAACTTGTACTACTGTAGTAGGTGTGGGCTTCGTGTCTATCTTGGCCACAATAATGCGTTCACTATGCTGTTTGTAGTAGCTTACCCGTACACCTATTTTTTACTCATTATTAAACCCACTCCTGCGTTACCCCTACTTGATTTTGTATTTATGATCCTGTATTCACCTGACCGGAAGTCTTGTTCCTCCTGCCACCGAACTTCACTAATTCCCAGTATATCTAATTTTAACCTACCCATTTCCCTTTTTAAATTTTCTAACCTACCTGCCCGATTAAGGGATCTGACATTCCACGCTCCGATCCGTAGAACACCAGTTTTCTTTCTCCTGATAACAACGTCCTCTTGAGTAGTCCCCGCCCGGAGATCCGAATGGGGGACTATTTTACCTCCGGAATATTTTACCCAAGTGGACGCCATCATCATTTAATCATACAGTAAAGCTGCATGCCCTTCGGAAAATTACGGCTGTAGTTTCCCCTTGCTTTCAGCCGTTCGCAGTACCAGCACAGCAGGGCTTTTTTGGTTATTGTTACAAGTCCAGATCAGTCAATCATCCAGACTGTTGCCCCTGCAACTACTGAAAAGGGTGCTGCCCCTCTTCAGGAACCACACGTTTCTCTGGCCTCTCAACAGATACCCCTCCATTGTGGTTTCACCTACGGTACGGCTATCTGTATCGTATATAGGAAATCCAATATTGACGTTTTACCGAGCTCCAATTATTATTATGCTATTAAGTACAGAGATGCCAAAAAAGTAGAAAAGAAAGAAAATAACTTTAACAGGAAAGGGTGGTGTTGAAACTGCACAAGTTGTAAGCCTTAGCACCAAATAATGCAAACAGTGCCAAATCTTCTGCTTTACAAGCACTGGAGGTGCAACTCCAAGGTCTTTAGCAGCTGTCAGGTGGAGTAAGTTGTTAGCAGTTTCAGCTGGTTAAGCAAGTTTAAGCTTGAAAATGTCTTTACGCCGTTATGCCTGAGTAGGTCACAATACGATAGGTGCAAAACGTGTCTTAGGCAACGGCTTAATACACAAAAAACCATTCACCAATGATAGCTGGCGACTAGTGTCTTACTCTTATTGTGACGAGTGAGGAAAGACGGCCGTTGGCATGCCACATGGGAAAAAAAAGGTCCACATCTTGGCAGCATGCTGGTTCACCTGTGAATATTAAATTCCAGCAGACAGTCTCTGTCAAAGAAACATAAAAATCATGTGCACTGTCTTCTATAATTGACAGTATTCTCCTGATTGAATGTTTACCATTAGTGGATTTCAGAAATTTGGATCGGTATTGCTAGACATTGGAAAATTACTGAAGGGTGATTGACAAGAGATGAAGAATGCTGGAGAGGTTTTGCGTTTTTGGGTGACATTACACGGAATCAGCTGCATGAATTTGGATACAACATGTTCAACCGTACACCTTAACCCTACACTCCATGAATATATTTTTACTTATGAAATCGTGGTAAAAAATTTCAGTTATTTTGAGTAGACAAAATTAATTATAACTTGTAAAATTCGGTAAATTTTTATGTATTATTGCATTCTGGGTACAAAACCTAAAATGTCCCAAAACGCTACATACCGCAGTGTGACTGTAATATTCGACATTTCGCAAAAATGCTACATCGTGCAGTGTGTTGTGAAATAGGTTAGATTGGTCCCATTTAACAAACTGTACAATCAGTATCTTGTAACTTCTAACATGTAATTCGGTACAATATAGAAAAAATGGAGTATGCTTGCACAACTTTCACTCAAGTCACCCTGAAATATTAGAAACAACATTACACTGTAAAAAGCAGCCATTATTTAATGTGATAAATTTTGAAGCAATCGGTGTTCGTCTCCAGACACAGAGCTAGTTCAAACTTTTCACACTCGACAACAGTAAATGCCTTGCAGTTGGCATGCTTACAGCGCTGACGCTTTTCCATCTCTGTCCAGCACCATCCCCCCATTACAGCTGTTATTGGCTGAGGTGCGACTGGATAGCTTTTCACTTGATTTTGAGGACTGGATGTTGTGTCTACTTCACTTTCCTTACTTCCCTCCTACGTCGACTCCAAATTAAGGCAATTTCGAAGTTTTTTTATATGTTTTTTGCTTTGAAACACACTTGTAGAAAATCCTGGAATTGGTCATTGTAACATATATTAGATAGTAAAATAGACTGAAATACCAGTCTTTGTTCCTCATTGCAATTTTGTAACATGAAAATAGATTATCATGGAAGTTCTGCAAAACTACTGCATATACACGCCTGGGACATGTTTTATTAGATTCACCAGACCAGTAACAACAAAATAAATGGAAATCGTGTTTTACTTTAACCTCGTACAGTTTTGCGATGGCGTCATATTAGCGAAGTTGCTAAATTTCAGGCAGAATCTTTTATTATCCGTAACTCCGTAACTAAACATTTGCGGACCTATGTTTATATGATTTTTTTCTTTACTTTTACTTGTAGAATAACGTATTACAATATTTACATATCTTCGTGAATCACCCTGTATATGCTCACAGAAGTCAGGGAGGGACTCTGACACAAGCAGTTCTGCCATCTGTTGCAATTCTACAGATTTAGAAGCAAATGATTTTCATGCAGCAGAAAATGCTACAATATTACAGTTTCCGACTCATCTGTTCCGTCACCTGAAGCAACTTTTTTTTCCAGCAGGAAAACTTTTCCACAATGATGATGCACTGATAGAGCCTACAATGAATGCGTTACTAATGATGGCAAATATTTTGAGAAGTGGTCTGTGTATCTGTAAACGTTGAAACATTTTTCCGGTATTCTTATTTTTCTTTTCTTTATCAGACGTAGACACCTACTTTTTGGGTGTCCCAAATCAACTTGGGCACACACTTTCAATAACTTAAAATAAATCTATAGAATAATTATTCTTAACCCTTACAGTTTGCAGGGTATTCTTTTTTTTTCATCAGGTGGCGGGCGGCGCCACCGTATCAAATTCTTTCTGGAAGTGAAGGGACAGACGGCAGTCCGTTTATACCACTGATGTTTGTATCTATTGACTGAACAGAGAGAGCCGAGTTTAGCACGATTGCTGTTTGCAGACTCCTTGGTGATTACGATAGGGATGACTTAAGTCATTCAAAAAAAAGTTAATTAATTTTACGTGGTAGGTTCTTGGACACAATAAAGTGCAAAGTGAACAACGTTAGAATTTACAGTATGTGGTATACCAATTGCTAATAGTCAGTCAATCAGATAAATGTCAACGTTCCCTTCAGTGTAGGGCAAATATGCTGCCTCTACTTAGCCTTTTGACAATAGTCTTAAAACCACTTTTTTTTCACAGCCACATAATGTATGCATAGTTGGAATAAGGAACCATGGATCTCCTAGGGTATCTTTGGAGAAAAAGTAATAAAATATTGTAAGTCACATTCCTATTTACACTCATTTATTTGGTGAATGCCAAAATAAATAATTCACAGTGACAGCCTATACATAACTACAACGTTTCAGAGGTAAATGATCGACATTTTTGGTACGAGGATTGGAATGATGCAAAGCAATCATACTCACATAGGAATACAACTCCTTAATAAGTTCTGAACAGAATGTCTTCAGAAGAACAACAAACAGAGATGAGCCAGAAAAAATAACTTTTAACATTGGTAATTTTCATATGTGCTAATACTTAACTACCCACATTAAAATGCTACCTATGTTAATTGTGTTGCGCGCATGCACACACACACACACACACACACACACACACACACACACACACACACACACACTCACACTCACAAACACACATAGTTCATACACAATGAATTTGAAACCAGATTAACGAAGCTCCAGTTCTTTTCTTACCTAAATGTACTGTTTCTTCCTGTAGTCACATTTTGTGGACGAGATATTTGCAGCTTTGCTTCTTTTAGGCGAATATAGAATTCATCATCCTCTAAACCCCAGCCCCAATATTTATTGCTCATTCCATTAACTTTTTGGAAATCTTCTCTGAAAACCAATTTTTAAATAATTTGGGTTATTGTGAACTGGAGATGATAATGCCCTTAAATACAATGCTAAGATATGACTACACATCACATTCCCTGCTAATAAGGGCTACGTTGTCTCTTTCGTTATCATTCGTTCGATAACAGAACTATCACTGTACCGCTGATATAAATACTACAAATAAAATAATTTCCAAATGAACATCAAGTGAGGGGAGTACCTTTAAAAGTGAGTTTTCAAACTAATATGTATTCCATCCGCAATTCTTGAGGCAAATAGCCACCTCATGATTACAGCTTTGTTAATATTGCTTTAGGAGTTATAAAATGACAACTGCATCAAGATGTGTAGTCCATATTAAACTATAGGTCCCTCTATAACTGGGGGTAGGTCAGTTCAAAGATAAAATATTCACGCACTTATTATCTCCAAAATACCAACCTACTACAGTGCTGTGGTAGTCAAATCATCCTTCAGGATAACGCCAAGTTTTCCTTATAAATCAATTAAGCCATAAGGGAAATGGCAAGCAGTAATAATTCTTACTTCAAATCTTATGACAAATTTTAATATACTGTATATTCATCTTTGTCAACAAGTGAGTGATGTAAGTACGCAAATCACCTAACGGAATGCTAATAGCAACTGACAGCTAAATTGCATGGGAATGTTAAAGAAGGCACTTATTTCGAGTATATTCTTACCTCTTAATTAGCAGTATTCCTCCAGCAAACGTTGAGTAGTTATAGCGAGGATGCAGCTGTGGCGAAGCAACATGAAATGGGCCTTTCTCTGGATAGCCGTATGACAGTTGTGGATTAAGGGGGAGAAGATCAACATCATGCATTGCAATGTAGTCACACTGCGGGCACACTTCTCGGAATCCAACGTTGATTAACGCTGCACGGTTGAATCGGTAAGTGTCGATCTTTAAAACAAAATTCTCTTGTCACAGGAACAAACCTGGCTAGAGTTTCCTACTGCAACATTATTACGAAGCGGGAGAAATAAAATTTACCTGATTTAAAACAAATATGTGATGATTTACATTCTGCTTTTTCAAAAACTTGTGCATATGGGGAACAAATTCCAGAAGTTCGTCAAAACGGTCCCTAAAAGGAACGAGTACAGCTAGTTTATGTTTACCTTCGGCACCCTCTTTTCGGCACGCTTTTTCTTCGATTTTCCGTTCATTTAAACCACTTAATTTTTCATCCGGACAGTCATGCAAACATCTTACGTCACTAGTCACTGCGCAACAAACACGGTAAATTGTCAGTTTAACAGGCGTGATTGGTATCAACGCAATTAAGCATCCAAGCACCAACATTGTGAATACACATAGCACCATAGACTTATTTTTCCACAGAATAAATCCCAGATACACACCCATCTTGAATCACGCGTTAGTGAACAGCTTCGCTATGAAACATTGCAAGACAATTATTTAAACGTAGCTTGCCTTCTTGAACAACATCACTGAACCATTATGCAACACTTGCTGAATTCAGATTTTCGTGACAAACGCTTCTGAGCACTGTGCTTGCAAAACGCGTCGATGATTTATGGCAGTTTTACTATTTGCTCACGTCCTGAACGAGGGCCGCCAAACTCTGGATCGGCACAAGTAGGTTGACGTAGCCCCGTTCATGTTTCTCTTCTTTCGAAGCTTATCGGGCACGTAATTGCGCCCACTGTGTTATCTAGGGACAGACGGTCTTGTGAAGTAGTTCTGAACACGTTTTTCGAAAACCTGTTTTGAGCAGCTAGCTCGAAAAACCCACACGTAGTGGAAATATTTTAGACATTGTAGCATAAACAGGCCAGACCTTATCCACATTTTCAATACAGGTCGCGATATCATCATAGAGATGATGGTTACAAAAGTTAGTAAATACAAGAAGGCTACGAGAGCTTTTATGCTCGAAAGCAGTTGTTAACATCCTGTTTAGACAATGAACGCGCATTTCTCAGTTCTAATACGATGCACGCAGAGAAATTAGGGGAAAAATTTAAACTGAAAATCACGCTCTGGAGAAGTACGTGCTGAATAAATGAATTAGGGAAGACCAACAGTAGTTTCATAACAAAATTCTGAAAATGCTTAGGAAACAGGCTATTGTACTCTCGATTCAAAAAAAGAACGCCGAAATGTCGACGGGTAAAATTTCTTAGAAATTTTTGTGTCTATGAAAAGATCGGTGCGCGAAGCTTATAACAGTTTTCACGGTCACACCTCAGCAAAAGATGTTGCTCAGAGTGAGAACCCGAGAAATTCTGGTTCGTCGTAAAATTTCTATGCGGGTCGAACGAAGGCTTCCATTTAGTCACTTGTTGACGAGTTTGATCTGTTGTGGCAGTAGAAGATAAGAAGAAAGCACAGATTTTAAATTTCGCATTTAAGAAATAATTCACACAGAAGGGTCAGACATACCATTATTTGACCGGTCCGAAAAATTATAGATCGGTGTCCTCAAATCGGTTCGATGCAGAATCCTTGAACGTATTCTCAGTTCGAATATAGTACATTTCCTTGAGATGGGGAAGCTTCTGTCTGCAAAATTGGTTCCTAGATATGTGAGTAACACGAAGAAATCTTCAGTAAGAGAATCGTTGTCCTCGATGGCGTGTGTTCATCAGAGACAAAGGAAGCGTCAGGCGTGATCCTGGGAAGTATTATTAGACCGCTATTATCCTCTGTATAGACATAAATGATCTGACGAACAGCGTGGGCAGCAATATGCGGCTGTTTCCTGATGATGCGCTGCTGTACGGCAATTGGATGACTGTAGGAGGATACCAGATGACATAGAAAATTTCTAGTTTCTGTGACTAACAGCAGCGTGCTTTAAATGTAGAAAAATGTAAGTTAATGCAGATGAGTAGGAAAAACAATCCCCTAATGTTCGAATACAGCGTTGGTACTGTGCTGCATGATACAGTCACATCGGTTAAATATCTAGGCGTAATGCCGCAAAGAGGATTGAAATGGTTCTAGCATGTAAGGATTATGGTAGGGATGGCAAATGGTTGACTTTGGTTTATTGCGAGAATTTTGGGAAATTGGTCCATCTGCAAAGGAGGCGGGATATAGGACACTGATGCGACCTATTCTTGAGTGCTGCCGCGCAGGGTACTCGCGCGGTCTTAGGCGCCTTGTCACGGTCCGAGCGGCTCCCCCGACTGAGGTTCGAGTCTCCCTCGGGCATGCGTGTGTGTTGTCCTTAGGCCGTATCTTACGTAAGCGACCGAAAGCGTGCGACAAAAACCCCAGGTATAGTCACGGACGTGTCCTACGTGAGTGACATCTGTGTCGCTGCCTATCTTCTGCTGCAACTGGCGACGTTGGAATACATATGTGTTTGAATTTTGTCGCTGCAGCACGCGCGACACAGAGCGACAGCCACATGTCTTCTCGGCAAAGCAATGGAGCTATGAAATACTTATTATCCGATTTTATGACAAGCATTCGGTGTAAAATTTGATTCTTTCTCATGTTATGGCTTGATATCTTTGCTCGATAAAGGTCTGAATGTATTTTCATTATTCGTCGTAGTTACTGTGCTGCACGAAATTGAGTACATTGGTGCACGAAATGTTCAAGAATGTGCAGAGGTAAAATCACGTTGCGTAGACTTCCCGTATAGTTCATTTACTGCCATACATTATTGCGTGTGAAATGTAACCAATGTATCTAAATTGTATTTAAAGTTGAGACCGGAATGATATCTCTTTTCATTCTTGAAATATTTGTTGTTATATCCGCGAACGGGTTATTTGCGGCCCGTCCGAACCTTTCCTGCGCTTCGTGAATCAAGTGGTCGTAAAAATCGTCGTGTCTCATAAACGGTTCAAGATACCTAAAAGACGATTTTTGGAAATGACAGCACGCAGAAAGGACTATTTTATCGTATGATTACACGCGATAAGTTTTTGTTAACGCGTGAGCAGAGAGAAAACAAGACTCCCTACAAATTACACCATGAGGTTTTGTCCGAATTTTCATAGCCAAACAAAGAGAGAGAAACAGGTAAATGGGCTATCAAAATGACGAGCGTGAGTTCTAGAGAAAATACTGAACTGCTTGAAAGTAAGCAGGGTAATTAATGAAAACATAATTAATGAGTTGAGGAAAAATTGAAACATTTCACGTAAAGCTGCTGCCGAGCTATGTAAATGAAGTGTCAAAAATTTCATCTGTTCAAGGCCTAGTTATTTTGCACATAAAAAGATACATTGGTGCGGTGTTTAAATGTCAAAAAGGGTTCCTTCCAATCAAGTCCCAAAGTTACGATATTCGAGAACGGAAGACGTTAGTAAGGCAAAGGAGGAGTCACTAAGCTCAAGCTTTGTGAATAAAACTTGAAAATAAAAAAATGAAAGAAATCGGTCAAACATTTTATGAAATGATTTGTGTAAAAGAAATAAGTAGATCAAAGAAACGCTCTACGTGCCTCAGAATGATACTTGAAATCATTTGTTGTGGGACATCGTGGAATATTCCCGCTTCAGCCTCTATAGTTTCGTGAAGTTCTGATCGATAGCAGTGCAAGAGGTAAGCTTCAAAATGGCCGGCCGGCCGCGGTGGTCTCGCGGTTCTAGGCGCGCAGTCCGCAACTGTGCGACTGCTACGGTCGCAGGTTCGAATCCTGCCTCGGGCATGGATGTGTGTCATGTCTTTAGGTTAGTTAGTTCTAAGTTCTAGGGGACTGATGACCACAGCTGTTAAGTCCCATAGTGCTCAGAGCCATTTGAACCATCAAAATGGCTTCTGTAAAGGCGGTTCGTTCCAAGCAGGGCGCTGCCATTGAGATTCTTTTGGCGGAAAACCAGAGCATCGCAGACATTCATAGGCGTTTGCAGAATGTCTATGGAGACCTAGCAGAGAACAAAAGCATGGTGAGTCGTTGGGCGAGGCGTCTGTCATCATCGCAATATGGTCGCGCAGATCTGTCTGGACTCCTGCGTGCCGTCCGGCCGCACACAGCTGTGACTCCTGCAATGTTGGAAACTGAAGAAGCAACTCCAGCGTGTTTGTCGCCATAAAAATGCAAACGAACTTCTCCGTGACAACGCAAAGCCGCACACGATTCTGTGCATCTGAGAGGAGCTCACATAACTTCAGTGGACTGTTCTTCCTCATCCACCCTACAGCCCGGATGTCGCACCTTCTGAATTCCATCCGTTTGGCCCAATGAAGGATGCATTCCGGAGGAAGCAGTATGTGGATGAGGGGAAGGTTATTGATGCAGCAAGATGTTGGCTTCGACGTCGATTAGTAAAGTTGTATCAAGCGGGCTAACAGGCCCTCCGAGTAAGGTGGCATAAGGCCGTCACATTGGACGGAGGTTATGTTAAAAAATAGGGGTTTAAAGCAAAAGAAGAGCGGGGACTAATATGGTGAATTGTAATCCTGAATAAAGCCAACCTACTTTCAGAAAAAAATTGTGTTGTAGTAATTATTGAAGACCCCTTGTAATAGGAGTTCTTCACCGATACAGCTACTTACCATGAATAGCAGATAGATGACACTTGCTAGTCTGCCACATTATTTTACTGTATCGGATGGGGAATGCCTGCTCTAATTTTGGTTTGTGCCAGATAAATTGCCTGTGGAGAACCCCAACACTGATGGCAGCAACAATTTTTTAAATTTTTTTTTGAAGCGGCGAGTGTTGTACCTCAGAAGAGTTTCCAGACCTTCACCTCTAGCCAGCCCTGTCGCAGACGTTTAATATATTTTCGAATTCCATTTTTAAATGATGGTATTCACTTTCTGCATGCTGCAATCTTTTTCTGCACTTACAAAGATTACTCCGGGAAAGTTAGATTTTTCTAAATGTCAAGTACCTAGAAACGAATATTCTCCCGAAATTTTGTCAATAATATATATCTGTTCCGTTATTCTCTACTACGTACCAAGAGTCAGTATGCTATACAAAATCATGTAGAAATATTATTTAAAATACGTTAAAAGTTAAATACATTTTTAAATAGAAGCTATGGGATATGAACACGTATTTTGATTTTAAACGCAGGTAAAAGTGTTAAAAGATTAAAGAAACTCTGTTCACTTGCTAACATGAAATGTTTCATGGTCAAATAATTTCTTCCGTTTCAAGGTACAGCTTGCTGCACCATCGACGAAGTATGGATTTATCGTATACGAGTCATATAACTATTAGTGTTGCCCAGAAAATAATGCACCGTATATTTCTTCAACATTGCTTTATTGAACGTAATGAGAATTACACACACTAAAGAACGGTGTTTTATCCACACACCCTACTTTTCCACGTAAATTCCATCCCGTCTTCCTCTAGCGCGAAACAAGGGCGGTATGCCCTGTCGGTACCAATCCTTGTCCTGGTGGCGGAGCCAGTGCTTCACTGTGTGAACTTCTTTTATGGAGTGACAGTTGCAGCGCCAACTGCCGAGTCGTAATACACTCCTGGAAATGGAAAAAAGAACACATTGACACCGGTGTGACAGACCCACCATACTGGCTCCGGACACTGCGAGAGGGCTGTACAAGCAATGATCACACGCACGGCATAGCGGACACACCAGGAACCGTGGTGTTGGCCGTCGAATGGCGCTAGCTGCGCAGCATTTGTACACCGCCGCCGTCAGTGTCAGCCAGTTTGCCGTGGCATACGGAGCTCCATCGCAGTCTTTAACACTGGTAGCATGCCGCGACAGCGTGGACGTGAAGCGTATGTGCAGTTGACGGACTTTGAGCGAGGGCGTATAGTGGGCATGCGGGAGGCCAGGTGGACGTACCGCCGAATTGCTCAACACGTGGGGCGTGAGGTCTCCACAGTACATCGATGTTGTCGCCAGTGGTCGGCGGAAGGTGCACGTGCCCGTCGACCTGGGACCGGACCGCAGCGACGCACGGATGCACGCCAAGACCGTAGGATCTTACGCAGTGCCGTAGGGGACCGCACCGCCATTTGCCAGCAAATTAGGGACACTGTTGCTCCTGGGGTATCGGCGAGAACCATTCGCAACCGTCTCCTTGAAGCTGGGCTACGGTCCCGCACACCGTTATGCCGTCTTCCGCTCACGCCCCAACATCGTGCAGCCCGCCTCCAGTGGTGTCGCGACAGGCGTGAATGGAGGGACGAATGGAGACGTGTCGTCTTCAGCGATGAGAGTCGCTTCTGCCTTGGTGCCAATGATGGTCGTATGCGTGTTTGGCACCGTGCAGGTGAGCGCCACAATCAGGACTGCATACGACCGAGGCACACAGGGCCAACACCCGGCATCATGGTGTGGGGAGCTATCTCCTACACTGGCCGTACACCTCTGGTGATCGTCGAGGGGACACTGAATAGTGCACGGTACATCCAAACCGTCATCGAACCCATCGTTCTACCATTCCTAGACCGGCAAGGGAACTTGCTGTTCCAACAGGACAATGCACGTCCGCATGTATCCAGTGCCACCCAACGTGCTCTAGAAGGTGTAAGTCAACTACCCTGGCCAGCAAGATCTCCGGATCTGTCCCCCATTGAGCATGTTTGGGACTGGATGAAGCATCGTCTCAAGCGGTCTGCACGTCTAGCACGAACGCTGGTCCAACTGAGGCGCCAGGTGGAAATGGCATGGCAAGCTGTTCCACAGGACTACATCCAGCATCTCTACTATCGTCTCCATGGGAGAATAGCAGCCTGCATTGCTGCGAAAGGTGGATGTACACTGTACTAGTGCCGGCATTGTGCATGCTCTGTTGCCTGTGTCTATGTGCCTGTGGTTCTGTCAGTGTGATCATGTGATGTATCTGACTCCAGGAATGTGTCAATAAAGATTCCCCTTCCTGGGCCAATGAATTCACGGTGTTCTTATTTCAATTTCCAGGAGTGTACGTCTGTCCTCGCGAATGACATCATCAGCTGCTGCAACATGTCAGGTGTGACATCTGCAAATCGTGGAGCTCCGCCCAACCGCCTTCTGATGACCTCTGCCCAGCGACTAACTATACTTCTGTCGACAGCAGATGCTCCATAGACTTTGCACAAACGTTTGTTAATATTTGCCACAGTTTCTTTCTCTACAGTGAGAAATTCAATGACGGCATGTTGCTTGTAACGTACATCACCTACAGACGTCATTTTGAAACTGTCCTGCAGCTACGATATCTGTCGGAAGTGACGGAAACTTGGCGCGCTCGCTCAGGAGACTTCAAATAATACATACTTAACGTTTCGCATTCGTAGCATTGTTTTCGACTGAGAAAAAAATGCGGTGCATTGCTTTCTGGGCAACCCTTGTGGTTTTAAAACTATATCAGGATTTTACTTGCCATAAAAACAGTAATTGATGAATTTACAGACCTTCCAAACAGCTTTAATTTCAACAGCACTTAAACGCGTAAAGCGCAAAATATTTACAAATGCTACATAAAACACAACCCCACGTTCCACAACAACAAAAACATTACATAATCCGAGAAACTCCTTATGGCGATGCCTAGTGTGTACTCCGTCATATGACTCTAAAATCGATCAACACTCTACTACAAAGAGTGGGATGGAGCTACGAGGCAAAAAGAACATAGGTAACACTGATGAAGATAGTTCTACTACAAAAAATTGATCCAAAATGTTCAGTATGTGTCAAGTAAATTAGATGAAATAGATATTTAATTGGATGGAGACAACACACGTTTTTTATATCAAAGCTTCGTTTTTGAGAGAATGAAAAAATTGTTTCTAGTCTATAGAACTATGACAGATGAAACTATTTCTGTAGTTAGGTGTATACATAGCCCAACAATATGTTTTCAGACCTCACAATCATTGATAGATCGTATAATTACAAACATCCCTCAGAGTGCCCTAACAGTGCAATTAATAAATGTTGCAATCACAGATCATTACATAAAAGTCGGTTAAATATGAGGAATCAATGTTTGCTGTGAAAAAATAGTGTTACAATTTAAACTATTGAAGCATGCAAATTTTAGCAGACTACAAATACTAGCAAAGTAAGGAATGGAAGTAAATACGGTCATCAAATAACAACAAAGATGGGAGCAGTTTTTGCTCAACATTAGATACTATGTAAATACTGATGAACTAAAAATGCCATATGAAAACTGCATGACAAACAAAAATACTGCCAGCATTGACATAAAGACAAGAAGCGAGCCTACAGCAGGCTAATAAAATCCAAATTTCTACTAAAATTAAATTTCATGTTCCAAAAATATTTTGAGGACTGTTTGGTCCCACAGAAATGGGAATTGGAAGATTCTGACAGGTAAAATAACAGTAACATTGTTTTAGAGATAGACAGGAAGGAACGTAGAGATACAAATGGTGTGAGCAGTATTTTCTTTCAACATTGTGTTGTAGCAATCAAAAAACTCATAAAAGATACCAATAGCTCTCAAAAATTAACAAATGTGAATGCATCCCCAATGGTACAGAATGTATTTTTAAGCTCCCAGCAGTTGAATCAGAGGTATCAGATTAATACATACTCCAGAACATAAAAACACAGAAGATATTAATGGGATACCTACTTCTCTAGTAATGCTCTGTATTTATTGGTTAGTGAAATCTCTGACTGATTTTATGAACTCAACTATGGAAACTGAGATAGTTTCTAAATACCTGAAAAAGGATAAGTTGTGCCCATTAAAAGGGTGGCGATAAGAAAAATCCCGCAAACTATAAGATAATTACTATCATATCTTTTTTCTAAAATTGTGGAGACTGTCTGGAAACTTAGATAATAAAATTTTATAGGTATGAATAACATACGCAATTAAGCCCAGTATTGTTTTAGAAAATCTTGCTCTATCACCATAACCACAGCTAATTTTGTGACTGATGTTATTGGGATGTTGGATGCGCAAAGAAGAGTTTGTGGTTTTCTTAACCTACCAAAGGCATTTGATTGTATGTGTCACAACACACTAAAACACAATCTAAACTACTACCATGTCAGGGGCAAGGCAACTAGCATTATAAAATTGTTTGTGGAAAACAGAGCAGTGTGTTTAAATACATAAAAGCCAGTAACGCTGCTTGAAATGTACTCTCTAGTTCACAGTAAATTTGGTGTTCCTCAAGGATCAATTCTGGGACTTCTCCCTTTCCATTCTGTATGTAAACGAATGACATGAGCGGTAGGTGACAACGTCATAATGTTTGCAGATGACACTTCACTTACAGTAAAAAGCGACTCTGTAGAAGAACTAAAATCTAGAGCCTCAGCACATTTGAGGGACGCTTATAAATATTCCATCGAAAACAACTTGTTTGTAAACACAAATAAGATAACAGACGTGTAGTCACAAACAGCTGTGGGTGAAAAATGGGCATTATGTTAAATCAGTTGAGTAAAAAATGTCATTAGTTCATCAAAGAATTTTCCTGTGCGCACCATGTAATAAGTCGTCGTGTGACTAGGGCCTCCCGTCGGGTAGACCGTTCGCCGGGTGCAAGTCTTTCGATGTGACGCCACTTCGGCGACTTGCGCGTCGCTGAGGATGAAATGATGATGATTAGGAAAACACAACAACCAGCCCCTGAGCAGAGAAAATCTCAGACCCAGCTGGGAACCGAACCCGGGTGCTTAGGATTGACATTCTGTCGCTCTGACCACTCAGCTAATGGGGAAGTAAGTACAAGGAACATTGAATAAGTAAGGCATCATCATCATCAGTGTTTTGTCAAAAGGCAGGTTTTCACATGGTAGTTCCCCAGGCTGTCCAGTCTTCTGCCATCATCTTCAGGTCTGAATAATTTCCTCTTCCCTTTATGTCGTCTATCATCTTGTATCTCCTTCTTCCCCTGAGTCTTCTCCCACAAACCAATCCCTCCAAAGCATCTGCTAGCAAGCACTCCCTTCTCAATGAATGTCCCAACCAGTTCTTTTTCCTTTCTCTTAGAACCTTCAGCAGACATCTTCTCTCACCAACCCTTTCCAATAGTCTTTCATTACTCATTATTTCCATCTAGCTTATTCTATCCATTCTCCTCCACATCCTCATCTCATCTTAGAAGCATTTGAGATGTGGATGTGAATAAGTAAGGCAACACACCTTTTTCTGAAAGCTAGTTGGTTTTATTCAGGATTCCAATACACCACGTTACTCACCCCTCTTTTGGCAACATACTTCAATGTGACGACCTTTGTCCACCTTCATGGGAGAGCATCTGTGCCCACATAATACCTACTGATAGACGTCGAAGCCAACGTCTTAATCAATAGCCTCCCCATCATCCGCGTACTGCTTCCAGCGGACTGAAAAGATGGCAGCTCTTTATGGACTTCCGTTAGGCTGCGCGGAGCCCAGCGGCCACGCACCTTTGAGTACACCAGCTGGTGGACGAGTGTGTCAGCACTACCAGTAGAGACGTCCAGTTGAGCAGTGAGGTGTTTGATTGTGATTCGTCGATCAGCTCGAATGAGAGTGTCCGTACGTTCTAGCATTACAGGAATCACAGCTGTGTGCAGCCGAGCGGTACGCGGGAGATCGGACAGTTTTGCCCTAACTTGTTGCAATGATTGCAGACACCTTGCCCAACGGCTCACCGTAGTTTTGTTCACTGTCAGACCTCCGTAGAAATTCCGCAAGTGCCTACAATGCTCTGGTTTACCGCCAAAAGAAACTCAATGACAGCTATCTGCTTGGAACGCACCTTCGTTAGAGACGCCACATTGAAAGCTACGTATAGTGCTGTCATCGATCGGGACTTCGTGATACTGTGAGGGATTTTTGTTTTTGTTTTTTTGTACTTTATTGAGTTTCGATTCCCCCCGAAGGGGGCGGGCTTGCAGCAGCTTAGTACGCGACCCTTCAGCATACAGAATTTGTGTTAAAAAATGAAGATAATAAATAATAAAAGCAGGCGATAAAATCTGTGACTTAAATGGTAAAATGGTGGAAAATTGTGGATCTGAAAACATAAAACAAAGGGTTGATGATGCTAATAAAATACACGGGAAGCAGACAGATAAAATAATAGACAGACAATTAGGAAACACGGCGACAGTCTGGTTTCTGTTTGCAAGAGATATAAAAATCACACCCAGCGGCAGCATGATTTCTGTTCGCAACACTTTGGAAAGACGCACAACACTGAACACTCACTTGAACATTGCACTAAAAAGTTGGCACAAATATGACATACCACAGCCAAAGGCAGATGGGGGAACCTGGACAGATGATGGGAAAGAAGAGGAGGAAAGGAAAGGAAAAACGAAGTGGCGGGGAGAGGGAAGGAGCCGTTGGAGAACGAGGACCCATAAGAGGGGGGGGGGCTGGGCAGATGCAAGAGGGAGTGGGGAAAGGCAGAGGAGGGGAATGCAAAAGGACATGGGGGGCGGAAGGGAGGCAGAGAGAGGTTATGTGGGGAAAAAACAGGGTAAAAGGGGGGAGGGAACCTGGGGAAAGGACAGAGGAAATGAGGGGGAGATGATGATCAAAGTTGATAGGAGTGATAGAAGGAGGGAGAGAGTGCATCATCCGGAAGGGGGACTTGACGGAAGCTACCTTGGGAAAGGAGATGAAGGGTGTAGAGATGGAGGGTAGGGGGGACACAACAATGAAGATGTGGCAGAGGGCGGGGATTGGAGAGGAGGGGAGCATCCAGGTGATGAGGGGGATCAAGGCAGCGGGAGGTGTAGAGGCTGCGGATATGTCCGATGAATAGGAGCAGATGGGGGAAAGGAATCAGGTCTTAGAGGATCCGCGTGAGGGACGGGAGGCATATACGGAAGGCGAGGCGGAGTGCATGACGCTCGAGGATGTGGAGGGACTTACAGAATTTGGGGGAGGGAGGGTGTGGACTGTAGGAGCTGGTGTCACACAATAAATTATGTATTTTTTCAAGAAATGGCCGAGAAAAGAATGTTTTGTATTACTTACTGAACACCTTTCGTACATTTCAGGCAGAAAAGAAACATTTGAGCTGCCGCTGGGGAGCGCCCAGCTGAGATGGCTGCCAGGGGTGCATACGTGTAATACTTGTACACAATGCAAATCACAATTAGTAGCAAAAAGTGACACAGGTGAAAGTGTTGGAGGTAAAAGGGGGGAGGTTGGCACCAAATGATGACCGCTATTTTTTCACAGCAAACATTCTTTCCTCATATTTAACCGAGTTTTATATAATGACCTGTGATTGCAATATTTATTAATTATACTGTTAGCATACCCTAAGGGATGTTGATAATTACATGATCTATCAATGATTGTGAGGTCTGACATCTTGTTGCCCTATGTACACTTAACCACAGAAATGTTTCATCTGTTATAGTTCCTTAGACTGGAAACAATTATTTCATTCTCTCACAGACCATGCTTTGATATACATATAAAAAACATGTGGTGTCCATCCAATTACATTTCTATTTCATCTAATTTACTTGACACCTACTGAACATTTTTGTGCAAAATTTTTATGGTGAAAGTATCTTCATCAGTATTAAGGGCTACCTATATTCTTTTCACATCCCAGCTCCACCCCACTCTTTGTAGTGGTATTGTGTATATAGTTCTGCATAGTCAGCACGTACACAACTTTCCCACAAGAGTGCGCCCCAATAAGCACAACCTCACAGAACAGTGCTCGTCCATCTCCGCAGTACGAGATGGCGCTGCCATAGAGACAGACCAAATTCTGCTTCCGCCATCTGCGTATTAATATGTAACGCAGCCAATGAGATTGCTGCTAACGTAGAACCTCGCGGATCACACAAGCGCAATGATACATGAACGCGCGAGGTATTATAACGAGTATACAGACCTCCGATCAGTCAGTCTGCATTTGTCTGCACCAGTCTGTACCAGTCTATAGTCAAGTTTCAGTCTGCACCTAATAAGATTACCATATTGCTGTACATAGCCATGAAGATAAATGTATAGACACTTTTGTCAAGTATCAGAAATATATGTGAGAATAAGATTAACGTACCAATACTAAAGGAACTTCAGATTGTCAATTCTAAATATCACCCAGAACCAAGTTAAGTAATTTTTATGCTTGTTATCATTTTAATAAATGTGTGTGAAAATTAATCAAGTTCTGTTTAAAGTTGGTCACCGTCAATCTGCTACTCTAAGCGTGCCAGTGGCATTTCTATCGTCTGACCTAACTGCAGAAGATAGACACGCGACGATAAGACCATGAGACATATTGCTGACACTCGCCTACTTCGTTAGAGCGACAAGTCAAATAATCTGATGGTGTGTGTACTGAAGTTCTTACAGTATGCACACCACAATTGGAGAGTGTTGATCAATTTTAATTCATATGAAGGACTACGCAGTAGACATCGCCGTAAGGAGTTTCTCGGATCATCTCCTGTTTTTGCTGTTGTGAGATATGAGGTTGTGTTTTGTATTTTGAGCTCTACACGTTTAAGTGCTGTACAATACATTAAAGCTGTTTGGAAGGCCTGTAAATTCATCAATTACAGAATTTTATGGAAAGTAAAATTCTAATATTTTTTAAAACTACGAGGGTTGCCCGGAAAATACTGTACCACATTTTTTTTTCTCAGCCGAAAACAATGCTACGAGTGCGAAACGTTATGTACGTATGTATTATTTGAAGTCTCCTGAGTGAGCGCGCTAAGTTTCTTTCACTTCTGACAGATAGCTCAGCTGAAGGACAGTTTCAAAATGGCGTCTGTGGGTGATGCACGTTACAAGCAACGTACCGTCATTGAATTTCTCACTGTATAGAAAGAAACTGTGGGGAAAATTAACAAAGCTTGTGCAAAGTCCATGGAAAAATGTTCTCGAACTGATCCTGAACGATACAAAAAAAACTTAACTGATGAATCTCATACCATCTACTCTTCCCGTGGCGGCCAAAACTATTGAAAACAATATCTTTCCCATCAGCCGTTTAAATGCCATTCACCAAACGTTGTTCTCTAGCAAAGTACTCCCATATTACTTCCTTCCTGTCTTCAGTAGTTCGTTGAATATGTTTGGTATTCCTGTAAACCTGTGATCCTCTTTCGCAGCTTTTGGCGCCTACTGCTTTGTGGTTACAATTTCTCCGCGTCTGGTTTTGTTTCTCAGCTTTTTCAAATCAGTTACTCCATACAAACTATCATATTTAGGATTCAGCCGTTCGAGAAGTGCCATCCTTTCCGCTTTTTCGATATCTATTGTCATTTTCTGTAACATCTCGTCAGTGCATTGAACATTTCGCTTCCAGCTGCTCTGGATCCTGTGCCACGTCTGTTTACCTGTTAACTGCGCTGTCACTACTTTTAGCTGCGAAGTCAGCTGCAGCTGAGCTGAGCCTTGAGCCTGTCGGGTCACGTACTACGTCACTGCTTGCGTAGTCGTGACGTTGACCGCGCAGTCCAACACGTGCCCGCCCTGGCAGAACACTCTTGCACTGGTTGGTACGCTATTATTTGTGTTATTCTCAATGCCATACAGCACATAATTTCATATAATTTATTTCTTTTGTACCAGTAGCAGTGTATGTATTACCAGTGCTTTTTTCTAAAAAAAAGTTTGAGGATACTCCAACATTGGATATAATGCAGCGAAAATTACTTATAACGGAAGCATGGGATACCACCCGTCTGCTTTTAGCCATGACGTCATCAAGATGTCGAACAAAAAAAAAGTATCGGACTCTTCAGTTGACTTAGCTCAAATGAAGCAGGCGATACCGAGAAACAGCCAAACTTACAAGAGAATGTTGTATTGATTACCTCAGTTTACATCACCTCAAATGAAGCATGCGATTCCCATCAACCCCTGAATAAAAGAAAATGGTATCGTATATGAATCGCAAAGGATCATGGTAGCGGGACCGTAGAGACATGTATCGGTAGCTCGGCGTTTGAGCGTACGCATATCCGTTGGCACTACCATCGTTCACTATTAGCGAGCGAGGGCACTACATGCTTGTCAAACTGGCTGCCAGCGATTCAGTTGTCGAGAACGGTTGCCGCAGCTTCGAAATGCTTGAAACAGTCAATGATATAGCTTTTCCCACGAAAATATGCACTGCTTTCGTTCGTATTGCAATTACCAACACGAAAAAATGAAATACAAAATTTATGTCCGTGAAATAAATCTTTGGTAATCTTCCAAGTTCTCAACATCGTAAGAAAATTACTTTGTCGACGTTAAAGTTTAGAGGTACACACACCCCAGCATGATAGTCTACTCAAGACATTATCCACCGTGAACGCCATACGTCGTGAAGAATTGACCACAATGTGCCACATTCACAGAATCAGAAAAACTTAGGCGCTGCCATTACTTTACGTAACTTCACACGATTTGCTCTATCAGGAATATGATCGGGTTTTGCAGTCGCGTCGCTAACGAAACACCGTCGCGGTGTGGATGTGCAGGGGCTGGACAAAGATGAGGAAACACCGTGATAAATGTGTGTTTGAACATAAGTGCAGATGTTACCCAAGCCTGTAGACTGTGCTGTTGTATATGACCACCAATAGCATCTGTGCAATGCCCTCAATACGTTGCAAGTGCCAATTGTGATCAGAACAGAGTTTTGTGTAGTTCTGAGTGCTTTATATCGTCGGGTAGACCGTTCGCCCGGTGCAAGTCTTTCAATTTGACGCCACTTCGGCAATTTGCACGTCGACTGAGATGAAATGATGATGATTAGGACAACACAACACCTAGTCTCTGAGCGGAGAAAATCTCCGACCCAGCCGGGAATCGAACCCGACCCCTTAGGATTGACATTTTGTCGCGCTGACCACTCTTTGTTTATAATTGTTGTCATTTTGTTCGATCTTGTTCGTTGCATTTGTTCGGTGCGGATGTCCCATGACACCCGTTCAAGTTCAGTGTTGAGCTGTTGACTCCGCTTTTTATTACAGAGGGCAGCTAACCCTCTGACCAAACACGATGAGCTACCGTGACGGCCCACTCAGCTAACGGGGGTGGACATGTCGGAGCTAAGGATATTCGAACGTGGGCAAGTTGTTAGTGGTCGTATGTTGGGTGCTTACGTAACCAGGATATCCAAAGTGATTGTTGTTTCAAGAGGCACCGTATCGAAGATTTATACCGCATAGAGGGAAAGCAGAAACATGTTGTTGTGGTCGTCAGTCCTGAGACTGGTTTGGTGCAGCTCTCCATGCTACTTTGTCCTGTGAAAGCTTCTTCATCTCCCAGTACCTACTGCAGCCTACATCTTTCTGAATCTGCTTAGTGTATTCACCTCTTGGTCTCCCTCTACGATTTTTACCCTCCACGCTGCCCTCCAGTACTAAATTGGTGATCCCTTGTTGCCTCAGAACATGTCCTACCAACTTATCCCTTCTTCTAATCAAGTTGTGCCACAAACTCCTCTTCTCCCCAATTCCTTTCAATACCTCATCATTAGTTATGTGATCTACCCATCTAATCTTCAGCATTCTTCTGTAACACCACATTTCGAAAGCTTCTATTCTCTTCTTGTCTAAACTATTTATCGTCCACGTTTCACTTCCATATGTGGCTACACTCCATACAAATACTTTCAGAAACGACTTCCTGACACTTAAATCAATACTCGATTTTAACTAATTTCTCTTCTTCAGAAACGCTTTCCTTGCCATTGCCAGTCTACATTTTATATCCTCTCTACATCGACCATCATCAATTATTTTGCTCCCCAAATAGCAAAACTCCTTTACTACTTTAAGTGTCTCATTTCCTAATCTAATTCCCTCAGCATCACCCGACCTAATTTGACTACATTCCATTATCCTCGTTTTCCTTTTGTTGATGTTCATCTTATATCCTCCTTGAAGACACTGTCCATTCCGTTCAACTGCTCTTCCAAGTCCTTTGCTGTCTCTGACGGAATTACAATGTCATCGGCGAACCTCAAAGTTTTCATTTCTTCTCCATGGATTTTAATATCTACTACGAACTTTTTTTTTGTTTCCTTTACTGCTTGCTCAATATACAGATTGAATAGCACCTGGGAGAGGCTACAACCATGTTCCACTCCCTTCCCAACCACTGCTTCCCTTTTATGTCCCTCGACTCTTATAACTGCTATCTGGTTTCTGTACAAATTGTAAATAGCCTTTCGCTCTCTGTATTTTACCCCTGCCACCTTCAGAATTTGAAAGAGAGTATTCCAGTCAACATTCTCAAAAGCTTTCTCTAAGTCTACAAATGCTAGAAACGTAGGTTTGCTTTTCCTTAATCTTTCTTGTAAGATAAGTCGTAGGGTCAGTATTGCCTCACGTGATCCAACATTTCTACGGAATCCAAAGTGATCTTCCCCGAGGTCGGCTTCTACTAGTTTTTCCATTCGTCTGTAAAGAATTCGCGTTAGTACTTTGCAGCTGTGACTTATTAAACTGATAGGAATCCAAATTTCATCCATTAAGTCACAAAGCAGGCGAAAGTGTGTGTTATGTGCTCGTGACACACGGTCACTGAAAAGGATTGTGAGGAAAAACAAGAGGGTGACAGCTGCAAATGTCACTTCAGAATTGAATGTCGCACTCACGAATCCCGTCAGCATCAAAACGACACGAATGGAGCTCGACAAGCAGGGAATTGCAGGGCGAGTGGAAATTCGAAAACTACTCATCGGTGATACAAATGCCCGTAACAAGAAAACCTGGTGCCGAAGCCATAAACCCTGAAATATGTAGCAATAGAAGAAAATCATTTGGTCGGATGAGTCCTATTCCACACTGTTTCCAGTATGTGGCCGTTTTTACGTTCCAAGAGTGAAACATGGCGGTGGTTCGGTGATTATTTGGGCTGCCATGCTCTGGTATTCCATGGGCTCCAAGGTTGCACTGCAAGACCGTATTACTACGAAGGATTATCTGACCGTTTTGGCTGATCATGTCTATCCCATGGTACAGTGTTTGTTCCCCAATGGAGGCTGTGTTCCAAGACGACAACCCTTGTTCAAACGTCACGTGGCCTAGAATTGTTTTTGTGAGCACGAGGATGAATTGTCGCCTCTCCGCTCGTCACCACAGGCACCATATCTCAAATTATTGAGCCTTTGTGGTCCATTTTGAAGAGATGTGTGTGTTACCTGATCTTAAATTTATTTTGCAGAGTAATGATATAAGAATCCCTTAAAAACCGTACAGAACCTGCACTTGTCCTTTCCGAGACGACTGGAAGTTGTTTTGAGTGTCAACGGGCTTTCCACATTGTATTAGGCGTGGTAATGAGCTGTGTTTTTGGTGTTTCCATATTTTTGTTCAGCCCCGCATTTCGCTCCTGATTTGTGGCTTACTCTTCAGCAAATGTCACTCTTTCATGCCCATCTGGGCACAAATTACTAGTTTCTCTCCTATTGTACTCAGTAACTATCACACTGACATGTATTTTACAACCGGCCGCTGTGGCCGAGCGGTTCTAGGCGCTTCAGTCCGGAACGGCGCTGCTGCTACGGTCGCAGGTTCGAATCCTGCCTCGGCCATGGATATGTGTGATGTCCTTAGGTTAGTTAGGTTTAAGTAGTTCTAAGTCTAGGGGAATGATGACCTCAGATGTTAAGTCGCATAGTGCTTAGAGCCATTTGAACCATTTGTTCAAATGGTTCTGAGCACTATGGGACTTAACTTCTGAGATCATCAGCCCCTAGAACCTGCGACCGTAGCGGTCGCGCGGTTCTAGACTGTAAGGCATAGAACCGCCTAGAACCATTTGTTCAAAATGGTCCAAATGGCTCTGAGCACTATGGGACTTAACTTCTATGGTCATCAGTCCCCTGGAACTTAGAACTACTTAAACAAAACTAACCTAAGAACATCACACACATCCATGCCCGAGGCAGGATTCGAACCTTCGACCGTAGCGGTCGCGGGGTTCCAGACTGTAGCGCCTAGAACCGCTCGGCCACTCCTGCCGGTGAACCATTCGTACACTCCTGGAAATTGAAATAAGAACACCGTGAATTCATTGGCCCAGGAAGGGGAAACTTTATTGACACATTCCTGGGATCAGATACATCACATGATCACACTGACAGAACCACAGGCACATAGACACAGGCAACAGAGCATGCACAATGTCGGCACTAGTACAGTGTATATCCACCTTTCGCAGCAATGCAGGCTGCTATTCTCCCATGGAGACGATCGTAGAGATGCTGGATGTAGTCCTGTGGAACGGCTTGCCATGCCATTTCCACCTGGCGCCTCAGTTGGACCAGCGTTCGTGCTGGACGTGCAGACCGCGTGAGACGACGCTTCATCCAGTCCCAAACATGCTCAATGGGGGACAGATCCGGAGATCTTGCTGGCCAGGGTAGTTGACTTACACCTTCTAGAGCACGTTGGGTTGCACGGGACACATGCGGACGTGCATTGTCCTGTTGGAACAGCAAGTTCCCTTGCCGGTCTAGGAATGGTAGAACGATGGGTTCGATGACGGTTTGGATGTACCGTGCACTATTCAGTGTCCCCTCGACGATCACCAGAGGTGTACGGCCAGTGTAGGAGATCGCTCCCCACACCATGATGCCGGGTGTTGGCCCTGTGTGCCTCGGTCGTATGCAGTCCTGATTGTGGCGCTCACCTGCACGGCGCCAAACACGCATACGACCATCATTGGCACCAAGGCAGAAGCGACTCTCATCGCTGAAGACGACACGTCTCCATTCGTCCCTCCATTCACGCCTGTCGCGACACCACTGGAGGCGGGCTGCAAGATGTTGGGGCGTGAGCGGAAGACGGCCTAACGGTGTGCGGGGCCGTAGCCCAGCTTCATGGAGACGGTTGCGAATGGTCCTCGCCGATACCCCAGGAGCAACAGTGTCCCTAATTTGCTGGGAAGTGGCGGTGCGGTCCCCTACGGCACTGCGTAGGATCCTACGGTCTTGGCGTGCATCCGTGCGTCGCTGCGGTCCGGTCCCAGGTCGACGGGCACATGCACCTTCCGCCGACCACTGGCGACAACATCGATGTACTGTGGAGACCTCACGCCCCACTTGTTGAGCAATTCGGCGGTACGTCCACCCGGCCTCCCGCTTGCCCACTATACGCCCTCGCTCAAAGTCCGTCAACTGCACATACGGTTCACGTCCACGCTGTCGCGGCATGCTACCAGTGTTAAAGACTGCGATGGAGCTCCGTATGCCACGGCAAACTGGCTGACACTGACGGCGGCGGTGCACAAATGCTGCGCAGCTAGCGCCATTCGACGGCCAACACCGGGGTTCCTGGTGTGTCCGCTGTGCCGTGCGTGTGATCATTGCTTGTACAGCCCTCTCGCAGTGTCCGGAGCAAGTATGGTGGGTCTGACACACCGGTGTCAATGTGTTCTTTTTTCCATTTCCAGGAGTATATATATATATATATATATATATATATATATATATATATATATATATATATATATATATATATATGTGTGTGTGTGTGTGTGTGTTTGTGTGTGCGTGCGTGCGCGCGTGGTTATAAACTGCTAACCGTTTTTACTGTGGAGGTGAGATAGCTGGTCCTGAACTTGTGAAGGATGATACTGTACAGACTGAAGAGTACATTTTATGTGTGCCAGAAAATGTCTATGACTTTTTTTAAATAGTTGACTGTGGAGATTGTGACGCTTGGATCTAAAATGTACGCTTACAGTACAGACAGGCGACACACAAAGATAGGCTAAGGGTACACAATGTGTTGCCTCAAGGGCTCTGATGACCCCTCTCCATCGGAGGTTCGAGTCCTCCCTCGGCCATGGGAGTGTTTGTCCTTAGTGTAAGTTAGTTAGATTAAGTAGTGTGTAAGCTTAGCAGTTTGGTCCTATAAGATCTTGCCACAAATTTCCAATCCCCAAGTTGGCAACAAGACACTGTGCAAGCTGGTGGTGGCTCCATAATGGTGTGGGCTGTATTTACATGTAATGGACTGGGTCCTCTGGTCCAACTGAACTGATCACTGACTGGAAATCATTATGTTCGGCTACTCGGAGACCATTTGCAGCCATTCATCGACCTCGTGATTCCAAGAAATGATGTCATATCTGAAGAACATTCTGGACAATTTGAGTGAATGATTTGACCACCAGGTCGCCCGACATGAATCCCATCGAACATTTAAGGGGCATAATGGAGAAGTAGTTTGTGCACAACATCCTGCACAGACAACACTTTCGCAATTATGGACGGCTATAGAGACGGCATGGATCAGTCTCTGGAGTGCACTTCCAACGACTTGTTCAGTCCATGACATGTCAAGTTGTGGCACTGTACCATGATTGCACCACAGGTGGTTGATGAAATCGCACCACAGGTGGTTGATGAAATCGCTCTTGCTATGGCAGACAGCGCTGTGCGCGATTCTCGATCATCAGGCAGTGCGCGTGCTGTGTCACGACAGTTGAATATCCCGTGATCCTCTGTACGGAAGGTGCTTCGAACCATTCTCAAATGGTATCGAAACCATACAGCAGCCTCACCACAGAGCACATAACCACGTGTTGACATCGCTCTCCGCTTTCTTGCAAGGACTGAAGTTGACGAGGGCTGATCCTGGAGCATCCTATGGACAAACTCATTTCTCTCTGACGTGCGAGGTGAACACACACAGCATTGTCGAGTGTGGGGATCTTCATCTCCCGTCACTGTGCATTAAGTTCCTCTGTATTGTGAACATGTCACTGTATGGTGTGTCATCCTGAGCCCACAGGCGTCACTGGATGCGGATATGGAGGGGCATGTGGTCAGCACACCGCTCTCCTGGCCGTACGTCAGATTCCGAGACCGGAGCCGCTACATCTCAATCAAGTAGCTCCTGAGTTTGCCTCACAAGGGCTGAGTGTACCCCGCTTGCCAACAGCGCTCGGCAGACCGAATGGTCACCCATCCAAGTGCTAGCCCAGCCCGACAGCGCTTAACTTCGGTGATGTGACGGGAAGCGGTGTTGCCAGTGCGGCAAGGCCGTTGGCAAGAGCGCTGTCTAGAGAGACGCAATTTTATTGGCTAAACGAAATTTTTAGAATGAATGTATAGGACTCTCCCACGCTGGCCCTATGGTGCCGCGGTGTCTAGCTCTCTGATTTCCGCACAGAAAGGCGAAAATGCGCTCAATTATTCTCTGGGGATTGTATGGCAGCTGCAGCATTCACCAACTGTAGAGAGTGCAGGAAACAGCCCGGCTTTCAAAATCCACAGAGCAGATCGCTACCCGACTTCTGCAAGAACGACCCCTATCTCCAAAGGAGGCACTCTTTACCTAATGTGATTCACAGACTGCTTTCTGCCAACAAAAGGGCCTTATTAAACCGTCGGCAGACCCGATCGTGCATTCGAACGTTGAGCGTGCCGTTTTTCTGAAGTCACAGAGTGGAAAACGTACGTTGGGGAGTCTTTCTTAAAGTGCAAAGCAATATCTTAACATGGCAGATATTCTGGACGTGCGTTTTAACATTGAACAATGAGATGGAAGAACGTCACCTATGTCACATGCTCGCCGTCTCTTTTCAGCACAGATTCGAAAGCCGTCCCATTGCCTTTCAGTTGAAGCCCATGTGTATAGAACCGTCAGTAAATTGAAGGCCTCTCGAAAACCCGTCGTTAATTGTATGATTTGTTGTAATAAAATGACGAAAACTGTCATATTGGTGCTTAAAGAATTATTGTAACTTGTGTATTATAGAATAATGCTGTTTTAAGACAACTTCACACTGAGGACCCATAAAAATGCAATGTTCTTGATACAGTTTGTTACAATTAAATGTCTGTTACTAACATATCCACGATTAGAGCTTTTTGTAGACGGTAAGATGCAAAGTATGATCATTGAACAGCCATAGCGCCGGTGGAGCCCGCTGCGATCACCTATACCACGTTGAGAACACCTACCATGTGCTCAAGTCGAGTCATTTCTGAGCGTTCAGCAGCATGTAGAACTTGGCACGCTCAACGTTGCCGTTCGACAGTAGGGAACGTGTGCCGACCGCTGTAAAGTCTCATTTCCAGCGCCCCAGCACGGGAGACGCAAGGCTGCCTCTGCAAGCACACAGCTCCAATGCTCTCACTAAAACAACCACGAAGTAAAGGCGTAAAATGAATTAACATCGCATAGCGATTTGTGACAGTAACGTAGCAGCCTGTAGGAAAGAAAATGGTTCTCTGAAAGCTGCGACACTCTGCTCTTTCACTTTAGATACTTATTGCAATTTATGCTGCGATTATCTTATTTTATGGGGTTAACGGACTGTCATCAAAAATTGTGAAGGGGAACTCTTTCCAGGAAATGTTCACTAATAAGCTTTCACTTTGAGACAAGGATCACTTGCGATTTCTTACTGTTCTGTGTGAGATTCACGATTCTGCCCATCGAGATACCGAACGAAGATTCTAAGATGGCTGACATGTAAAAACAGCTGGATATCATTGGTTTGCGATATATGCAAGAATGTAACTCAGCTGAACGAGCACTGATGTATTGCGAAAAAAGCAGCAGACCAAGGATACAGTCAAGGATGACTTGTAACCTTCCCCTTCCAGACCGTCTACTGGATTGTTGTATAATTAACCGTGATCGCATAAGCCTAGTGAAATTTTAGTGAGTAGGGCTATCGTTGACGAAGGAAAATAATACTGGTTCATCATCATCAGTTTTCTGCTATATTAGCAGGTCCTTTGCCTCTCCATTTTCTGCGATCCATTGCTTCCATCTTAAGGCTGTTGTATGTTGTACCGTCCATCACGTCATCCAGTATCTGAAATCTCTTCTTCCCCCGCTTCCTTCTCCCTTCTATATAACCTTCTAAAAGTGTTTTTATCATTCCATCATTATTTCTTAAAATATACCCAATCCAATTTCTTTTTCTTCTTTTTATTACATCTACTTACTGTCTTTTCTCTCCCACTCTTCTCAGTACCTCTTCATTCTTTACTCTGTCAATCCAACTTATTCTTTCCATCCTCCGCCATGTCCACATCTCAAAAGCCTACAGGCTTTCTCTGTTTTTCTTCCTCAAAGTCCATGTTTCAGTGCCATACCAAGAACACTCCATTCAAGACCTTTTATGAATCTCCTCCTGAGAGCTCTGTCCAGACCGCTGCAGAAAATTCTCCTTTTCTTATAAAATGCCTCTTTTGCCATTGCTATCCTTGTTGTAATTTCTGTGTTGCACTTCCAGTCGGTGTCTGTCCTGCTTCCAAGATATTTAAAATTTTGAACCTGTTCTAATATTTCTCCATTCAGTATAATTTTTATTTCTTTATTTCCTCCTAGTGCAAATACTTTTGTTTTCTTTGTGTTAATTTTCATTCCGTAATTTTTCCCGTTAGTTTCAATGGTGTCCACCAAATCCTGTAATTCTTTTTCTCTGTGGCGCGAAGGACCATGTCATCAGCAAACCTCAAACACCCTACTCTTCTTCCTCCTTGTTATCTAATGAGCATTGGTCAATCATATTTTCCAAGTAGAGGTTGAAAACGGTAGGTGATAGCATCCTTGTCTTACTCCTTTTCCTAGTCCGATCCAGTTTGTTCTTTCTCCTCTCGCTTTAACTCAGGCTTTTTGATTAAGATATAATGAGTTTACCAAGTTAGTAGGAGGAAAGTGTGCAGCAGACCCTTGTGAAGGAAGAAGCTATTCTAAAACTAATCTAAATACAGATAATTTTGCAGTGGTGGAATATAGTGCAATGGCTCACGAAACACACAGGTGAGGAAAGGGTACTACGTAATATTTACTACAAACAATGTTAATTAGCAAAAAAATTAAGCGGTCGCCAGCCCAGTAGGGCAATGAATATCCATAATCCTAAGAAATGTAATGGTAAAGAAAATCTAGCAAATAATCACTAGCTTGGCAATAAGGTTGTTAGATTTTTCTAGAAGGCAACAGTTCGCGGTAAAATAAATGAATTAGAAAGCATTGAGTTTGCAGTTGCTTAATCTGAAATACTAAATTTTTTAAGTAAAGTTAACTGGAATTACTGGTTAAATAAACACTGGCTTAATTTAAACTTTGTTGCATAAAATATAACTTTCACTAACCTCAATGTAACGTGATGCAAAATTTATAAAAAAGGCAAGAAATTTACTTTTGATTATTGAAAGACTGAAGCGAATTTACCTTAAGCAAATGAGCAACTGATTTTACTTTTATAATAACAACAATAAGATACATACCAAGCCAAATAAATGAAATTGCACATTCTTAATTTGTGATGTATCCTCAGTTATTCGTTTTGTCAGGGAAATATTACGTTACTTTTTGCAAATTCATTAAGCCTCTGTTATGCACTACAAGAACGGAGTTACTGAGGCAGCAAAATTTAGATTGAAGCTGGTCATTAGCAAACAAACAAAAGTGGCAGTAAATAGTTAAGCAATGTTCATATTTTTACGACAGTTGATGATTGCATGGTAATAATGTCTGAGGGCAATGACAACACAGGTGCCCTACAAGTTTTAACTATTGCAGGTTACTGTTCAAGGAAGTTAGTCAAAGTTTGTGGAATAAGTGTCACTGGGTAATGCCTGCACAATATTAATTGTACTGTCAGTTAACGGTCTTGCGATGTTGTAGCTGCGCGGACGACGAAGAATTTTGGTGTTAAAGTTTCCTCGGACTACACGCCCCCATTCCTTCTTTGCTCCACAGACGACTCGCTTACATTCGTTTCTCAGATAGCTGTCGAACCATGTGAGTGTACTGTATGAGAAAATGGATAGTTGCATTTTCAGAGCTAAGATATCGATTTCAGTGTTATCAAATACGAGGGCTAGCCGAGAAAGTTCTTTCACTTCGAAAGAAATCGAGCTGCTACCATGAAAGTCTATAATTATGTTAGTGTTTCAGTGTTTCAGTGTTATCAAATACGAGGGCTAGCCAAGAAAGTTCTTTCACTTCGAAAGAAATCGAGCTGCTACCATGAAAGTCTATAATTATGTTAGTCCGTCTCTACGCATTCATCCTTCGATGCTACACTTTTTTTGCGAACAGTTGATGATTTAAATTTTCTGCCGAGCGAGATTTTAAATGTGGATGTATGTTTTGTGACTGCCATCACGATATCGTGCTCGTATTGAGACATGATCGAGAATAAGGCTGGGAGTTAGTGCGGACCAAAACAAGAAAAGCTGTCCAGTACACATGAACTAGAAGTGCGTACCCTAAGAGCTATGAGTACTTGTTCGGACCTCTTAAGGTATGCACTTAAAGTTCATGTTTACTGGACAGCTTTTTTTTCTAGTTCTGGTCAATATTACCACCTCTCAAAATATGGAAAGTAAAGAACTTAACACTAGAAGAAACCGATGTCGGAGGTACCAGAACGACTTTCGGTTACAACATACGTTTCCAGACCACGATCCCTGACCTCAAATTGATACATGTACCCTTTCCACAATCGTGAAAGTTTGTAATATCGACACGGTAACACACTGTATGTTTATATGCATACATGTTCAAATGGTTCATAATTTACGGTTTATGCACAAGTTAATTACAATTATAAGGTTTCGAATGGTATATCACACACAACTAAGTACAAAATGCCATGTTTTACACCTTATACTGACAATACCAGATTGGCGGGAACCGCGAACTGGTACGAACTGCAATCGTAAATTTACGAGGGTTTAGTAATTTAGGATTAAATTAAAAACATATGTATATGCCCCGACCGCGATTATTATATTTCTAAACACAATTATACTATACCGGGGCTGGTATATGATGCAAAAGGAGAAATATGAAAGTAGTTGACATGGAAAGAGAGCTACCCGAGAACTGAATAAAGTGCTACGGTGAGCACGATGGAAACGTAATAGAAAGATCAAAGTTCATCTGATGATGCAGTTCACGTTAAATGTCATTGTTGCCAGTCTAGCGATACATGAAGGTACAACTGAAAGAGGAAAACTCATCCATAACCGAGCTCTGTGTTTCCAAACCATCCAAATATGGTGTATTTCACCTAATACTAATTTCAGGAAAACCAAAGATCTGTCAAGTTCATTTTATAGAAATAGTATTAGGTAATTACAAATGCCGTTAGGAAAGGGCGAGTGCAATTATATGTTAATTTACGCAGGAGGTACAGCAACAATCTCAGAAAGAAAATTCTGAACTTTGCTTTATCCATGAACAGCCGATATAATGGCTAACAGAAATTCACGAAGAGGTAAAATAAATTGGCAATGACATACATGAATATATCTTTCAAGACAGAATAGAACTTCCGACTGTCATTAACGATCACATAATTTTCCGAGAAAGCGTCCTCGAGAAGTTACTGACAAGTGAATGGACAGATGGAAGTAAGCAGAAAAACAGCGCACAGGGGGGGGAGGGGGGGGGAGGGGGGGAGGGGGGGGTGAATGACGAGTATTATGCAAGATTTTTCTTCCACGTCTCAGCTTAACGGAAAATTGTGGGACTTTTTACAGAATATTATTCGCTTTTATTTCGTTATGCCAGATAACATTCCATAAATATCTGAATAGCCGAAGTTAAATCCTGTAACACTCATATACTGTCATCTTCAAAAAGTTGTACAGCATACAGCGAGTTATTTCTGCGCTAATGTCGCGAAGTCGGTATTTCTGCCACTGTTCCGTCTATATGAGACACGCCGCCCTGAAATAGTGACCGCTTTTTATAGGCTGCTCCTAGACTGGAATCGCCCCAGGTGTCTGCCGCTGACTTCTCCAGCGTACAGAAATGGCGACTAACGTAAGTTTATTCCTTGTGGTACGTTTATCTCTCTACGTTCATATGTTTACAAATCTGGGTTTCCATTAATCGAATTCCCAGTAGCGGTTCCGGTTGGTCATGTTAACGTGATTTTAGTTTCCATAATCTATATTCGCCCCATATAAACGCTGTAGCCTACTACTGCATTTGAGTTGTGCTTGGGTTTTCATTTTCCTGCTTGCTGTCTAAAATGTTGGGTAATGTAAAGGTAGTGATCTCGTGTGAAGGCAAAGAAGTTATGTATTGACCAGTAACATATCAATTTGCTTTATTTAACTGAAGAGAAGCGTTATCTTTACTAGATATAACTGGATACACACCTTCTGACATATTTGCTGAATCAGGAAAATGGAACTGCTTGGTAAAAACTCGCATGGTGTACCATCGTTCCTCCCTTTTTCTTTTGTTGTCATATGTCTATCATCTGAACGCTCTTAATATTTTTTTTTTTTAATTTGTCTCATACATATTATATTTTTATGTACAATGGTCTCTCTGACTTACAACTTGGATGGTGCTCTGTGAGTATGGGTCTAGGAACAAAAAATTATTTTGTGCTATTACAGTACAGAGGACACAGAATAACGTTTCCAATTACCTTAATATTATTATTTTCCTTGGTTCACAACAGTATTCCGAGTGTATTCTTGCCTTTAAATACATTACTTCACTTACAGTAACGTTAAGTACGCCCAATCTTACGTATGCATTATTGTAACTGTGAATATCTGAAAATTGCGGATCAGCTAACAAAGTGTCTTATTGCTTTCATGGTGAACTAGAACCACTTCTCTGCTATTATCTCCGTCTTCGAGAAGAATAAAGAATGCACAGAGAATAACGTGAACCTTTGTATATTTCATAGTAGATGGTAAAAACTAAGTATGCACACTCTGTTTGTATCTTGAATAGTTGGCTAATTTGTAGTCTACTATACCCACCCACTCTTTCAGAGGCAAAAACTCGTACACAACCTTGACTGGTGACACAGTCGTTAAATCTGAACGCAGCCATAGATACGTCCCTTTGCTGATATAAAAGTTTTGTAGGCATCAAAAATCTCCAAAATGCTGAAGTACAATGTGTTCCAGCTGTGATCAACTGGCACCTTTTCCACAATGCGCGTCGTCTAGGTGGGTGCAGTAAAACCGTTCCGCACGAATAAATTGGCGTGGATATGATATTTGAACATATCTTTTTGGAGTCTCTACCTTCTCTCCCTTGAGAGTTTACTGACGTCCATAAGATATCGTACTCTCTCTTTCCTAAAAAAAAAAAATACAAAAGTTCTTGTTTCCTGACCAGATATACGTCTCAAAAATAATATTAGTAATAACTGCACAGCTCTGTCCATAACCATGAAACAAAATATAGACTGAACTTACATTTATCAAGGAAGTAGGAACATGAAACTCAAAACAGAATTTTTCAGCAAGGAATAAGATTATACAATAACTTACCGAAGGAGATGACAGAGTTTACTAAAACGAAAAAAATACTTGCTAACAATACATTACATATAGTGAGGAATTTCTTAGATGACACAGTCTAGGGATTTGGCAAAAAAGTTATATTAGTAAATAATAATAACAAAAAAATAATAAAACCTATCATTTCACACAACATGTTTCATTCAAATGATTTTTCTCTTTTCTGGAAAACCTTACTCCCAAACCTCTGCAATGGATAATCATACTAACCTCACCATTTCATTCTTTATGGAGGGTCGCTGACTCAATTTTTCAGATAAACAAATTGAAATTATGCAAAATGGAAACCAAACATCTTCCAATGGTCCTGATCTCAGCAGATAGGTTTGTGTAGTATTACATTATGAAGTAATATGTGCATAGTGTGTATAATGTGTGCGGTGACCGGTAGTGAGAAATGAATTAGCAATATAACGGAGCTATTTATGTTTTTAACTAAGTTCTTTGCAAAACCTTAGTGATAATGGTGTCGCGCATTTTAAACGGACTGACCTCATATTGGGGAGCATGGAAGCTATAGTATCCATCCGACCAGCCTGATTTAGTTTTTCCGTGGTGTCCCTAAATTATTCCATTGCCTGTAAATATGAATTATGATCTTTTTTCAGTCTCAAACTGTAATACCATATTCTTAAAAGTGTAATCCATAGGTGAGTAAAATCACTACTATAGAGGTTCCACAAGATGCATCAGATGCGACTGTTATTTCACTGTTTTATTGCAAATCGAAAGACGATTAAACTGTTGGAAGTCCTGCTTTGCGTGATGAAACGAGAAGTTACAGGCCCCAGTAAACTTTTGTCACAAACTCTCCAGGAATATACGGGCGTGAGGCTTATTTTTTCGTTTAGAGGAGTAGGCTAATATGCCAGCGGTACTAAAGACTCTTCGGTTTTAACTCGCGGATTGATGTCCTGCAAGTTTCAGTGCAGAATGGTGGAAGGAGGTGCATGTAATTTACCTGCAATAGGATTTGTAACAAACAAAGAACTGCAAGATGGGCGCATGTTATTTACGCAGACATCGCGAAGGAGGTCACTGTTGTAGTACCGGAGTGCGGCTAGGCGGCAAAGTTTCTCCCTCCCATCTGGTGGAATGGGTGGAGGGGAAACAGCCGCCTGAATCGCTGCAGACAGGAGGGGGCACGAACCTACACACACACACACACACACACACACACACACAGCAGTCTGTTCCGTGCGCTATTTCTGCCCCAGTCCTTCCACGCCAGCTGCGACGACGTCACGTGTCCGTCGCTGCTCCACGGACACGTGTAGCCGTGCGCCACCGGTTTCACGAGACCACTTCCACCGCGCACGGTAAGAACAGAACTCTGATACGATTTCCTACACTTGCTGCGAAATCCAGTACTCCTAATAGCTTGTAGTGTGTATCCGCTCCTTGTGCACCATTTGCAGCGTAACCGTAGCTGCCCGCTCAGCTGCGCTTTTCCCAACAGTGTTTTGTTTTTGCTTAGGTGACGCTAGCGCTGTCTAACGCAAACTGGCCGAACGGGCGCTACTTAAAAAATATGAAAGCGCGATATTACCCAATGTAGTTCCTGTATCAGTATAAAATTTCCAAACGTGTGTAGATTTCCTAACAGTTTTGTACCACGGAATATTTACTTTAATACTGGTGTGCGTCAACAGAAGGAAATAACTTAAGACGAAGCAAGTAACGGCATGAAATCAAGTTGATCAAAACATATAAATCTATCAAGAAAACGTGGTATATGAAATAAACTTTGGAAAAAAACAAGAAACAAACAGTTGTACGGAAAATACAGTAATCTGTAACTGTAATAATACGCCATTAAGGATTAGTCTGCCAGAAGTGCCTCAATATGACCTTTCGGATATCAAAGATGAAGTAAAATTATTGCCATCGTAGCTAGAAAAGTCCGAAATTTTGAAAATGTAATATAAAAAAGTAAGACACAAAAGTGAACAATAAAGGAATGTATAAAGCATTAGGAAAATCATGAAAATTAAACAGAAATAGTAAAGGAAATATGGAAATCAAAGTTTAGAATGTAAACTTTGTTACATATGAAGGCTAGATATTTTAGTAAACTTAATATGTGTAACGTACACAGGTTCCCATAAACAATGGCAATAATTTCATAAATAAATATTTGTGTCTACTTCAATTAAATGCAGCCAGGTATACACGAGATAGTATGAAATATATAGGGAGAACACCAGTCTTAACAATTATACTCGGACTTCAGACGTGCCACAGATAAGTATTAATTTGACATATCAGCTATACGAAGTGTAGTTAAATCAAGCAACAATACAGTGATACATACAGCGATGTGTAATGCGCTTAATGATATCTGTGAGCACAACAGGAAACGAATATCATTTTTTTAAAATTTTTTATCTCTACGGGATTCAGCGCGGAAGCTCTATCTGACTACTCTGTGTGAAGAATAGTGTATTACAGGGCGAGCCCTGTGAGACCGAGTGTTATCATAGCATGTTTAATCGACGTGGGACGTTCACGAAACGTCATCCCTACAGACCGGCGCCTTTAGAGTTCCACGCAGTTTTATTCGCCTACACACCTACAGTGCCCGTATTGCTTTCACGGATGTCTGTTATATGATTTTGGTTTTGCCTTCTGCCAGAGATGCTCTCATTTTGCTAACTAAACCAGAGCGCATCCGTGGAGATCAATGACTCTCCATCGCTTACAGAACAACGCAAATATTGGCGTATCTTATTAAAAAAGCTACCTCCTGTAATGGGTTATTATTATTATTATTATTATTATTATTAACGTTATCTTATCCATCAATTACAAAAACAAAATTGTTTTACGCATGTGCAACTATTTACCCTTGATAAACATACTAGGGCTCTGATTAAACAGAAATGTCTGAAGACAGTTCGACCAAGTGCCTCGTCGGATGCTGTAGATAGGAAAGCCTGTCCGGGCATTCGTGTATACTGTGGTTAGTCTAACTACCACTACAACCACACGTACTGAGAAACTCCACTTATGCATGTTGTGTTTGTTCATATCTTCTCCACCACGGAATCTCTTACACTGTGCCCACAGGCCCTGCCTTCAGCTGTTGGGTTGTCAATAAGCTCGTGATTCTGGGTTTTTGTGGCTTGTCGCTCACTTAACATTCAGCCTCCCGACCGAACGCAGTGAAGAGAGTTTGATAGACTCCTCCACATATTGGTCTTCGGGATTTGAAGCGTTTGCTAGACAACGAGAGTAAATCTTCGTGAAGAGCGATTGATTCATTTTTAGAAACTTGCTGGCAAAGGTTGTACAAAGCCGCCCCTCGATAGAATTGGCAGCAAGCATATAGGTTTAGAGCTGACTGGCCACAAATGGTTTCCATAGCTGCGTTCAAATAAATGTCAGCTGGTGTGTAACATTCTGCTGCAGAATATATCAGCGCAAGTTATACTCCGGAGAGAACTGATGTATTTGTCCCCATGTACTACTTCTCAGTTCACAAGGTTCATTGTGTTTGTATCTTCTTAACTGACAAGTGAACATTCCCATGTCCAAATAATTAAGATGTTTTAGTTGTATTACTAGGTAAAACAGGACCGTTGTACGAGTATATCGTCAGGTTCAAACTGAGGAGATGAAATCAGCGTGTGGTCCATCCTATGATTATTGGGTTCTGGCAGGATTTATTGTTGGTGACCAAGATTACTCCAGAACGGAAGATTGTTAAAATGGAGTTGAAGGGATATTTTGATATACTGGACAGTGGGAATGTAAAGAAGGCAATAGCTAGTGGAATAGTCAGCTTTGAAAAAGACTTTAATAGTGGGGTTAGGACGGATTCTTGGGGCACAGCTGCTGTTGGAAGATGTGGAAATGGGTATGGCTGACATTAATATATGAAGGGCAATCACACAGAAAGAGGACAATTGGGCAGAGATAACCGATTAGAAATGCATAGATTAGAGGTTAACCGTTTGTCGCTTCAGCCTGCCTGGTGTCAGATACCCAATCGGTACCAAGCTAGATACTGTCAAGTTAAGATCTTCGAATTATATTTGGACAGATCGTAGTCTTTCAATCCCGAGGTTATATTTTTTAATATATATAAACGCCGGGGTGTTTTCCTCAGACTGGCCGTCATTGATGAATTGAGATAGTGCTCCACCCTTAACTATCTCGATGTTGACGAGACGTTGAATTGTATCCTTCCTTCTACCCTGTTTAATGGTTCAGATCATGGCATTAATGACACCGTGATGTTGTTTTCGCAACTGCTCTTAACTGTACTTAAGAGATCAGAATTTCAGAAACTAAATTGTAGTAGGGATTGAGAGAACGTTTCACAAGTCACTGCAATGACATTGTAATAAGACTCACTACATAAGATCGAGGCCTATTTATAATATTATTATTAAATATTCAGTTCTCCCATTGCCATGCAATCAGTGAAGCATTACAGCTGCATATTTTGAAACGCCAGGCAAAGTGCTTGTAAGAAGAAGATCATACCACATCGCATTTTTTTGTCCCTCTTATTTGATACCTACAGATACTACTTACTTGATACTACTACTGTGATGAATTTTGTTGCTAACCTGTTGGTAAAAAGGGGGCAACCATGTTCCTGTTCAACGAAGTGAAATTGAGCATAAGAGCTATCAGCATTGGTTCAGTTTTTCCCACGTATCTTCATGACACATTATTTCCGGCAGTTGGCAGCTAAAGGAGACATACGAGGTGCGACAATAAAGTAATGAGACTGATGTGGAAAAATAATGTTGCTTACCGTTTTAGTCAAGTTCCCTTCTGATTGCACACTTTTTTTCCAGCGCTTCTGCCATTGATGGTAGCATTTCTGGAACTCATCTTCTGTAACATCCTCCAAGACCCTCGTCACATGCCCGCATCTGGTGGTCGTGCGGTAGCGTTCTCGCTTCCCACGCTCGGCTTCCCGGGTCCGATTCCCGGCGGGGTCAGGGATTTTCTCTGCCTCGTGATGGCTGTGTGTTGTGTGATGTCCTTAGGTTAGTTAGGTTTAAGTAGTTCTAAGTTCTAGGCGACTGATGACCGTTGATGTTAAGTCCCATAGTGCTCAGAGCCATTTCAACCATTTCAACCCTCGTCACAGCTTTTTGGACATCTTGTGTTGTTTGAAAATGGTGTCCTTTGACCGCCGTTTTGACTTTTGGAAATAGAAAAACGTCGCACGGAGCGATATCTAGTGAATAAGGTAGCTGTGGTAGTACTGAAATTTGTTTTGAGGTTAAAAATTGCTGTACTGACGGAGCAGTATGGGATGGCGCATTATCGTGATGTAGAATCCAATTATCAGCAATGTTGGCATGGACACGAAGAACTCTTTTACGAAGTCCTTCTAAAATTTCTTTGTAGTAATATTGGTTAACTGTTTGTCCAGGAGGCACCCACTCTTTATGAACAATTCCCTTGGAATCAAAGAAGCACACAAGCATGCATGGTCGTCCGCTGCGGTCTTAATCTTCAGCATTCATTCTGCCTTCACTAAACATTTTATGCCAACGAAAAACTTGAGCTCTTGTCATAAACTCCTCTCCAAAAGCCTTCTGAAGCTTACCGTGAGTTGTCGTCGTGTTTTCACTCAATTTAACGCAAAAAGAAATGGCATACCGTTGCGCAATATTATGCGGTTCCGTTTCCGTGACGAGAGATACTGACACATGTTAACTAACTTATTACAGCACAACTCACGACTGAGCAGTTGGATCGATGTGTCGCATGGACTAGAAGCAGCTTATAGACCAAGGTCAAAGATATTGTGTCTACACAAGCCTGCAGGATTGCCACATCTTGCAAAGAAAATTAGTCTCATTACTTTTTTGTAGCACTTCGTATATCCATGATCAACTCACCTGATTGCGACGCTCTAAGGAAGCGGTAAAAATCCAAAACTGAAAATGTTTCACTTCAATCAAACAGACGAGCATAGCAGACAGTCAGTTATCGTGTGCGGAACTGAACGAAGTGATAACAATGAGCCAGACATGCGGACTGAGGTCTCTTACATTTTCTCTAAATCACATCAGATGACTTTAGTGTTGCTTCCTTAGACGAGTCCATAGACGAATATCTCCTCCATCCTTGCCCAATATGACAGTGTTTTACGTGTCTACTGACGTCGAGTAGTCCATAGACACCAATCCCACTTTCCCGTTCCAAATTAACTCACTCGTAAATTACCTATACATTTCCCTCTTCCTTTCATTACTATTTACCTTTGCTACATGAAGAAGAACTAGTTACGTCCGTCGATCTTCGGTGGAGTGTCGTTTTTTGTAGGTGCTTTAGTTGGACGAGAAGACATTCCCCGTCAAACTCCCCATCGCAGTCTTCTTTTCAATCCGTATACGGCTGTACGTTTGCATAAGCCCCTTTGGTATCACCAGATGAACAAAACGGCATTTTCATACTGACCACCCACCTTTTCATAGTCTTAAAAGAAGTAATGCCGAGTTTGGTCCGAGAATTCGAGGATCTCTTTTTGAAGACCAAATGCCCTTTTGACAGCATTGAAATCTGGTAAACAAACGTCTGACTAAGTCAGATATTTGAAGGTTGTTTTCTTTTCCAGTGAGCAAAAAAAAAAAAAAAAAATATGTATTATTGTTAGATTCTTGGGGTGGCCAGTGTGAGGGAACGGTTTAGAGCATCGTAGGTGAGGACAAGGAGCTCGTCCATCTGATGATCCCAAAGGGATCGACGGCACAGATACAGCCATGGGACATTGAAAGATAGTGAGAACATTGTCAGATCAACAATATAATCAAGCTGCAGTTACTAGTACTTTATCAGTTCTCTTCGCCAGTGCTTACTAATGTACTGAAACTTGCCAAATAAAAATCAGGATATTTAGAGGATCACCCAAGACAATATGAAATCTTGCTGAATTTTCTTTATTACTGTGTTCTCCATCGTGTATATTATCGTTCATTTTATGTGCAAGATGTAAAAAATGATATGTTTTAATCATTTCCTTACAGATTATCCTTATTGTAATGATTTTGTATCATAATAATGAGTTACTATTTTCAGTTAACAAAATACACTTGTGTGAAATGGTAAATTAATAGAACAAAAAGAAAACATGAACGTAAAGCTTAAAATAACTATATAAAACGCAAAAATATAAGTAAAATAAATAATTAGAATAATAGTGACTGTTCATATCATTTAATTAGGTCTGTTGGAAGTACTCATGGCTCACATTGTGTACAGCTTTTTTTCCAAAAATTGGTATTTCAGGTATTACACGGGGAGGCGTGTGGCTTGAAAGCTTCTTTAATTTTTGCTGTAAAAATGTTTTTATTTTTCAAAATTAATGAATGATGGTGGGACATTTAACAAAATTTCAAGTTATTGTTACAAAAATTCATTCAACAATTTTCAAGGACATTAATTTCTAGTTAATAGAAACTTTTATATGAAAAAATCATCATTCAACAGATATTCTCTCCAAATCTAATATACCAAATTATATTTATGGGTGTGTTTTACCCCTTGAAAGTGAAATTGGGCACAAACAAAAAAAAAAAAAAAAAAAAACAGATGCTGCATTATTTTCCCCCTCTCCACATCCTCCAAATTTCAACAACATAATTTATTTACACTTGGGAATCTTCCCATGTTAGTGGTGAAGTTATGACCGTACAGAAAACGTAGGTAGTAAATTACGTGACGTGTCTGCAGGAAGGCTATTAGATGCAGTACAGAAGAAAAAAAAAAAATCTAACATGCCGAAGTGGGCAGATATTAAGGTATCAATAATACAATATCCGCACTTATATTGCTAACACCCGAAAAAATCACGTTACCAAGAAGGAATTGTGCGACATATTCGTAAACGAAAGTTTGCTTTAAACACACGCTGTAACGGTTTTGTGCGTTTGTTACATTTGAGACCTGATGTCAGTCAAGAATATCTTTAAGGCGAACGAAGACGCCATTAGCAACAGTTCACTGTGAGTACCGGGCGTGAATCGTGCTTCGGTAGCTCAGATGGTAGAGCACTTGCCCGCGAAAGGCAAAGGTCCCGAGTTCGAGTCTCGGTCGGGCACACAGTTTTAATCTGCCAGGAAGTTTCATATCAGCGCACACTCCGCTGCAGAGTGAAAATCTCATTCTGGAAACAGTTTACTGAGTTTGAACGAGGACGTGTAATAGGGCTATGAAAAGATCGATGTTCCTTCTGCGATACTGCAGAAAGACTTGGCAGGAATTTAGTCACTATACACGATTCCTGGCAGCGGTGGTCACGGGAATGAACGGTTGGAAGAACTTCGGACTACAGTCGACCGTCCGCAGCTCGTGGTCTTGCGGTAGCGTTCTCGCTTCCCGCGCACGTGGTCCCGGGTTCGATTCCCGGCGGGGTCAGAAAATTTCCCTTCCTCGTGATGACTGGGTGTGTTCCATCATTTCATCATCACTGGCGCGCAAGTCGTCGAAGTGGCGTCAACCAAAAAGGACTTGCAAATACGGCGGACGATCTTCCCCGCATGGGGTCTCCCGGCCAACAATGCCATACGATCATTTCATTTTTTTACGGGCGGCCACGTGCGCTACCGAGAGTTAAGATCATCGTGTTCGGCGTATGCATCTGGTGCATCGTACTGCTTATATGAATGTTTGGTGCCTGTTCTTTCAGAAGGTGTAGAGGGGAAGAAAGAAAGGGAAAGGAGGGGTCACTGCAGTCAGCTGCATCGGGATGTTATGCGGAATCACGTAAGTCCGAAAGGACAGATACCACACATGCACAAAATCTGATTGGCCTAGCTGGGCAATGGTTCTTTCCACCTTCTCCAGTCGGATGCACAAATACGTCCGGCCTCCTGTGGAAATCTCAGAGAGCCAAGATGGAGAAAACGGACAGAGACTGCGGGGAAGGGGGGGGGGGGGGGGGGGGATTGTCTCGATACAAATGTGAATCGGCCTTCAGTCTTGAGGCGTGCCGAGAGAGTTCGCGCAGTTACAATAACGCTGCGTCCCGGATGGCGCAGTGGTTAACGCACTTGCCTAGTAAGCAGGAGATCCCGGGTTCGAATCCTGGTCCGGTATACATTTTCTCTCGTCGTCGCTGATTCCACCTAATGTCTTGATGCAGCTTCCCCCTCTCCACCTTCAGTTTGCATATAACACATCGTACTGCGTCTGCAGCAGCAATTTGAGCAGGGTTTAGCACGGCATTCCCACAATGAACTGTTACAAATAGATTACTCCAAGCACAGCTCCCAGCCATACACCCTGTAGCGTGCATTCCACTGACCACCGCCATTTGTGACTTCAGTGGTGTGAAGCGAGAGCTCATTGGAGGGCAGGGTGGAGATCTGTTGTGTTTCCTGATGAAAGCTGATGTTGCTTCAGTGCCAGTGATGGCCGTTTGTTGGTTAGGAGGCGGCCAGCTGAAGGCATACACATGGAGCTATGGTCTGGGCCGCGATTTTGTATGACAGCAGGAGCACTCTAACTATTACTCCAAACATTCTGAGAGCAAATTTATGTGTCAGTCTGGTGATTCGACCTGTCGTGCTTCCATTTATGAACGACATTCCAGGGGGTGTTTTCCGACAGGATAACGCTCGCCCCCAGCTTGCTCTACAGAGTATAGAAATGTTGCCTACGCCTGCCCGAACACCAGGTGTGTAATCAACCGGGCACAAATAGGACATCATCGCACGAAAACTCCAGCATCATTCACAAGCAGCACTCACCGTTCCTGCATCTATCGCCGAAGTGTCACAGGCATGGAACTCCGTCCCACAAACTGGCTTATATTAACCTGTGATCTGGTAATGTTAATCATTTAAATATGTTGTCTTTTTTGGTCTTGTAAAACTTTTCCCGTGGTATGTATATACTCTGAAGCGCCAAAGAAACTGGTATAGGCATGCGTATTCAAATACAGAGATATGTAATCAGGCAGACTCCGGCGCTGCAGGCGGCAACTTCCATATAAGACAACACGTGTTTGGCGCAGTTGTTGGATCGGTTACTTCAGTTGGAGTGATATGGGAACTCTGATGCGTCTATATACGACTCTGGCTGGTGACACATACGTAAGCATCCATTCATGTCCATTATGCATCAAGATTATCTACATTTAAGTGAGTTTGAACATGGTGTTAGAGTCAGCGCACGAGCGATGGGATACAGAATCTCCGAGGTAGCGATGAAGGGGGGATTTTCCCGTACGACCACTTCACGAGTGTACCGTGAATGTCAAGAATCCGGTAAAACGTCAAATCTCCGATATCGCTGCGGTCGGAAAAAGATCCTGCAAGAACGGGGCCAGTGTCGAAGGGAACCACTCAACGCGACAGAAGTGCAAGCCTCTCGCAATTTGCTGCACATTTCAGTGCTGGGCCATCAACAAGTGTCAGCGTGCGAACCATTCAACGAAACATCAATGAGCCTTGGGAACCGAAGGCCCACTCGTGTACCCTTGATGACTGCACGACCCAAAGCCTCGCTTGGGCCTGTCAACACCGACATTGGACTGTTGAAGACATGTTGCCTGGTCGGATGAGTCTTGTTTCAAATTGTATAGAGCGGGTGGATATGTACGGGTATGGACACAACCTCATGAATCCATGGACCCTGCACGTCAGCGGGGGACTCAGCTGGTGGAGGTTCTGTAATGGTGTGGGGCGTCTGCATTTGGACTGATATGGGATCTCTGAGACGACTCTGACATGTGACACACACGTAGGCATCATGTGTGATCACCTGCATCCATTCATGTCCATTGTGCATTCCGACGGAATTGGGCAATTCCAGCAGGACAATACGACACCCCAGATGCCGAGAATTGCTACAGAGTGGCTCCAGGAACACTCTTCTGAGTTTAAACACTTCCGTTGGCCGCCAAACTCCCTACACATGAACATTGAGCTTATCTGGGATGCCATGCAAACGTGCTGTTTTCCACCCCTTTGTACTCTCGCTGATTTACGGAGCGCACTGCAGAATTCACGGTGTCAGTTGCCTCCAGCACTACATCAGACATTATGTTATGTTATGTTAACCGGGGACCTAGAAACGACGGAGAGGCTCCGTCCCCGCCGCAGCCGCAGTGGTCCACAACCCCACGACGACTACCGCAGTCCACTTCACCCCTCCGCCGCCCCACATCGAACCCAAGGTTATTGTGCGGTTCGGTCCCGGTCCCCCCCCCCCCCTCCCCCCAGGGAACGTCTCACACCAGAGTGTAACCCCTATGTTTGGGTGGTAGAGTAATGGTGGTGTACGCGTGCGTGGAGAACTTGTTTGCGCAGCAATCGCCGACATAGTGTAGCTGAGGCGGAATAAGGGGAACCCACCTGTTTTTTGCCGAGGCAGATGGAAAACCGCCTAAATACCACCCACAGACTGGCTGGCTCACCGGACGTCGTCACAAATCCGCCAGGCTGATTCGCGCCGGGGACCGGCGCTCCTTCCCTCCCGGAAAGCCTTGCGTTACACTGCACGGCCAACCGGGCGGGTACTTCCCCAGACATTAGTCGAGTCTATCATGCCACGTCGTGCTGCGGCACTTCTGTGTGCTCGCAGGGGCTCAACACAGTATTAGGAAAGTGTGCCAGTTTTTTGGCTCTTCAGTGTATATACTGACGGGGGTATATATATATATAAAATCGACAGATTCCTGACTGGAAAAGCGTCCTATGTACATATGTCTGGGAATGGAAGGTGTGTGTGCATGACAACAAATCGTCCCGGAACTCCGTACTGAGCTGCATGACATCCAACTCACAACAGATGTTCAAAGTGGCCTCGATGGGGTGCATTGTCATGCAGGATACATACTTCGGCTTACACCACGTTGGCGTTCGACCTGCCTAGAGAGACTAGGGTTTGTCTCAATATCCTGTAGAATCTGGTCCTCCAGATCTGGCGTATGCACCGTCGGTCGCCGTCTTGCACGTTCAAAAATAAGTTGAAATGTTGTATGATGTGGTTGGCGACTGTTTCATTTGCTTGGCTGTACACAAACATCATCTCGGCTTGTTCCTAGCATGAATACCAGACCATTCTGCTGCTTTCAGTACGCTGCATCATTTACACAAGCTGCAATACACAAGGAACACACTGCATGTTGTCAGAGGAATTGTCATACGTCAGCGCCATCTACCGCGGCAACGATGAATTTCCAGACACATATTCGTAGGAGCTTTTCTCCACCATTTTCGGTCAGGAATACATCCCTGCAATTTTTCGGTTTTATTAATGTTCACGATATACCCGTACATTCAGGGCTATTCAAAAAGAAGGAACAGATTCCAGACATTTATTGTTTCCATACTACAAAAGATAGAGATACAGTTCCAAGGCTCCTGGAAAGCAAAATGTTCAAAGTTTTACGCATTTATTGTGAGCACCGTGTGTTACACAACAACAACTTGGTGGCTCATTTCCTGCCGCGGTCGAAGCACCTAGTCTCTCGTTATCGAATTCACAGATTCAACAATGCAACGTCGCATTTCCCTCAGCACGTCCGACGTCTGGTGAATGACTCCATTCCAAGAAGAGGAGGAGAAGAGGGTTATGTTAAAGACCGCCTTTTTATCATCTCTTTGCCAGACACTCTTGAAAGTCTGCGACATCGCATTGCTGAAGTTGTGGATTCGGTAACGAGATACCAGCTGCTTCGTATGTGGCGGGAAATGAGCCACCATTTTGGTATTTATCGTGTAACACATGACGCTTACACCGAATGCATAAAATTTTGAACGTTTCTCTTTCTAGGAACGTTGTAATTGTGTTTCTATCTTTTGTAGTTTGGAAGCAATAAATGTTTGAAATCTGTTCCTTCTTTCTGAATAACCCTATATAATGTGATGTATATGGTGGGACAAATTGCTGGAAACGACTCCTGAAAGTATCAGGAATGAAAAGGGTCTTACGGACATATGACCGGTTATGCGTTTCAAGCGAAGTACACCCATTTGTCGGTGGAGAATAAAAGCACTTTGATTCCAATGGATGAGAACACACCAGGAAAATAGGAATGTTCTATTGTACTTGCGTAAGAGGACAGTAACGGCCACAACGGCCACCACTTCCCTTATCGCTTAACAACACGTGCACGGAATATTGCCTATGGACTTGCCTGCGCAGTAACCTTCTGGCATAGACACTACGCATGCCCTCTTGAGTATAGAGTTAAAACACTAGCACAGGCAGAACATTCTCATTTGCTTGGGGCTACTCTTATATGTACATTCACTCACTGAAAACCACACTGCCACAAATCTTTTATTTCCGCCTTCAAGTAAGTATACCTCCGATGTAATGCATTTCTGGCCATTTTCCGTATGATCTTATTCGCTCCTTATCCTTTAAGGAATTGTTTCTTGCAATTAGTCTCTACTTAGCAAACTCACTGTGGTTATACGCTAACAGAAAAATATCGCAACACCAAAAAATAATTAGCGAATACATTTGTCTTTGTAACATATGTAAGGGATTAACATAGGAAGATCACGGGTTAATGTAAGAGCGAATGTGAAATGTCGGTACATCAATAGCCGGTTAACCGCCAGAATGTTAAATGTGAATCACAAACGTGCACGCATTGTGTTGTAAAGGTGTCTGATGTCAGTTTCTGGGATCGATGCCCGTGCCTGTGTCACCTGGTCGGTCAATGCAGGATTGGTTAGCGCTGTTTGTAGATGATGCTGGTATTGTTGTCTGATGATGTCCCTTATATGCTCTATTGGAGACAAATTTAGTAATCTAAATGGCCGTGTAAACATATCGACACTCTGTAGAGCATATTGACTTACAAGAGCTGTATTTGGGCGAGCGTTATCCTGCTGGAAAACACCCTCTGGAATGCTGTTCATGAATGGCAGCTCAACAGGTCGAATCACCAGATTGACGTGCAAATTTGCAGTCAGGGTGCTTGGGATAACCATGAGAGGTATCTTGCTGTCGTACGAAATCGCATCACAGGCCGTAACTCCAGGTGTAGGTCCCTTGTGTCTAGCATGCAAACATGTTGGTTGCAGGCCCTTAGCTGGCCTCCTAATCAACACACGGCCATCACTTGCACCTAGACAAAACCAAATTTCATCAGAAAACATAACAGACCGCCATCCTGCCCTCCAATGAGCTCTTGCTTGGCACCACTGAATTCGCAAATGGCGGCGGTTTGGGGTGAGCCTAATGCACGCTAAAGGGCTCTAACTGGGAGCTGTCCTTGAAGTAACCGATTTCTAACAGTTCGTTGTGTCACTGTGGTGCCAGCTGCTGCTCATACTGCTGCTGGACATGGAGTACAATGCGCCAAAACTCGCCTTGTCGATAGTCCCATGTGGCCGTCCTGAGCCCCGTCTTTAGTGGCTACGTTCCTGCCAAGTCTTTCTGCAGTATTCCAGTAGGAACATCCAGCTTCTAGTAGCCCTATTACACGACCTCGTTCAAATAGGCTGAAGTGCTCATAACAGCGTCATTGTTAACTTAAAGCCATTGTTGACTAACATCAACTCACTACGTCGAATCTCAAAGGTTAATTTAAAATAAAAAAAAAAATAAAGAGAAGTACGTGCCCGACCGTTACAGCAAGTATTTAAAGCAAACCTGATTTGCATCCTTATACTGGCGTTACTAGCGCCACATACACTGATCAAAACAAGTTTTGCATCACCCCAGTTCCCAGAACTCCTGACGATAGACGTTGACTGTGGATATTGTATCACAGACACAGTCCCTTTGACTGTTCAGAGATGTCACCAAGCCCGCCCAGAGATGTAAACAACCATGCATGAGCAACGCCTGTTACACGGAGGGAGTCTGACAGCCGATCAGTTCCAGTTTCCACAGGGAGGAGGTACACAACTCGTGTTGTCTGTAGTTCAACCATGCCTAGACGATCAATACCGCGGTTCGATCGCGTCCGCTTTGTTACTTTGTGCCAAGAAGGGCTCTCAACAAGGGAAGTATACAGGCTGCTCGGAGTGAACCAGAGTGATGTTGTTCGGACATGGAGGAGATACAGAGAGACAGGAACTGTCGATGACATGCCTCGCTCAGGCCGCCAAAGGGCTCCTAGTGCAATGGATGACCGCTACCTACGGATTATGACTCGGAGGAATCCTGACAGCAAAGCCACCATGTTGAATAATGCTTTTCGTAAGCCACAGGACGTCGTGTTATGACTCGAACTGTGCGCAATAGGCTGCACGATGCACAACTTCACTCCCGACGTCTGTAGCGAGGTCCATCTTTGCAACCACGACACAATGCAGCGCAGTACACATAGGCTTAACAACATTCCGAATGGACCGCTCAGGACAGGCACCACGTTCTCTTCACCCATGAGTGTCGCATATGCCTTCAACAAGACAATCGTCGGAGACGTGTTTGGAGGCAACCCGGTCAGGCTGAACGCCTTAGACACACTGTCCAGCAGCACGGTGGAGGTTCCCTGCTGTTTTCGGGTGGCATTATATGAGGCAGACGTACGCCGCTGGTGGTCATGGAAGGCGCTGTAACGGCTGTACGATACGTGCAACCATGTCGGCAGTGTATTGGCGAGGCATTCGTCTTCGTGAACGACAAACCGCGCCTCCATCGTGCACATCTTGTGAATGACTTCCTTCTGGATAACGAATTCGCTCGACTAGAGTGGGCAGCATGTTCTCCAGACATGACGCCTATCGAACATGCCTGGGATAGATTGAAAACGGCTGTTTATGGACGACGTGACCCACCAACCACTGTGAGGGATCTACGCCGAATCGCCGTTGAGGAGTGGGACAATCTGGACCAACAGTCCCTTGATGAACTTGTGGATAGTACGCCACGACGAATACAGGCATGCATTAATGCAAGAGGACGTGCTACTGGTTATTAGAGGTACCAGTGCGTATAGCAGTCTGGACTAACACATGCAATGTGTGGTTTTCGTGAGCAAAAAAAGGGCGGAAATGATGTTTATGTTGATCTCTATTCCAGTTACCTGTACAGATCCTGAAACTCAATGTGTGGTTTCGTGAGCAAAAAAGGGCGCTAATGATGTTTACGTTGATCTCTATTCCAGTTTCCTGTACAGATCCCGAAACTCTCGGAACCGAGGTGACGCAAAACGTTTTTTGATGTGTGTACAACAGTCACGAAATTAGAATAGACATCATTTTTCGCATAGAGAAACACGCCTACCAAATTTCGTTTATGTCGAGCAACTCCTCCCCGGTGTTGCCATTTTTTCCATCAGTATATATATTTGCGTGGGTGTGTGTTTTGTATATTGCTATATCAACCTCGATACAAGTCAGTGGCTGATCGTAACTACAAATTCATAATTAACTCGTAAACAACTAATTTGTTGGCCAATGTTTACTGGAACGTTTTTGCTTGTGTTATCGTCTGCTTTCATTTGTGACAGTCCTTGCCATTAGTTATGATAGACATTGAATTTGAAGGTAATCCTGTACTTTACTGTTTATTTACCTGTGACAGCTAAAAAAAATGGTTCAAATGGCTCCGAGCACTATGGGACTTAACGTCTGAGGTCATCAGTCCCGTAGAACTTAGAACTACTTAAACCTAACTAACCTAAGGACATCACACACAACCATTCCCGAGGCAGGATTCGGACCTGCAACCGTAGCAGTCACGCGGTTCTGGACTGAAGCGCCTAGAACCGCTCGGTCACAGCGGCCAGCAACCGTTAAAACTGACTTAAGATTTTACGAATGTCCGCGTCAGGTTATATTAGGTATACCGTCGTTAATTTATAATGTTCTTCAAATAATTCACAGAACTGCCGTTATAATATCTAACGTTCTGTTTATCAGATACTCTTTGGTGTTGCTCGGGTGAACGATTTGCTGGAGCTGTGGAGGATTAGATGCGAGTTGTGAAGAATGGATGCAGTTACAGTTGGTAACCACTGTGCCTTGTAGTAACGGTTGGCTAACGCAGAGTTAGCTTGCTGCCTGGTGTGAATCAGCTTTGATTGCCTGTTGTTGAGAAGGTGAGTGAGGGCAAGTAGGGGAGCCCAGTACTAACGCCTTGAAGTCCGGAGACAACGTGTTTCCCGAACGATATAAAGGCTTACAGGTCGCGGGCAGCAGCGGGAAAATTGTTAGCTCGGAGGTTGGAACTTCCGCTGATGGTATGAGCTGCGGCCAGTGGTAGGAAAGCAGTTATAAATGATCCGGATGCTTCCCTGCAACTACACTATCTTAGTTGCTTTTGTCGTCCACTGCCGCAGTTTTTGATGAGTTACAGACCTAGCTTTCCGTTTCTCTCTCTCTCTCTCTCTCTTAGTCTTGCAGTTTCTGTGACTATATTTACTTTATATAGAAGGGAATGGCAGCCCATTCTTCACGGAGTGCTGCACTCAGGAGAGATATCGATGCCGGTTGGTGTGGCCTGGCACAAAGTCGGCGTCCCAAAACATCCCAAAGGTTTTAAATAGGATTCAGGTCAGGACTCTGTGCAGGACAGTCCATTACAGCGATGTTATTGTCGTGTAACCACCCCGATCGTGTTGAAAGATGCAGTCGGCAGCCCCGAATTGCTCTTCAACAGTGGGAAGCAAGAAGGTGCTGTGATAATGCCATGCAAAACAACAAAGGAGCTCCCTCCATGAAAAACACGACCACACCATAACACCATCGCTTCCGAATTTTACTGTTGACACTACACACGCTGGTAGATAACGTTCACCGGACATTCGCCATACCCACACCCTGCCATCGGATCGCCACATTGTGTACCGTGATTCGTCACTCTATACAACGTTTTTCCACTGTTCAATCGTACAGTGTTTACGATTCTTACACCAAGCGAGGCATCGTTTGGCATTTACCGGCGTGATGTGTGGCTTATGAGCAGCCGCTCCACCACGAAATCCAAGTTTTCTCACCTCCCGCCTAACTTTCATAGTACTTGCAGTGGATATGGATGCAGTTCTGAATTCCTGTGTGATGGTCTTGATAGATGTCTAGTTATTACACTTTACGACCCTCCTCAACTGTCGGCGGTTTCTGTCAGTCAACAGACGAGGTCGGCCTGTACACTTTTGTGCTGTACGTGTCCCTTCACGTTTCCACTTCACTATAACATCGGAAACTGTGGACCTAGGGATGTTTAGGAGTGTGGAAATCTCGTGCACAGGCGTATGACACAAGTGACACCCAATCGCCCTACCATGTTCGAAGTTCGTCAGTTCCGCGGAGTGCCCCATTCTGCTCTCTCACAATGTTTAATGACTACTGAGGTCGTTGATATGAAGTTCCTGGTAGAAGGTGGCAGCACAATGCACCTAATATGAAAAAGGTATGTTTTTGGGAGTGTTCTGATATTTTCGAGCGTATTACCATGCAGAATCCGCAACACATACTGAAACGTCCCCTTTGAAAAATTTATACAAGACTGTGCTGAAACTGACACACAATATTTTTTTTGCGCAACGCAATCTGACTTTCAGTAATCCCTACAACAGAATGGCCCTGACTAACATTAATCTATATGTTTCACAAATCACTCACCTCACAAAAATCTTCGTTACTCGAACTACTGCAATACAGCAAGCGCCACTACTGCCAGCTAACTAAAAGATTCAAACTACGGAAGTCACTAACTACTGATAGGCATAGTTAGCAAATGAAAGATTTTAATAGAGAACAAACAATGTATTTACTTCACTAGTCATAATATATATATCAGTTCGTGACACCAATTCTTACAAATTTCAAAACTCCGCCATCTCTCTCCCCACGTCCACCACTGCTGGCGGCTCACCTCCAACTGCCCAACGCTACGCGCTGTTAGCATCCAGCTGCCGCTGCCCAACACTACAATGGCGAGTATTACAACAATGCCAACCAGCCACCGACTGCACACGGTACAGCCAGTGATTTTCATACAGAGCGCTACGTGGCGGCGGCGTTACCAATAAAAAAACTTAAACAGCCTACTTACAATACGTAAACTGAGGGTGAGCAGAAGTAGAAAGGAAAGGAAAAGGGGGGATCAATGCCGTCAGCTGCATCGGGACATTACGCGGAAACCGCGGCGACGAGTGAAAATTGTACTGGGATCTCCTGCTTACTAAGCAGGTGCGTTAATCACTGCACCATCCAGGACACAGCCTTATCGCGATTGCGCAGACCATCTCAGCACGCCTCACGGCCGACACACATCCGCATCGAGCGCCATCTGTGTGCAGTCCCTGTCCATTTTCCCAGGTTCGAATCCTGCCTCGGCCATGGATTTGTGTGATGTTCTTAGGTTAGTTAGGTTTAAGTAGTTCTAAGTTCTAGTGGACTGATGACCTCAGACGTTAAGTTCCATAGTGCTCAGAGCCTTTTGTACCATTTGAACCATTGAACCATTTCCCCAGGCTCGTTGCTCTGAGATTCCCTCAGGAAGTCGGACGTATTTGTCCATCTGCACGGAAGAAGGTGGATCGGACATGTCCGAAAGAGCAGACATCACACATTTACGCCAACGTAAAGCATTTTATCGGACCTGGTCCGATATTACTTGTCGCTGTCGTCCACCAATCGTTACTTTGCTTTTTAACACGGCTTGTCAAGTCGATGACGAACCGGGATTTCCCGCCTAGTGCGAGCGGTCGCCCTAACCGCTTTGGCTATGCGTGTACAACTCAAGGCCAGACCCAAATTTGCATGTGGTCGTTCCTGCGCCACAACCTTTACTCGTGCACACATGATGTAGTTCCTGTACGGGGCAGGACTTTTTAATTGCGCGCACGCAAGTCCAAAGGAATACTGCGTTGTTCTTCTTAACAATATAAATGCAGCAGTATCATATTATCGTTAAATGCAATCACAGTGTATACAGGTCAAGCAACAAGTTTTGTTTCATTGTTGGTTAAAAATGGTTCAGATCGCTCTGAGCACTATGGGACTTAACATCTATGGTCATCCGTCCCCTTGAACTTAGAACTACTTAAACCTAACTAACCTAAGGACAGCACACCTAGTCATCACGAGGCAGAGAAAATCCCTGACCCCGCCGGGAATCGAACCCGGGAACCCGGGCGTGGGAAGCGAGAACGCTACCGCACGACCACGAGCTGCAGACCATTGTCGGTTACGTTCGCTATCATAACCACTGAAATACACTACATGCCATTTAAAATGCTGCACCACGAAGATGACGTGCTACAGACGCGAAATTTAACCGACAGGAAGAAGATGCTGTGATATGCAAATGATTAGCTTTTAAGAGCATTCACACAAAGTTGGCGCCGGTGGCGACATCTACAACGTACTGACATGAGGAAAGTTTCCAACGGATTTCTCACACACAAACAGCAGTTGACCGGCGTTGCCTGGTGAAACGTTGTGATGCCTCGTGTAAGGAGGAGAAAAGCGTACCATCACGTTTTCGATTTTGATAAAGATCGGATTGTAGCTTATCGCGATTGCGGTTTATCGTATCGCGACATTGCTGCTCGCGTTGGTCGAAATCCAATGAATGTTAGCAGAATATGGAATCGGTGGGTTCAGGAGGGTAATACGGAACGCCGTGCTCGATCCCAACGGCCTCGTATCACTAGCTTTCGAGATGACACGCATCTTATCCGCATGGCTGTAACGGATCGTGCAGCCACGTCTCGATCCCTGAGTCAACAGATGGGGACGTTTGCAAGACAACAACCGTCTGCACGAACAGTTCGACGACGTTTGCAGCAGCGCGGACTATCAGCTTGGAGACCATGGCTGCGGTTACCCTTGACGCTACATCACAGACGGGAGCGCCTGCGATGGTGTACTCAACGACGAACCTGGGTGCACCAATGGCAAAACGTCATTTTTTCGGATGAATCCAGGTTCTGTTTACAGCATCATGATGGTCGCATCCGTGTTTGGCGACATGGCAGTGAACGCACATTGGAAGCGTGTATTCGTCATCGCCCTTCTGGTGTATCAGCCGGCGTGATGGTATGGGGTGCCATTGGTTACACGTCTCGGTCACATCTTGTTCGCATTGACGGCACTCTGAACAGTGGACGTTACATTCCAGAAGTGTTACGACCCGTGGCTCTACCCTTCATTCGATCCCTACGAAACCGTACATTTCAGCAGGATAATGCACGACCGCATTTGCAGGTCCTGTACGGGCCTTTCTGGATACAGAAAATGTTCGACTGCTGCCCTAGCCAGCACATTCTCCAGATCTCTCACCATTTGAAAACGTCTTGTCAATGGTGGCCCAGCAACTGGCTCGTCACAATACGCCAGTCACTACTCTTAATGAACTATGGTATCGTGTTGAAGCTGCATGGGTAGCTGTACCTGTACACGCCATCCAAGCTCTGTTTGACTCACTGCCCAGGCGTATCAAGGCCGTTATTACGGCCAGAGGTGGTTGTTCTGGGTACTGATTTCTCAGGATCTATGCACCCAAATTGCGTGAAAATGAAAGAACATGTCAGTTCTAGTATAATATATTTGTCCAATGAATACCAGTTTATCATCTGTATTTCTTCTTGGTGTAGCAATTTTAATGGCCAGTAGTGTAATTAGCACCTCGCTCTCACTGTAAAGAATCACTGGCAGGACGGTGATCTTTAACCAATGCTAGTTTTTTAACCCCTTACTCTTAAACGTGCGTTTGTCGTCTGAGCCATCCGATATTTTAGCAGATACAGCACAAGGTTGTGGAGGGTGCACTGTGAAATGGTGCACAACATTCACTAAATTAGCGAGGCGAATTACTATGGGTTGTCCCATGGATCTTCAGGTGGACCAATTTTCTCGGGTATTATCCTTGAGTCATTGCTAACAACACTGAATTAAAACGCTTAAATGTCGCGAGTAACAACCTATGCCGGTTATATCTAGTTTGTGGTGACAGAGAACTCAAGAACCAGGCTGGAAAGTTAAACGTGTGATATACTTGCTAAAATGCGAAAGTAGAGCTCATATGATGAAATTGAAATCTTGGCAAATAAGACTCCCTACCGCTGCTTAAAGACAACCTCAACCTCAAGCTGAATCCTGCTCTGGAAGGGGGAGAACTCTGGTGTGACGCAGTGATACTTCATTGCGGTGTTTGGGCATACACTTAGACCGAGAAGCGTAACTTTCACACATATATATCTCAGATACGTCAGATAACTACCAAGGTTATGCACAAGTTGGAAAGACTGGGCACTGTGGACTTTCCTAAGATTCCTCTGTAGCAGCTTTATTATGACGTAATCCTCAGAGCCATCATAGGGTTTGGTGCCAGCTTCGGGGCAGGCAAACTACGATCCCATCTATACACGTCAATCGTAAGGCGTACACAGAGGAGTGTGCTGCTAAGGCTCACAGGAGCCTATGGGACTTCACCAGTGGAGGCACAATTAGACATATTAGGTGTTGCGTCTATTCTGAAGAAGACTGGTTATTTTTTATGTCGCCCTTTGCTTGCGACACATCTGCGTAATTGCACTTGTGGATGATCATGTGTAAAGAACTACAAGAACTCTCAGAGTAAAAGCTAAGTATTTGTATTTCTCTTGTTGTAATAAAACTAATTAATACGAGTTGTTTGATTGTTTGTCATGCGAACTGAGTGGGCAGGATTCCTAGGCACAGCATTGGACGTGTGCCAAGTGGATATTACCATCAGATACTTGGTCTCCCTACTGGGTTTTCAAAGGGAATCTTCTCAAGGTGAAAGAAATAACAGGAATTAGAATTATGGAAAACGCGTGAGTGCCGAAGACACTGGGACCTATGTCAACAGTTCGCAGGTATATGACATATCTCCAATTATGAAGGACATGATTCTTATGAGCCATGTAAATCTATCTAAAGGCATGATTCAGTGTCTGACAGGCCACTGAATCTTTATACAGGACAAAGAAACGCCCGGCACATTTGTGTGCGTGTGACGACATTGCTGCACCACACAGTATTGTACTAGAATGTTCAACATACGAAGATACAAGTAATAATGCTGAAGTGAATACTATGATTGGGTGAATGAATATCACTATGGATTCACCGACACCATATTTAATTTCTATGCTGAAGTAGTGGCTTTGCTACCAACAGTGTGGCACCATGGGAGAACTGGTGGAATGAATGGTAACTTACTGGTGACTTATGCGGGTGCGCAGCAAAAACAAGCTGCGGGGTTTGTTGCGGTGAATCCGTCAGATTCCATTGGCATGGTATCCCCAGGAGTCCCAGAGTCACCCAGACAGAAGTAATGGTAGCATGAATCATGAATATAGAATTCCGCAGCAAGGGATTCACGAATAATATACCTGGTGGTTTAAATGGCTCTGAGCACTATGGGACTTAACATCTGAGGTCATCAGTCCCCTAGAACTTAGAACTACTTAAACCTAGCTAACCATGGACATCACACAATACATGTCAGCCAGCCAATATATCTGGTGTTTCCCAGTGGGTAAGATAAAGAACTGCCTGTAAGCTACCTCCTGTGATGGTAGTGCAGATCATTAACAAATGTTGCAGCATGGTTTAAGAGTTTAGAATGTTCCTCCTTTTCATTTAACACTTTTAAAATTGTCTATTTCCTTTATGAATTATTTCACAAATTATTGAAAATACTTAAATTTTGCTATTTGCATAAGGCAAAGTTGATGGCAATGGTATAACTGCTGCAGTGTTGCATATACAACCTAAATACTGCACAACACATTTGGAGCAACTGAGAGATGTCTACAGCAGACTGGAAAGTTGCAAGTACGCATCTTATTTTTTGCCTGAAGTTATTCCAAAACTGTAGCGTGTACATACAGTGAAGTGCGTTTTTCTTTTCTTGTTTCACTTTACAGCACATGCAGTACCATCAGCATCCGCAGAGATTTATGCAAGAGGGGACGAGATTCTAAAATAGCCTCTTTTCATATGGGAAAGCAAGAGTAATTCCTGTTGATTGTCAACAAAAATAGCCAACCGCAGCGCCACTGATTAATAATACTTCTCAAAGTGAAGAAACAGAAAAGAAAATATGGGGATCCAGGCACAGACCCCTACGGTGTAAGACTTCGTGGTCTCCTGGCCTTCATTGCTTACATATTCCGCCCTCACATCAAGACGCTTCATTCGAACCCAAAGTCGATAAGATAAAGTCAATGTTGTATGAATTAATGTAAACGATATGCGAAGAAGTAGTAAATAGGAAGTGCGCACCGAGATTGAAATACTCGAGGCTGGCATACACACACACATTCAAGACACGACAGTCGCAGGGGCTTTTAGTTCAGGAGAGGCAAACCGCACGCCGGGGGCCCGGTCCCTTCAGAGGACGAGTCAACCTATGTATGTCGGCCGGTGACCGCCCGTAGAGCAGACAGCGTTTGCCCGAGTGAAAGGGAGAACGACCCCGTACACTTCACTGCATTTCACATGCGACAGCCTCGACCATACCTAGCAATATTCTAACGGATAATTATTCAAGTTGAGTAGGTATGGCTCTCAGCCAGTCTGCCGAGTCAATAACAATTTAAAACTTTGTATAGAAATTTCATTAGCGAGTCCTATCCTTAGGAGGTAACTTCACATTCCGAAAAGAACCCAGAAATAACTTGTTCAGTTCATAACTAAAAGTGCCATTGTGATTTCTCAGAATTTTTGCAAATAAATAATAATTTGCGTTAGTTTCATGTTTTTCTTACACTAACTAGCACTACTTTCGTACCCAAGTACACCACGAGTTACGTAAGAAATTTTGTGAATTTTTGTGTCATTTCCTTACAGCGGACGACTCCAGAAGATATTTATTGATGACAGTTTTTCAGGCATTTCTCTTTAGAACGTTAGGAGCGTCTGTCTGACTTCTGCAGTAGTGTGGGGGTGGAAATTGCATCTTGCAGGAGCCACAGGGTTGAGGGTACATCTCAGATTAATCTGTTGCGCAGAATGACAGAATAGCACCCACACGCTCACAACGGTTATTAGGATTGAACTGAGCAGGGTGCAGTGAGATGGATCTGTTTGTGCTCGAGAGTGTCAAGAAAACATTGTTCACAACAAAACATTAATTAGTAAGAAGGGAGTGCAGATGCAGTCAGCTGAAGCGAGAGCGTGTCACCGGCAATTCCGCTGCGTCACGGAAGGCTCGTTTGGCAAACGTTACGTCATAGCTCAGTCGGTGGCCCCAGACGCCAGCAGACGTGCTCCTCGCTAGACTGCGATGGGCTGTAGCCCCTGCGGGCCGATCTCCGAAGCGCTCTCATTGAGGACGTGCGCGCAGCAGACTCGCCCTCCAGCCCAGCCTCAAGTACTCGTCGTCTTGTATATTCCGACCTGCGGACACCAGTTAGGAGACAGACGCTTGCAGCCTCAGTGTCGGCTGCAGGAACGGGGGCTCCAGCTCAAGATGAACGGCGTACAGCTTCCTGGCCCTGTCGATCATGCCTCCAGTAGACCAGCAGACTGATGGTGGTCTCTGCACCCCATCAACGATGACTACGAATCTGGTGGCAATGTAGCTTGGCGTGGGTGAATCTTCCCTGCGAGACTTGCGAATCCGTAGACGGCTGTGGTGGAAAAATGTCTCTGAGCACTATGGGACTTAACTGCTGAGGTCATCAGTCCCCTAGAACTTAGAACTACTTAAACCTAACTAACCTAAGGATATCACACACATCCATGCCCGAGGCAGGATTCGAACCTGTGAGCGCAGCGGTCGCGCAGTTCCAGACTGTAGCGGCTAGACCCGCTCGGCCACTTCGGCCGGCGGCTGTGGTGGATTAGGCGAGCAGAATGTCGACTGACGTAGCCGTCCCTGTACCACGAATCTACTGCAACTGAAAGTGATGTTAAGAAAGGCGCAGTATTTATGCTGGCGCTTTCCGTGCGCTCTGCTGCAGTGCAAGCAGCAGTGACATCATGCGTACTAGTTTTATCCTGTGGTCAGCTCTCCTAGTGGCTTCCGAATTACGTAAGTGCATAAATTCCTTTAGAAAAAATTCTTTTTGTAGTCCGCGCAACCACTCATGCATCGCGTGGCGTACCCCTTCATCAGAACGGAACTTCTTTCCTCCCATTGCGTCTTTGAGTGGTCCAAACATATGTAAATCACTTGGGGCAAGGTCTGGTGAGTATGGTAGATGAGGGAGACACTCAAAATGCAGGTCTGTGATTGTTGCAGCTGTTGCACGGGCAGTGTGGGACCTTGCATTGTCATGTTGCAAAAGGACACCTGCTGACAGTAACCCACGTCGCTTTGATTTGTTTGCAAGTTTTTTTTTTTTTTTTTAGGAGGCCTGTGTATGATGCACTGGTGACAGTGATCCCTCTAGGCATGTAATGCTCCAAAATGACGCCTTTTTCGTCCCAAAAGAGAGTCAGCATAACCTTCCATGATGACGGTTCTGTTCGAAACTTCTTTGGTTTTGGTGATGAGGAATGGCACCATTCCTTGCTCGCTCTCTTCGTTTCCATTTGGTGGAAGTGAACCCAAGTTTCGTTCCCAGTAACGATTCTTGCAAGGAAACCATCACCTTCTCGTTCAAAGCGCCGAAGAAGTTCTTCACAAGCATCAACACGACCTTCTCTCATTTCAAGAGTCAGCTGCCGTGGCACCCATCTTGCAGACACTTTGTAAAACTGTGCACATCTTGCACAATGTGGTGTGCTGACCCATGACTAATCTGTAAACATGCTGCAATGTCATTCAGTGTCACTCGGTGGTTTTCCTTCACTATGGCTTCAACTGCTGCAATGTTCTGTGGAGTCACAACTCGTTGTGCCTGACCTGGACGAGGAGCATCTTCCACTGAAGTCACACCATTTGCGAACTTCCTACTCCATTCGTAGACTTGCTGCTGTGAAAAACATGCATCACCGTACTGAACCTTCATTCGTCGATGAATTTCAGTAGGTTTCACACCTTCGCTACGCAAAAACCGAATAACAGAACGCTGTTCTTCCCTGGTGCAAGTCGCAAGTGGGGCGGCCATCGTTATACTGATACTGTGACGGTATGTGTGCATCTGCACTATGCTGTCATCTACAGGCCATTCTGCACGCTGTTTGTGGCACGCTTACCAACTTACAGGATAACGGCGGGAAATTTCGATTTGTAATACAAATTTAAGGTTTTCATCTGTCTCACCCTCGTAATATCCAGTCGACAATTAGGTCATCAGAGACGGAGCACAAGCTCTGATTAGGGGAGGATGTGGAAGGAAATGGACCGTGCCCTTTCAAAGGAACCTTGCCAGCATTTGCCTGAAGCGAATTAGGAAAATCACAGAAAACCTAAATCAGCATGCCCGGACACAGGTTTGAACCGTCCTCCTCCCGAGTGCGAATCCAGTGTGCTAATCACTGCGCCACCTCGCTCATTGGCTGAATAGTAACTGTTGAGTTAAAGCTGGGCTACTTGTGATTCTCTGCTCTGTCACTAGTATGCCCGTTGCAATGATGTCACTGTGCTTCACTTGTGGACTGGGGTGCTCGGCTAATTACGGGTGTCGCAATCGCTTCCGTGTGAGCCTTGGCTACTCGGCACTTCCTCTCAGCTGGCAGTTTATCGGTCGCTTACTCATGTATGGAAGTGAAACATGGACGATAACTAGTTTGGACAAGAAGAGAATAGAAGCTTTCGAAATGTGGTGCTACAGAAGAATGCTGAAGATTAGATGGATAGATCACATAACTAATGAGGAAGTATTGAATAGGATTGGGGAGAAGAGAAGTTTGTGGCACAACTTGACCAGAAGAAGGGATCGGTTGGTAGGACATGTTCTGAGGCGCCAAGGGATCACCAATTTGGTATTGGAGGGCTGCGTGGAGGGTAAAAATCGTAGAGGGAGACCAAGAGATGAATACACTAAGCAGATTCAGAAGGATGTAGGTTGCAGTAGGTACTGGGAGATGAAGAAGCTAGCACAGGATAGAGTAGCATGGAGAGCTGCATCAAACCAGTCTCAGGACTGAAGACCGCAACAACAACAACTCAGGCGGCATGACTTCTGGTGTCGCCAGTGAAGAACTTATACAAACTGCGATACTATTCTATGGTGCAACAAAACATTAAAAATACTCATTCAACGTATGCCACTTATCTACGTCTACATGATTACTCTGTAATTGACAATTAAGTTCGTGGCAGAGGCTTCATCGAACCACCTTCACGCTATTTCCCAGCGGTTTCACTCTCTTACAGCGCGCGAGAAAAACGAGCACTTTCCGTGCGAGCTCTGATTTCTCTTAATTTATCATGCTGATCGTTTCTCGGTGCGTACATGGGAGCCAACAGAATATTTTCGCTTTCGCTTTCAGTTGGTGACTGAAATGTGACGAGAAGATTCTGCCGCAATGAAGAACACTTTTGTTTTAGTGACTGCCACCGTAACTCACGCATCATGTCCGTTGCACTCTTTCCCCTATTTCGCAACAATACAAAACGAGCTTCCATTCTTAGAGCTTTCTCGATGTTGTCCGTCAGTCCCATTTGATGCGGATCCCACGCCACACAGCAATTCTCCAGAAGAGGGCAGACAAGCGTGGAGTACGCAATCTCTTTAGTTGATCTGTTGCATTTTCTAAGTGTTCTACCAATAAATCACAGTGTTTGGTTTGCTTTACCATAACATTATTTATGTGATCGTTTCAATTGAAATTATTCGTAATTGTAATCCATAAGTATTTAGTTGAATTTACAGCCTTTAGTTTTGTATGATTTGTCGTGTAACCGAAATTTAACGTCTGAGAACTTCACATTTTTTCCAGAATGAGATTTCCAGTTTGCAGCGGATTGTGCGCTGTTATGAAACTTCCTGGCAGATTAAAACTGTGTGCCGGACTGAGACTCGAACTCGGGACTTTTGCCTTTCGCGGGCAAGTGCACTACCAACTGAGTTTGAAAGGTAGGAGACGAGGTACTGGCAGAAGTAAAGCTGTGAGGACGGGACGTGAATCATGCTTGGATAGCTCAGTTGGTAGAGCACTTGCCCGCAAAAGGCAAAGGTTCCGAGTTCGAGTCTCGGCGAGGCACACAGATTTAATCTGCCAGGAAGTTTCATAACAGCGCATACTCTGCTGCATAGTGAAAATCTCATTCTGGAAACATACCCCAGACTGTGGCTAAGCCATATCTCCGCAATATCCTTTCTTTCAGGAGTGCTAGTTCTGCAAGGTTCGCAGGAGAGCTACTGCTAAGTTTGGAAGGTAGGAGACGAGGTACTGGCAGAAGTAAAGCTGTGAGGACGGGGCGTGAGTCGTGCTTGGGTAGCTCAGTTGGTAGAGCACTTTCCCGAGTTCGAGTCTCGGCCCGGCACACAGTTTTAATCTGCCAGGAAGTTTCACACTTTTTATTATTTAGAGTCAACTGCCACTTTTTCACCATACAGATATCTTGTGTAAATCATTTTGCAGTTGGTTTTGAATATCTGATGATTTTGCAAGACTGTAAATGACAGTCATCTGCAAACAAGGTGAGAGGGCTGCTCAGATTGTGTCCTACGCCTTTTTGGTAGACCAGGAACAGCATAATGCCTATAACTCTTCCTTGGGGAACGCCAGATATTCGTCGTCGTCACTCCGTCTTCAGGCCACAAGTGGCCCATCGGGACCATCCGACCGCCGTATCATCCTCAGTTGAGGATGCGGATAGGAGGGGCGTGTGGTCAGCACACCGCTCTCCCGGTCGTTATGATGGTTTCTTGACCGAAGCCGCTACTATTCGGTCGAGTAGCTCCTCAGTTGGCATTACGAGGCTGAGTGCACCTCGAAAAATGGCAACAGTGCATGGCGGTAAGGATGGTCACCCCATCCAAGAGCCGGTCAAGCCCGACAGTGCTTAACTTCGGTGATCTGACGGGAACCGATTTATCCACTGTGGCAAGGCCGTTGCCTATCGCCAGATATTAATTCTGTTTTATTCGATGACTTTCCTTCAATTACTACGAACTGTGATCTACTTGACAGGAACTCACAGATTCACTGTTTCCTTACAAAATTCCACATCTGACCATGTTAATGGATGTTATTTCATTATTTTCATGCGTTTCTTTTTTTAAAGTCGACTGGCATAGTCAGAAATTAATAAAATATGTTTGGAAAGTTACATTTTTTGTGTTGTTGGGGTAAAGTGTGACCCAGGCAAACATTCGACAAGATGAATGTGGAAAACCTCGAAAAACAAACTGCGTTGATGCAATCGACTCTTCCTAGCCTAGGATTGAACCAAGATGAGTCTTCCCCTTACTCTCACCCCCTGCCCCCTCCTCCCCAGTCTCCCTTTCCGACTAGACAATTTATTGTGCAGCCATGTGAACTGCACTTCTGACTTCGTAATTCTATGATTGCTTGTTGGCCTATGTTGAAAGCTACAGAGTTTGAGAACATCCCATTTCTTGACGTAGAGAGCTTTTCAACCTTGATTTTTCACACTTTTTTCAAAATACTGAATGTGGTCTCAGCGAGTCGTGACGGATCTCCCTACTGTTGCCATTAAATTTCGAAGGAGGAGGAGGTTGTGTCACTGTGGGACTGTGAGATGCAGGGGAGCTACAATGCAGCTATGCTAATTGTATTCTGGGAATTGGGACCACGATTCGCACACAATAGTGTTGGGATGGTCCCTTTCTGGAGCCCGGTAAGGGCTGCACGAGAAAGATCAGTTTTGGGATTGTACTTTGACACTTTTCTGTAAATCGTCACATCGGCCTTGAATGTAGGACAATGCCGAAACCATCACTGGGCCGAAGAAAAAGCATAATTTCCCGTGAACATACTGTGGTAGAATTGTGAACCAAATTCCAGTATTAAATAAGACGCTCTCTTACCTCACTTTGCGAACGCAGTACTATGTGACATTTGGTGTATTAACTGTACGTATGATAGACCTTCTGAATATCAGTTACTTTGCGGGTTTGTTGGGTACGTAGTGTTGAAAATGAACGCCAGTCGTCTACGCTTATTTCGCTTTCCTTTGATGAAGACGGTTTGAGAAATATCTAAGAGAACCAGCCATGGGCACTCGCCAAACTGCGAAAGCGTTTGGTACGTCCCATGCCAAAGTGTGGAGTGTTGTCTATGAGCAACAGTTTCAGCCATATCATCTGCAGAAAGGCGAGGCAGCTGCAACGGCTGTGCTATTGACAGCACCGCATACTCCAACCATAACTCCCGACTTTGGTGTTAAAGACGAATGTACATTCAGTCGAGGCATCATTGTCAACAAGCGCGTAACTCATGTTCGGGCACACAAAACTCTTAACGGTTATAAGTGACCTACACTGCTTGAATATGACCATATGAGTTGGGATAAATTGTGATTAGTAAGCCGTATCTAACATAAAAGACAATGACGGGACCGATCCAACTCATTTTCCTCAGAGATGTTCTTCCTGCCCTCATCGTGAGGTGCCAGCGCGGGTTAGTCATATAATGAAGCTGCAAACCGAGTGCCCACTTTGATGCAAATGTGTGACACCATATGGACTCCACATCCCTATGTCGAAGGACTTCAGAGAGTGACCTGTTCCAAGGCCATTAGATTTTACAATTCTTGACTATTTTTTGTGGAGTACGAATCCATGGCGCAACTGAGATACGAACGCATACAGTCACTTACTTCACCGCGTGCGTCAGTCTCTACACAGTAGACGCTAATTCAGCAGTCAAGTTCGACGTAAGATGGTTGTACCCCTTTTGTGGGGAACCTCAGAATTTGTCGCTCTTGGTGGATTTGTTAACGAAATATGGAACATCGACCCATCATCATGTCTGAACCGTTCTGTAGGCTAACTCTCAATCCACACAGCGACTGAAAAATGATCTTCGTAATTACCGTCCTACTCAAAAGTATTACGCGCTCCGCAGGCGCACTCCGTGCATCCATCTCTAATGTATTCCATAAATAATTTGGATACGAAACGCAACCCACAGATACTTTGATACCACTGTTCTCAAACTTCGACGCCTCACAGGATCTCAGTTATGCCTTTCCTGACAGTAATTTCTCTGGTAGCGACGAAAAACAGTTCGTCATCCGGCAGAATATACTAAGCGTTTTTTTTTATTTTTTTTTTTTTTTTGTGGTACGTATCACTGACGCCGGCCGAAACGAAACATGATGTACTGAATGACCAAACTTCTCACAGATAACACTTGTGCCTTTGTTATTTCATATAGGTACATCGGATTTTAGTTTAATTAGTTACATGTTGCGTGGGTGATTAGAATGATATACAGTGGTGGTGTAGAGCGAGTCAGTTAACAAACTTGTAACGTAAATTATATTTAAAATGGCTACATGTCGATCATGTCGTTTGTTGCTACTTTTCTTAATGGAAAAGTTAAGATTCTCAGCCATCCTCGCTGAATATAAACGACGTTGTGGACATTAGTCTTAAGCTGAAGATCCGATTCGTGGAAGGAACAGAGTTGATGTACAGCTTGATGTTAAGCATCAACACCAGTTCTTTTTTTTTCTTTTGTGCAGAACTGCTAATATATTTTGACCCAATGTATAATTCAAAATCAAAATAAAAAATACAAGAAATGTGGCGTAGACACAACTCACCAGAACCTCAGTTGCGACACTGTCGTTTCTAACTGCCGCCAAAATTCAAGTACGTTCTGTAATTCGCTTTCTGCGTTATAAGACGGAACAGCAACCAGAATTCACAAGCAGTTATTTTTATGTTTGTAGCATAAATTTTATCAACAGGCAAAGTGTTGTCGTGAATTTCAGAAGAAAAACCTTGATGCTAACGATGAAACATAACGTGAAATACTATCCATAGTTACTGATGAAATCTTCCAAATGACTGAAGAATATATTAGGTTGATAGGTATCTATGCCAAACTGGAATTAAGTAACGAGAGGTACTTATTCTTCATGAAACGCTGACAGGTGGATTCGATTGAAGAAACTGCAGACACTGGGCATCGAAGATTCTATCTAAGATCGAAAATCAAATCTAATGTCTGCAGAACAAACTAAATTCTTTGGCTGCGAAGTATACGACATCGAGTGGCTTCAGAAACAACAGTTTTGTTGGGCCTGACAGTGAAGGAAAGATTTTCGAGATAACATTGCGACAAGCGGTGAAATTGGTAATTCAGCAGAAACTGCTAGTTTTAATAGGCCTAGTAGAATTTCACAGAGCCCTGAAAGACCTAAGTCGAAAGAAGGCGTCAGGAGTAGATGACATATTGGAATGATTTAAGAAAAATATCGTTCTTGTGAAACGCTACTGGCCCCTTATTCGTACCGTACGACTGCTACTGTCGCAGGTTCGAATCCTGCCTCGGGCATGGATGTGTGTGATGTCCTTAGGTTAGTTAGTTTTAAGTAGTTCTAAGTTCTAGGGGACTGATGACCACAGCAGTTGAGTCCCATAGTGCTCAGAGCCATTTGAACCATTTTGAACCCTTATTCGTACGAAGTCATAATTGTTATCGACAGGGGATTTCAAGCTGTTTCCATAAATCTAGATTTCCTGAAGGCTCTTTACATCGTTTCTCACAAGCAGCTTCTAGTTAAAACGCGTGCCCATGGAGTGTCATCTCAGCTGCGCAACTGGATTCATGATTTCCTCTCAGCAAGATAACAGAAATTATTCTTTCTTCAAATATGAAAATGTTCAAATGTGTGTGAACCAAGCTGCGGAGGTCATCGGTCCCTAGACTTATACACTAACTTACGCTAAGAACAACACATACACCCATGTCTGAGGGAGGCTCGAACCTCCGGCGGGAGGGGCTAAGCAATCCGTGACAAGGCGCCTCAAGCCGCGCGACTTTAAATTGACTCGTCGAAGCTATTGTTGTGGTGTGAGACACTGTAGGAGTGCCGTCTTCAGTGTTTCAAATTTCCCAGTAGGCGGGTGTGCCTGTAGAACGTCGCTTATGATGTGAGCGTGACTGGTGAGGTTGCACAGCTAGATTACATATTTCCGTGTACCACCCACAGTACCGTAACACTGCAAAAAGAGTTCGACCATCCAAAATCAAATCTCTAGGTGATCTGGTTGAAAATTAGACTGTTTAACCATAGGACCTGGATGAAATGAAATGTCGTATGACGAGGGCCTCCCGTCGGGTAGACCGTTCGCCTGGTGCAAGTCTCTCGATTTGACACCACTTCGGCGACTTGCGCGTCGATGGGGATGAAATGATGATGATTAGGACAAAACAACACCCAGTCCCTGAGAGGAGAAAATCTCCGACACAGCCGGGAATCGAACCCGGGCTCTTTGGATTGACAGTCTGTCGCGCTGACCACTTTTTTTTTTTTTTTTTTAAAAAAATTACATTCAAACGATCAAACGAATAAAATTCATGAAGTAATACACTTTGATTTCATTTTTAAATTAAGAAAATATTAAGCACCAAACAAGGTTTGAACTCAGAACCTTCCACTTAGCAGCCACACACTTTAACAATTTTTTTTTTTAAATTACTTTAACCGCACGGCCACTTTTTTTTTTTTTTTTGAATTTTATTATACTCTCCCAGGTTGTTAATCTCTCTTATCTGGGTAACTCAAAAAAGTCCTGCGAAAAGAAACCTGCCGCCTGCTGATTAGTCAACCGTGTCGCTAAGAGGCGAAATGGAAGAGAGAGTATCTCACGGTGTGGCAGCGTCACTGACTGGAGGAAAATGTCGTGAGATATCACCTACTTTTTTTTTTTACGTAATTATCAGGCACAATGTTCTTAGACTATTAACATCATTTTTTGCCGGATGGCAAGTACACATTTCAGTACAATTGCTTAACATGATATAACTGATGCAAAATAAAAGTCTTGCAGGAATGTATGACGTTGTCACACATGGACATCATATCTGAAAAACTAAGACGAAAGCAACTAAACACAAGACTAGCACATGCCTTTAAGACACGAAAGTTCCAAAACTTAAACGAACACCTTTTTTTTTAATGCATAAAAAAAAACAAGGCAGCCATGCGCAAAAAGTTGCCAATAAAGTAAACTAAAAAGGGCCATCTTGCTCGCCGCGGTCACATTGCTAGGCGGGCGGCCAGGAACGGGCGGTCGTCATTACATTGGACATCACCAGCCACCAATCGTTGGAGCGCCCGGGGCCGCTGCACACAGTCAGAGACTGTTTCTGTTACCATAGGGGAATCGTGGAAAGATCACATCTACAAGTTAATGTCTTCTCACACGCCAGCTGGGTGGTGGGTCCATGAATGACGAACCCAAATAGTTCGCAAAAAGGTTCCGGTAATCCTGTCTGTTCGTTAAGACCAGAAACTCGTCGATCATATAGTACCATAAATCGAGGACGTCTTTGTCTCCATCGCGGTATATGTAGTGTATCGCCATTCCTCGTACCCAATTAACCGCATTCAGCCGGGTCATAGGGAAATAGACAGCGTCGGGATGAAAGAGTTCTTGGGGTAAAATCGAAACGTAGGGGCGGCGGAGCAGGAAAGCCAGGATCTGGCGGATCAGTTTCCAGCACTCACGCGCGGGGCCACAGTTCAGCCTATGTTCGTCCGTGTCTACGTGCAACGGGGGCACACAGGGTCGTCAATTAGGTGAATGGCATGCAGCCGTTGTCGGGTTGGAAGTTTCTCGTTAACGACCACATACCACGTCGACCGCACGAAAGTAGACAGGAACGGCGCGTGGATGGCTCGCCATACCCGTGGCCAGTCGACCGTAGGGTGGCGCCGTACAATGTCGTTATCCGGAGTCCAGTGCTGGAGAGCACTATAATAAGTCTTCGCTGTCGGATTCCGTGTCTCCGACATAACCCGCAACACATAGCTATGCTCTACGAAAAACGTTCTAATATGTGACAGCGAGGGCGATAAATGTCCAACTGGTACCGGTGGGTACAGCGTACGTGGGGCCACTTCTTCAATCAGTAGGCCGGGGAGACTGGCTGTTGGTGAAAGCCAGAGTCGCCTCATGGAACGGAGATACAGTGCCAGCGCTCTGTGCTTGACGTGAGTGAGTCCAACACCGCCTTTGTCGAAGGGTAAAATAAGCGTAACAAAACGGATCTTGAAAACAGCACCATCGTTCACCACGTGTCCAAACACTGCCTGTATCCTGGAAGCCATCGTGTCCGTTATTGGCAGTACATGGGCGTAATGGTTAAGGTGAGAAGCCATGTACACATTGACGTATTGGGCGCGTTGCAAAATGTTCAATGATCTGAATTTATTGAGACGAGCCTCTAAACGGAGTCGTCGTAAGACCATACGATACGTAAAGGCCGCCGTACGTTGTATTTGTCGATGGAGTGATATCCCTAAACACTTGAGCATCGGGACCTTTGTCAGAGGTACGGCCAGACCTGCAGGCATTCCTCGTCCTACCTCCATGTAGCGTGATTTCCGAAGGTTGAGCACACTGCCTGCCACCGCCCCATACTGGTGGAGCCAGGAAAACGCCGTGTGTATTTCGTCACCAGACCGTGCTAAGAACATCACATCGTCGGCGTATGCACCACATCGAAAGGTTACGGAACGGAGGGTAAGTCCTTCTAAGCGTCGCCGTAGTCCGTGAAGAGCTGGTTCGAGGGCAACGGCGAAGAGCATGGCAGAAAGAGGACAACCCTGCCGGACGGACCTGTTGACACGGACGGGGGCGGACCGACAGCCGTTGATCATAATCCTCGTGACAGCCCCATGGATCAATCGAAGCACAACAGACGTCGTCAGACGCGGGACACCGATGTGTTCCATAACAGCACGCAGGAAACCATGGTTAACGCGGTCGAAAGCATGGTCGAAGTCCAGCGCAACAAGAGCGCCTTGGAGGCGGCAAGTGTGCATGAGCGCCACCACGTCTCTATAGGTGCTTAAAGTCGTAAACACATTAGTGTCGCCCCCGAGGCAGGTTTGATCAGTGTGAATGGCCGCCATTACCGTAGGTTTGAGCCTCTCACGGAGCATGCGTGTCAACAGCTTATAGTCAGTGTTTAGCATTGTCAACGGGCGAAAATCAAGAGGGCGACGGCCTCCGCCGGGTTTGGGCACAGGGATCAAGAGACCCTCAGTAAAGTCAGATGGTACCTGAAAATCGGCGTCCAGGAGTTCACTGTACATCCTGACCCACATTGGGCCCATGAGATCAAAGAACCGCTTGTAAAATTCAAGAGGGAGGCCGTCAGGGCCAGGCGTTTTGTTGGGAGAGCCACGCAACAGAGCCTCTCGCAGTTCTTCCAAAGTCACCGCCGACAAGAGCGTAGCATCATCTTGTAGGTTCCGAGAGACTGGTAGGTCAGATAGGACTTCCCTGACCCCTACATTCATGTGGGACTCCCTCTCGTAAAGAAGTTTATATGACTGTGTGAACGCTCGGACGATATCCATTTGTGCGTCAACGCGTCGCCCATCCTCCGTCTCAACCTCGGTAATGAGCTGCCTCTTGCGTCTTCGGCGTTCTTGAATGATATGGTGGAGGGAAGGTCGTTCACCACGAACATCATCAGTCGTCCTCGCTCGCACCCGCACACCCGCAAGACGTACGGCGTTGATACGAAGTAATTGTGCCTTGACGCGTTGTACTGCTGATTGTCGCTCTGGCGACGGCGGTTGTACACCAGTTCGCGGAGCGCAGTATAGTAAAAATCAGTAGTCGCAGTATACCAGCGCGCTCGGTCGCGTCCATAGCTGACTAATGTTCGGCACAGTGCGGGTTTTGCACACCGTAACCACCATTGAAGTACAGAACGGTAGGCGGGTAAACGCCGGTGGCAATTGCTCCATGTGGACTCGACTGCGCGTCTGCAATTTATCTCATCAAGAAGGGCCACATTGAGGCGCCACGGACCCCTACTTCGGCGGACGCGCTGGCGGGGAAGGGTGAGAGTACACACATATGCGAGGTGATCCGTGAACGCTGCCGGCCACATCTCAGCGTCGACAACGGCCGATCGTAGGCCGCAGGTGACGTAGACTCGATCCAAACGGCTCGCGGAGTGACTAGTAAAGTAGGTGTGTGCTCGACGGTCGCCGTGTTGGATGATCCAGGTGTCCAACAAGGCCAAGTCCTGTACAAGTGCCTGGAGTGCCGGGCAGGTGGTATAGTGTGGCTCCTGGTCGGATGGGCGGAGCACACAATTAAAATCGCCGCCTACTACCAAGTGGTCGGTATTGCCCTGGAAGAGCGGGGCTATATCTTCGGCAAAAAAGGTGCGCCGTTCTCTCCTTTTGCCGGTGCCTGAAGGAGCATATAAGTTCACCAGACGTACTGTACCAATCGTGAGTGCGACCCCCCGGGCCGACGGTAAATAGGAGACATCAGTGGCCATTATCCCTTCCCGCAGTAGAATCGCCGTACCTCCGCCGCCCACATCTGCAGGCATAGTGTAGGCGTCATATCCGTAGGCATCGAGACAGAGTCCTGATCGGACTTCTTGAAGGAAAACAACGTCCAGATCCGCAGCGCGTAACGTATCCTTCAGCATACGGGTCTTGACATCAGATGTAATGCCATTGACGTTGATCGTGGCGAGGCGGTATGCCTGGTCCATCAAGTCTCGGGAGGTGACCATGGTATGACAGGAGGGCAGTAGTCGTGACGTGGAGCGCCGGTCTTGCGAAGTGCTAGGCAGCGACGAGAGGTGCTCATGCCGCCCTAGGCGTCTGTCGCCGGCCGCGTAGACGCTGCCATCGACATCGGTGCATCGTCTTGGTCCTGAAACGCATCCTGCAACTCCATCTCCTGCGCCCAGTCGCCCAGGGACGTTGACACCAACGGATCTCGAGTGGCAGACGGAGGCAAGGGTGCATCCCCGGTGTCGGAGCTGCGATGATCTCCCGCATCCCCATGTGGTCCAGACCCAGCGGTAGTGGGAGAAGACGTCGAACCGTGTGAGACGGTAGGGTCGCCTGTGTCGGCGCGGTGGAGCGGTTGAGGCACCTCGTCATCCAGCGGTGTCGCCTCGGGCTGTTCTACGTCGTCGGTTGTCTTGCGCCGCTTCTTATGACGCTTGGGTGATTTCTGCTTACGCTGCCGCGCCTCTGTTTCCGACGTAGGGCAAGGGGAGGACGCTGCATCCTGTGCTTCAACTTCCATCGCACCGTCGGCGAGCCGTTGTGACGGTGCGCCGGGGTCCGACGAAAGGACATCAGTAGCATCAGCACTGAAAGACGCTTGGGGCTCCGTGGAAGCTACTGCAGGGTCCTCCAAAGCTCGCACCAATACAGTGGGGTCGTCATATACAGCTGGCGTCTCCCGTCTCGCCGCCGCAACATACGTAATCGGCAGAGAGGTCGGTGTCGACGGACGAATCTGGTCAGTCGAGGGTGTCTGCACGAGACGGCGTTGCAGGCATTCGGTACCCATGTGTCCCGTCTGGCCACAACCGGAGCAGGTTCTCGGCTGACCGTCGTAAATAATTATTGCCCTGCAACCAGCGATCGTGAGATACGAAGGAATATGGCGATGCAGGTCAATACGGACTTGTCGCACCCCGTTAAGGACAGGGTAGGTGTCGAAGGTCTTCCATTTTTCGGCCGTGTGGCCGAGAACTGTTCCATAGGGTCGAAGAGCAAGGGTGACCAAATCCGCTGGAACTTCAAAAGGGAGCTCAAACACGCGCACATTTTGGATTCCCAATCCAGCACGTTCAAGCGTCACCACACCCACGTTTCCGTCTGAGTGGCAGAACCGATAACCTGCCGTCGAGCGTCTGAGAAGTTTGTCACATGCTTCGTCGTCAGTGAACTTAAGGTATACGACGCTGGCGACAATAGATAAGTGGATACCGATCAGCTCGTTAGGATCAACATGTACCACATCGCGTAAAAAACGCTCTACTTCGTGGGCCTTGGGTCTAGAGTACGTAGTGTCGAACTGCAGCTTGATCGTGGCTTTCCGATACGAAAGAGCCATCGTGTGTCAGGAACGTGACGGCAATACGTAACACTAGCGCGCCGGCGCGGTAAACAACAACACACCCGCAAACGCGACACGGAGCGGCCGGGACGTACCGCACCGCTCCACAGCCAAAGGCCGACTGATCACTCAGCTACCTGGGGCGGACAGGACCTGGATGAAACATCACTTCAGCAAAACCATGTCCAAGCGACGCGAATGCAAAGTCTGCCCAAGAATGGCGGTAGACAACTCGTTGCACCAGTGTGGTACGGAAGCAGGTCCGAAACATGCGACACGGGACCCAACCACTTAAGCATAGCTTTGTGGCTTTAACGGCTTCTTCTGGGACGAATCGGAGCGAAATTACCGAGCGGTACTTTTCCGCGCCGATCGTACGAATCAATGTACGCAGTCACAGTAATATTCTCATGGTCTAAAGAACCATTACCAACGAACCCGGCGTTCGCCGTACGAAGTTTATTAAGCGCATTGTTCCCGCGCACACCTGCAAGTAGCGGCATTATCTGCATACTGCTTCGTGCCGCCACTTTCGTATTTTGGTTTCATCTGATTATGATCAATAGGCACGGCACACTAATCTGCATGAATTATTGGAAAAAACGCATGGTAATGTAGTGTCCCCATTGTCTAATGAGCGCTTGAGTGTCGCACAAATCTAAAACGGACGGCCGGTCGGGGTGGCAGAGCGGCTACAGAGTGGAACCGTGCGACCGCTACGGTCGCAGGTTCGAATCCTGCCTAGGGCATGGATGTGTGTGATGTCCTTAGGTTAATTGGGTTTAAGTAGTTCTAAGTTGTAGGGGACTGGTGACCTCAGAAGTTAAGTCCCATAGTGCTCAGAAACAATTGAACTATTTTTTAAAACGGAGGAACAAACTGCTGCACTGAAATTGGGTCACTATTGTAAGTAGTCCACAGCAGGACTCGTGCGGAATGAAGCACTTGCTGATTATATACTGTGAATACTGTTTTATTGTTATTAAATGAAACAATACACATGTGAGCGTCTAACCATGTTCGAAACCAGACTGCTTAAACGCAAGGGATATATCAAAGATCATTAGTCATTGTTCTGAGATAGTATATCGTCTGATCTTATTTCGTCGTCCAGTCCCCGTAAGACTGCCTACACTACGCAAGACCGTCCTGTTGAAAGCTGCTGTGTGTTGTTGAAGGAAGTGCAGCTCGTCTTGTATCATCACAAAATTTGGCAGTGTGTGTCACAGTTATAATAAGCGAACTGTGGAGCCTATCATTTAAAGTACTGGGTGTATCAAAAACTGCCTTTAAACTGAAGAACTAGTTACCGCCCTTCACACGTACATTCTGAGCGCAACCGTAAGGTTCTGATGTAATCCATCTGGTTCTTGTTTGTTCAAGAACAATAAAAGCTTCACTAGAAGTAGTTTTGCTCTTTATTGACAAAAACTTTAAAATACTCGTAAGATCGATACATTCACTTTCCGAACCGGGTCGGTTCAAGCTCAACTTTATTATACTTAGGAGAAAGAGTCCGCTTTCGTCCTCTTCTCCACTGAGTATCTTAGCAATTATTTCGTAGAAAGTATGCCTGCTTCTTAGGAGTCATCAAAAATTTCTCTGTACGTTTCGTCATTTGTGTGGAAAATGTTTCAAGCCGGTGCTGGTAACATCCCCCATTATCAACGTGGCCAGTCAACTTCCCGCTGCAACTAAGAAGCGGCATAATTTCCTGTGACCTAGGAATCGGCATAATTTCCTGTGAAAAGCGCAACAACCGAAAACCTCATAGATATATACCAATTACAGAAGTCACAGTATTTTCCATTGGGCTCGGCAGCGATAAACCTGCAGTTCTGTAGATCCGTTGACGCTCAGTGTTAGAAATGAATGAGAATTCTGTAATGAGTAAAAAGTCTGCATCCGGATTCCAGAAGAGGGAAAGACCCCAGTCTTGCCCCCCTAGTGGAAACTTGACGCGTAAATACATAAATTTCTCGCACAGATTCCAGGAAAAATACAAGTGAGCGATAAACTTACGCCACAATCTCTATTTACAAATATTGACTGTGAGCATTTCTCCACGGCTACACAATCTACATCAATACTTCGCAAGCCACCTGACGCTGTGTCTGATATCACTTAACTGCTGCCCCTCTTCCCTGTTCCACTCGCGAATGAGGCATGGGAAGAATGATTGTCGGTAAGCCTCTGCGTTCTAATTTCAGGATTTTTTTCATCGTGACAATTGCACGATATACTGGGTGATCAAAAAGTCAGTATAAATTTGAAAACTGAATAAATCACGGAATAATGTAGATAGAGAGGTGCAAATTGACACACATGCTTGGAATGACAAGGGGTTTTATTAGAACCAAAAAATACAAAGGTTTAAAAAAAAGTCCGACAGAGGATGCTTCATCTGATCAGAATAGCAATAATTAGCATAACAAAGTAAGACAAAGCAAAGATGATGTTCTTTACAGGAAATGTTCAATATGTCCACCATCATTCCTCAACAATAGCTGTAGTCGAGCAATAATGTTGTGAACAGCACTGTAAAGCACGTCCGGCACGTGAGGCATTGGCGTCGGATGTTGTCTTTCAGCATCTCTAGAGATGTCGGTCGATCACGATACCCTTGCGACTTCAGGTGTCCCAAACCCAATAGTCGCACGGACTGAGGTCTGGGCACCTGGGAGGCCGAGCATGACGAAAGTGGCGGCTGAGCACACGATCATTACCAAACGACACGAGCAAGAAATCTTTCACGCGTCTAGCAATATGGGGTGATTTTTTCTGGTTCTAATAAAAGCCCATGTCATTCCAAGCATGTGTGTCAATTTTTACCTCTGTTGTTGTTGTGGTCTTCAGTCCTGAGACTGGTTTGATGCAGCTGTCCTTGCTACTCCATCCTGTGCAAGCTTCTTCACTCCCAGTACCTACTACAACGTATATCCTTCTGAATCTGCTTGGTGTATTCATCTCTTGGTCTCCCTCTACGACTTCTACCCTCCACGCTGCCCTCCAATACTAAATTGGTGATCCCTTGATGCCCCAGAACATGTCCTACCAACCGATCCCTTTTTCTAGTCAAGTTGTGCCACAAACGTCTCTTCTCTCCAATCCTATTCAACACCTCCTCATTAGTTATGTGATCTACCCATCTAATTTTCAGCATTCTTCTGTAGCACCATATTTCGAAAGCTTCTATTCTCTTCTTGACTAAACTATTTATCGTCCATGTTTCACTTCCATACATGGCTACATTCCATACAAATACTTTCAGAAACGACTTCCTAACACTTAAATCGATGTTAACAGATTTCTCTTCTTCAGAAACGATTTCCTTCCCATTGCCAGTCTACATTTTATGTCCTCTCTACTTCGACCATCATCAGTTATTTTGCTCCCCTAATAGCAAACCTCCTTTACTACTTTAAGTGTCTCATTCCCTAATCTAATTCCCTCAGCATCACCCGACTTAATTCGGCTACATTCCATTATCCTCGTTTTGCTTTTGTTGATGTTCATCTTATACCTTCCTTTCAAGACACTGTCCATTCCGTTCAACTGCTCTTCCAAGTCCTTTGCTGTCTGTGACAGAATTACAATGTCATCAGCAAACCTCAAAGTTTTTATTTCTTCTCCATGGATTTTAATACCTACTCCGAACTTTTCTTTTGTTTCCTTTATTGCTTGCTCAATATACAGATTGAATAACACCGGGGATAGGCTACAACCCTGTCTCACTCCCTTCCCAACCACTGCTTCCCTTTCATGCCCCTCAACTCTTATAACTGCCATCTGGTTTCTGAACAAATTGTAAATAGCCTTTCGCTCCCTGTATTTTACCCCTGCCACCTTCAGAATTTGAAAGAGAGTATCCCAATCAACATTGTCAAAAGCTTTCTCTAAGTCTACAAATGCTAGAAACGTAGGTTTGTCTTTCCTTAATCTTTCTTCTAAGATAAGTCGTAGGGTCAGTATTGCCTCACGTGTTCCAACATTTCTACGGAATCCAAACTAATCTTCCCCGAGGTCGGCTTTTATCAGTTTTTCCATTCGCCTGTAAAGAATTCGTGTTAGTATTTTGCAGCTGTGGCTTATTAAACTGATTGTTTGGTAATTTTCACATCTGTCAACACCTGCTTTCTTTGGGATTGGAATTATTATATTCTTCTTGAAGTCTGAGGGTATTTCGCCTGTTTCATACATCTTGTTCACCAGATGGTAGAGTTTTGTCAGGACTGGCTCTCCCAAGGCCGTCTGTAGTTCTAATGGAATGTTGTCTACTCCCGGGGCCTTGTTCCGACTCAGGTGTATTCATCTCTTGGTCTCCCTCTACGACTTCTACCCTCCACGCTGCCCTCCAATACTAAATTGGTGATCCCTTGATGCCCCAGAACATGTCCTACCAACCGATCCCTTTTTCTAGTCAAGTTGTGCCACAAACGTCTCTTCTCTCCAATCCTATTCAACACCTCCTCATTAGTTATGTGATCTACCCATCTAATTTTCAACATTCTTCTGTAGCACCATATTTCGAAAGCTTCTATTCTCTTCTTGACTAAACTATTTATCGTCCATGTTTCACTTCCATACATGACTACATTCCATACAAATACTTTCAGAAACGACTTCCTAACACTTAAATCGATGTTAACAGATTTCTCTTCTTCAGAAACGATTTCCTTCCCATTGCCAGTCTACATTTTATGTCCTCTCTACTTCGACCATCATCAGTTATTTTGCTCCCCTAATAGCAAACCTTCTTTACTACTTTAAGTGTCTCATTCCCTAATCTAATTCCCTCAGCATCACCCGACTTAATTCGGCTACATTCCATTATCCTCGTTTTGCTTTTGTTGATGTTCATCTTATACCTTCCTTTCAAGACACTGTCCATTCCGTTCAACTGCTCTTCCAAGTCCTTTGCTGTCTCTGACAGAATTACAATGTCATCAGCAAACCTCAAAGTTTTTATTTCTTCTCCATGGATTTTAATACCTACTCCGAACTTTTCTTTTGTTTCCTTTATTGCTTGCTCAATATACAGATTGAATAACACCGGGGATAGGCTACAACCCTGTCTCACTCCCTTCCCAACCACTGCTTCCCTTTCATGCCCCTCAACTCTTATAACTGCCATCTGGTTTCTGAACAAATTGTAAATAGCCTTTCGCTCCCTGTATTTTACCCCTGCCACCTTCAGAATTTGAAAGAGAGTATCCCAATCAACATTGTCAAAAGCTTTCTCTAAGTCTACAAATGCTAGAAACGTAGGTTTGTCTTTCCTTAATCTTTCTTCTAAGATAAGTCGTAGGGTCAGTATTGCCTCACGTGTTCCAACATTTCTACGGAATCCAAACTAATCTTCCCCGAGGTCGGCTTCTATCAGTTTTTCCATTCGCCTGTAAAGAATTCGTGTTAGTATTTTGCAGCTGTGGCTTATTAAACTGATTGTTTTGTAATTTTCACATCTCTCAACACCTGCTTTCTTTGGGATTGGAATTATTATATTCTTCTTGAAGTCTGAGGGTATTTCGCCTGTTTCATACATCTTTCTCACCAGATGGTAGAGTTTTGTCAGGACTGGCTCTCCCAAGGCCGTCTGTAGTTCTAATGGAATGTTGTCTACTCCCGGGGCCTTGTTCCGACTCAGGTCTTTCAGTGCTCTGTCAAACTCTTCACGGAGTATCATATCTCCCATTTCATCTTCATCTACATCCTCTTCCATTTCCATAATATTGTCCTCAAGTACATTGCCCTTGTATAGACTCTCTATATACTCCTTCCAGCTTTCTGCTTTCCCTTCTTTGCTTAGAACTGGGTTTCCATCTGAGCTCTTGATGTTCATACAAGTGGTTCTCTTTTCTCCAAAGGTCTCTTTAATTTTCCTGTAGGCAGTATCTATCTTACCCCTAGTGAAATATGCCTCTACATCCTTACATTTATCCTCTAGCCATCCCTGCTTAGCCATTTTGCTGTTCCTGCCGATCTCATTTTTGAGACGTTTGTATTCCTTTTTGCCTGGTTCATTTACTGCATTTTTATATTTTGTCCTTTCATCAGTTAAATTCAATATTTGTTCTGTTACCTAAGGATTTCTACTAGCCCTCGTCTTTTTACCTACTTGATCCTCTGCTGCCTTCACTACTTCATTCCTTAAAGCTACCCATTCTTCTTCTACTGTATTTCTTTCCCCCATTCTTGCCATTTGTTCCCTTACGCTCTCCCTGAAACTCTGTACAACCTCTGGTTCTTTCAGTTTATCCAAATCCCATCTCCTTAAATTTTCACCTTTTTGCAGTTTCTTCAGTTTTAATCTACAGTTCATAACCAATAGATTGCGGTCAGAGTCCACATCTGCCCCCGGAAATATCTTACAATTTAAAACCTGGTTCCTAAGTCTCTGTTTTACCATTATATAATCTATCTGATACCTTTTAGTATCTCCAGGGGTCTTCCATGTATACAACCTTCTTTCATGATTCTTGAACCATGTGTTAACTTATGCTCTGCACAAAATTCTACCAGGCGGCTTCCTTTTTCATTTATTACCCCCAATCCATATTCACCTACTACGTTTCCTTCTCTCCCTTTTCCTACTACCGAATTCCAGTCACCCATGACTATTAAATTTTCGGCTCCCTTCACTATCTGACAATTTCTTCGTCATCTGCAGAGCTAGTTGGCATTTAAACTTGTCCTACTGTAGTGGGCGTGGGCTTCGTGTCTATCTTGACCACAATAATGGTCACTATGTTGTTTGTAGTAGTTTACCAGCATTCCTATTATTTTTACCTCTCTATCTACATTATTCCGTGGTTTATTAAGTTTTCAAATTTATACTGACTTTTTGATCACCCGTTATATTCAGGAGGAAGTAAGACGTTGTCCATCTCTCCCCGTAAAGTAATGTATCGAAATTTCAGTAGTAACTCTCTCCCTGATGCACAACGCTACCTTAGTAGCGTCTGCCACTGCAGTTTGTAGAGCATCCCTGAAAGGCTCACGCGCCGACTAAACGATCCCGTAACGAAGCGCGCCGCTGTCCGTTGGATCTTCGCTATCTCTTCTATGAGTCCTACACACTTCTCATACACATCTGTGATAGTTCGCTTACAAGCTATATATCCATTGTTGTTAAAAAAAATCACATTTGACGCGTTTCGAAACTAGCCTTTCTCAGAATCTCAGAGCGAACCCTTTCATACGTAGTTAGCACCACATGCTCAGCACCAGTGCTCAAATGTTGGGAATGAACTACGTATCAAGGCGTTTCGTTTGATGTTCTGAGGATAGGCTACTCCGGAAACGCGTCGTATATTTTTTTTATAAGGGATCTATTGTTTTCAAGCGAACAATTAGAGCAGTGTGTAAGAAATGCTCACTAGTTTACATTACGCTCGCAGGCCTCTTGCGCGACTTTCTGTCGCAACTCGAGTTAAACGTTAATAGATTGTACAAGATTTGAAACAGTTGTTTCCCACGTTGTGGAGAAAACGGCTCCCAGGGCTTACTTTGCGAGATTATAGACCGTGTATTTACACGCGGTTTTGTTGGAAGCAACGTAACTGAGCTTACGTCTGATTATTTCGCCCCAGAAGAACTCGTTTCATTTCGGAACTGTGTGGATGAGGAGAATTTGTCACTAAATTATGTATATCACGCACAGTTCTGTTACTAATCCCGTAAACACTAAGTCTGAGGTCACTATTAATGTTGTCTACCAGGCATTTAAGATAAAACAGGAATAGCTACAGAATGTCAAGGAACAAAACTGTCAGTGGTTTTGTTTACATACAAAATGTAGGCTTTATACCGATTGTTAGATGACATTCGATACAGATGCCTTCGTTTTGCATTTTTAAGTAATATAGGTGACGATAGCATTGCTCCCTGACTTTCGAACTGTATACTGTTAGCAGTGTTCCCGCACAGTGGCGTTACCCTTATGAGGTAATGCACTTGATCAGTGGCATCGAGTACCTTAGATGGGCAATGTGTCAAAATTTGTCACAGCAAAGCTCAAATTAAGGGTAAAGATTTTACACAAAGGAAAAAAAAAACTCTCATTTTCAATAAAATAAATATTTATTGATTAAGTATAGGTTACATAGGTAAGTAATTATTTACAATTAATGCTCCTAGAAGCGAAGTTAGCCAGACAGACAAATATATACTTTTCTCGTCTTTTTTCGTCAAAATTACTTATTAGATCATTCATAGCTGAAGACCATTTTAGTTTTTCGAGATGTTCTGCATCTATAGACAGCACTGCCAAGCCCGAAAGCCATTCTTGGCTCATAAAGAGGGTTTCAAAAATGACCGGTATATTTGAAACGGCAATACAAACTAAACGAGCAGCGATAGAAATACACCGTTTGTTGCAATATGCTTGGGACAACAGTACATTTTCAGGCAGACAAACTTTCGAAATTACAGTAGTTACAATTGTCAACAACAGATGGCGCTGCGGTCTGGGAAACTCTATAGTACGATATTTTCCACATATCCACCATGCGTAGCAATAATATGGCCTAGTCTCTGAATGAAATTACCCGAAACCTTTGACAACGTGTCTGGCGGAATGGCTTCACATGCAGATGAGATGTACTGCTTCAGCTGTTCAATTGTTTCTGGATTCTGGCGGTACACCTGGTCTTTCAAGTGTCCCCACAGAAAGAAGTAACAGGGGTTCCTGTCTGGCGAATAGGGAGGCCAATCCACGCCGCCTCCTGTATGTTTCGGATAGCCCAAAGCAATCACACGATCATCGAAATATTCATTCAGGAAATTAAAGACGTCGGCCGTACGATGTGGTTGGGCACCATCTTGCATAAACCACGAGGTGTTAGCAGTGTCGTCTAAGGCAGTTTGTACCGCCACAAATTCACGAAGAATGTCCAGATAGCGTGATGCAGTAATCGTTTCGGATCTGAAAAATGGGCCAATGATTCCTTTGGAAGAAATGGCGGCCCAGACCAGTACTTTTTGAGGAAGCAGGGACGATGGGACTGCAACATGGGGCTTTTCGGTTCCCCATATGCGCCAGTTCTGTTTATTGATGAAGCCGTCCAGGTAAAAATAAGCTTCGTCAGTAAACCAAATGCTGCCCACATGCATATCGCCGTCATCAATCCTGTGCACTATATCGTTAGCGAATGTCTCTCGTGCGGCAATAGTAGCGGCGCTGAGGGGTTGAATTTTGTATGGATAGTGGTGTAAACTCTGGCGCATGAGACGATACGTGGACGTTGGCGTCATTTGGACCGCAGCTGCAACATGGCGAACGGAAACCCGAAGCCGCTGTTGGATCACCTGCTGCACTTGCTGCGCGTTGCCCTCTGTGGTTGCCGTACGCGGTCGCCCTACCTTTCCAGCGCGTTCATCCGTCACGTTCCCAGTCCGTTGTAATTTTTCAAACAGATCCTTTATTGTATCGCTTTTCGGTCCTTTGGTTACATTAAACCTCCGTTGAAAACTTCGTCTTGTTTGCAACAACACTGTGTTCTAGGCGGTGGAATTCCAACACCAGAAAAATCCTCTGTTCTAAGGAATAAACCATGTTGTGTACAGCACACTTGCACATTGTGAACAGCACACACTTACAGCAGAAAGACGACGTACAGAATGGCGCACCCACAGACTGCGTTGTCTTCTATATCTTTCACATCACTTGCAGCGCCATCTGTTGTTAACAATTGTAACTACTGTAATTTCGAAAGTTTGTCCGCCTGAAAATGTACTGTTGTCCCAAGCATATTGCAACAAACGGTGTATTTCTATCGCTGCTCGTTTAGTTTTTATTGCCGTTTCAAATATACCGGTCATTTTTGAAACACCCTGTAGAAGTCCTAATATAACTTTTAATCAGTTGTAATTTCGAAAAACTTCTTTCAGCTGTTGCAATTGTTACAGGAATGGTCAAAAATAGGAAACAAGCTGTTATTACCTCCGGAAAACTGGATGCAAAGCTACTGAATTTAATCAGTAAGAATTCCGTCAGCTCCTTAATCGAATGAATTTTCTGAATTTAAGTTTTTAAGCACATTTTCAAAGAAATTAACTGTTCATACAGATCAAATGACATGCCTTACCGTATTTAGTAATCAGTTTTCCATTTCCTTTTTTATTGTTTCATTTGAAAATGATAAAGAGTTTCTCCGGTTGTAACCATTCGAATGTATTACTAAGGCCACAGAGGCTTTGAAATCATTATTTAGTTTGAGAAATTAATATAGCTAAAGAGCAATAGCACAAATTGGCTTTGAAGTACGATCCCGCGTCTGAAATTCTCTCATCTCCTGATAACTCGCTTCGTCATCTTCTGCATTTTATTTCTGAAAACAGCTGTTACGCCCTACTCTTTTGCTTGGTCTCTAGACTCGTTTAGCAAACTATGGAATGAATTTTGATTCCTTATTTCGCTCAGTCTATTCAAAACAATACTTAGCAAGATACTAGCTTTCTGTAAATCATTACTTTCATGTTGTAGAGCCTTAGAAACAGGATTAATGATTTTAAATAATGAATTAAAGAAGGCAGAAAGCACTATAAAGTCGTAGTTCTCTAAAATACTAATTATAATTTTACATTTGTCGCACTCGTATTTTTTGCTGGAAATTAACTTTATCTGGTATAAAGTTTTCAAATGTTCAAATGTGTGTGAAATCTTATGGGACTTAACTGTATGAAACGTCCCCATAGAAAAGATATATATGGCTGTACTTCAACTGACACACACAATTTTTTTAGCACAACGCAATCTGACTTTCAAAATTCCCTACAAACGAATGGCCCTGACTAACATTAACGAATACCTTTCACAAATCACTTACCTCACAAATATGTTCGTTACTCGAACTACTGCAATACAGCGAGCGCCACTACTGCCAGCTAAATAAAAGATTCAAACTACTGAAGGCACTAACTACTGATAGGCACAGTTAGCAAAAGAAAGATTTTGATAGAGAACAAACAATGTATTTACCTTAATAGTGTTCAAAAGTCATATATAGCAGTTGATGACATCCATTCTTACAAATGTACTGTTTCTGATGGATACACGTCCAGATCATCCATTCTCAAAAATCCGCCATCTCACTTCCCCACATCCACCACTGCTGGCGACTCGCCTCCAACTGCGCAACGCTACGCGCTATTAACATCCAGCTGCCCAAACACGACAGTGGCAGACAACAATGCAAACCAGCCACAGACTGCACACAGCACAGCCAGTGATTTTCATACAGAGCGCTACATGGCGTTACCAATATAAAAAGCTAAACAGCCTACTTACAACTGCTAAGGTCATCAGTCCCTAAGCTTACACACTTCTTAACCTAAATTATCCTAAGGACAAACACACACACCCATGCCCGAGGGAGGACTCGAACCTCCACCGGAACCAGCCGCACAGTCCATGACTGTAGCGCGTCAGACCACTCAGCTAATCCCGCGCGGCACATAGTTTTCATTATTAATGCATAATTTTTCTTTATAGCCGATAAAGGGTCGTATCTTGAAGACCATCTAGTAGGTCATACCTTCTTAAGGGTAATTTACACTCCTGGAAATGGAAAAAAGAACACATTGACACCGGTGTGTCAGACCCACCATACTTGCTCCGGACACTGCGAGAGGGCTGTACAAGCAATGATCACACGCACGGCACAGCGGACACACCAGGAACCGCGGTGTTGGCCGTCCAATGGCGCTAGCTGCGCAGCATTTGTGCACCGCCGCCGTCAGTGTCAGCCAGTTTGCCGTGGCATACGGAGCTCCATCGCAGTCTTTAACACTGGTAGCATGCCGCGACAGCGTGGACGTGAACAGTATGTGCAGTTGACGGACTTTGAGCGAGGGCGTATAGTGGGCATGCGGGAGGCCGGGTGGACGTACCGCCGAATTGCTCAACACGTGGGGCGTGAGGTCTCCACAGTACATCGATGTTGTCGCCAGTGGTCGGCTGAAGGTGCACGTGCCCGTCGACCTGGGACCGGACCGCAGAGACGCACGGATGCACGCCAAGACCGTAGGATCCTACGCAGTGCCGTAGGGGACCGCACCGCCACTTCCCAGCAAATTAGGGACACTGTTGCTCCTGGGGTATCGGCGAGGACCATTCGCAACCGTCTCCATGAAGCTGGGCTACGGTCCCGCACACCGTTAGGCCGTCTTCCGCTCACGCCCCAACATCGTGCAGCCCGCCTCCAGTGGTGTCGCGACAGGCGTGAATGGAGAGACGAATGGAGACGTGTCGTCTTAAGCGATGAGAGTCGCTTCTGCCTTGGTGCCAATGATGGTCGTATGCGTGTTTGGCGCCGTGCAGGTGAGCGCCACAATCAGGACTGCAATCAGGGCCAACACCCGGCATCATGGTGTGGGGAGCGATCTCCTACACTGGCCGTACACCTCTGGTGATCGTCGAGGGGACACTGAATAGTGCACGGTACATCCAAACCGTCATGGAACCCATCGTTCTACCATTCCTAGACCGGCAAGGGAACTTGCTGTTCCAACAGGACAATGCACGTCCGCATGTATCCCGTGCCACCCAACGTTCTCTAGAAGGTGTAAGTCAACTACCCTGGCCAGCATGATCTCCGGATCTGTCCCCCATTGAGCATGTTTGGGACTGGATGAAGCGTCGACTCACGCGGTCTGCACGTCCAGCACGAACGCTGGTCCAACTGAGGCGCCAGGTGGAAATGGCATGGCAAGCAGTTCCACAGGACTACATCCAGCATCTCTACGGTCGTCTCCATGGGAGAATAGCAGCCTGCATTGCTGCGAAAGGTGGATATACACTGTACTAGTGCCGATATTGTGCATGCTCTGTTGCCTGTGTCTATGTGCCTGTGGTTCTGTAAGTGTGATCATGTGATGTATCTGACCCCAAGAATGTGTCAATAAAGTTTCCCCTTCCTGGGACAATGAATTCACGGTGTTCTTATTTCAATTTCCAGGAGTGTATATTTTAAAAATTTATCATTACTCAGGATTGGAAATTTGTGGTAAGTTCCCATGGGACCAAACTGCTAAGGTCATCGATGCCTAGGCTTATACACTACTTAATCTCACCTAAACTATCTTACGCTAAGGACTACACTCATACACCCATGTCCGAGGGAGGACTTGAACTTCCTGGGGGGAAGCCGTGCGAACCGGAACATGACGCCCGGACGGCACGGCTACCCCGCGCGGCTACTCAGAATTGACCAGCATTTTATACTGTTGCCAAAATAGGTATATATTTTTTCAAATCATAGAAAAAAATTGACACTTCAGGAACAGGTTTCGTAGCATCATTACATTTAATGCGTGTGCCGCACAATGAGTATAATTGGCATTTGGCGCATGTTCTTTTAAGGGCTTGTTCTCTTCCATACACACCCGACATAACATTTGCTCCATCGTAACTCTGCCCTCTACACTTGGACATTTATAGTGCAAAAATTTCAGTTTTAACTCTTTTTGCACTACGATGTAAAGTACCGATAGAATTACCTTGTAACCAATTATTAAAAGTTAGAGCCGCGTTAAAAGGCTGCTGTGAATTTTCATGGGCAGATATAGATTGTGTAACATTGCTTGTAACTGAAACATCATTAAGCCATGCCGAGGAGTATGATTTGCTTGGACCACCCGCCAACAACCAACAGAAGTGACAATACTGTTTGTTTAAATAATTGAATAACATAGCACGGCCTTGAATTTTTTATACCAGCGTTATCGAAACACGAGTAATGATAGGATAAAAAGATAGCTTTGTTTCTGGATTCTTTGAAAACGGCCCTTGTGGTTTAAATGGGCCCAATTTAAAAATCGTTTCTCATTCGCATTTAGTAAGGCCGCCACCAAAATTTCGCCTGTGTGACGAAATTTTATTATGAGATTCCTCACACTTACTAAGATCTTCTGTATGGGTTTCTCCTATTTCCCGAACCTCTATCAGACAATGTATTTCAGGTGATCCTAAGAATTAAATGGAGTACAATTAAACTTGAGAATTTCTGGAAATTATTCAAAAGTGTAGGGTTAAAAAGTTAATTAAACAAATGTTATATTTTAATTAAACTTTAAAATAGGCCCGACCAACTTGATGACGAGCAACGTCAAAGTGGGGCATATTTTGTAGGCTGTTATGTCTTAAGATCGCTGCCGTAGTGGTGTTGGTCGGGGGAGGGGGGGGGGGGAGTGAGGTGAAGAAGGCGGATGAACAAAGGTGCGGTGGTGGGAGTGAAATAAATAGCCCTAAATTGAGCCATTTTTATTCAGTGGAAGCGAAGCACACACACACATACACCATTTTCCTGCCGTGCCGCACGACTGCTATGGAGGGGTTCAACGACTACTAGTGATATTTTGTGGAAGCACTGTCTTTGCAAAGTCATTGATATTCATATGTGGTACATTTTTCTATCAAAGGATATAACATTAAAGTAAGACGGTTCTGATAAAAGATATTCATGAATAGGAGAAGCCTGACATTTAAAGTACGGTACTTATTAAACTTATAAATAAACTATTTATTGCAGCAAAATAACCATTATAGTTATACATTAGATTACAATCATTTGAGAGTGAATTACAAGGACCGGCCGGTGTGGCCGTGCGGTTAAAGGCGCTTTAGTCTGGAGCCGCGTGACCGCTACGGTTGCAGGTTCGAGTCCTGCCTCGGCCATGGATGTCTGTGATGTCCTTAGGTTAGTTTTCCTGTTGTTTGCGTTATCTGTTCCTCTTTTGGGGGTGGGGTAGTGGGTCCTCTTCCGTTGCTGATGATGTTGCTTCTTTTTCCTCTATTGGGCAGGGTGAGGTTTGTGGGTCTGCTTCTGTTGGTGATGAGGTTGTTTCTTTTTCTTTTATATGGCACAGTGGAGACTTTCCTGCCTCTTCCTTCATTGGTAGTAGCATGGGTGCGTGTGTCTGCCCTTGTAGTTTGTCAAATTTTTCCAAAATTTCTTTGCACAGAATAGTTTTTCCGCGGTTGTTTCTGTGTAAACCATGCCTTGTGAAATGCTCTCTTTGTGAGCTTGTTGCATTTATGGAAGTCACATTTGGGAAGCTGCTACATATCTTCCTAAATATCCTATTTGTTCTGGTAATTTCTTTATTTACGCAGGACTCGACCATCAAGTCGTGTCTTTGAGGAATGCTTAGCACATATACTTCAGAATGAGTAGCTTTCCCTAGAGTTTCCCTCAGTACTCTTCTTGCATTGATACTTTCGTTTCTATAAATGTCGTTTCCTCCATCTATAATGACACATTTCGCACCTTTTGTTACGGATGTTTCCCAGGATTTCAACATTTCACTTATTAAACTTATACGATCCTGTTACGTGCCCTTAAAAGGCGTTGAGAAAGTAGTAGATACTGTGCCCGGAAAGCCTTCCTCACGCATCTAGTAATATTAAAAATTCAACTTTGTCCTCAACAAAGCGGTAATAGCAACAATAAAACATACACGGCGTAACTGCAGTGCAACACAAATGATCAGTGCATAGACTGGCTGGTGTTTCAAAGCACCACGAAACGTTATAAGCATCACGGGCGAGATTCCTTCAGAATATAGGGGGATCATTAAAATGTGAATAAAGTACAGGAGTACAGGGCTTAATTTGGGCCGGAACCTGCCGGAACGGCGTTTCGGCAGCTCCGAGGGAAGATTTCTTTTATGGAACCGAATAGACCAAGTCCTCAATGGAGACTGAAAGTAGTACTCTTACTTTAAAACGTAATATAAAGCAGATTCAGAAGGATGTAGGTTGCAGTTGGTACTGGGAGATGAAGAAGCTTGCACAGGATAGAGTAGCATGGAGAGCTGCATCAAACCAGTCTCAGGACTGAAGACCACTACAACAACAGCAATGTAAAATAGAATTTGCCGCTGCGCAAACACTGGTGAACGTAACAGTGATTGGCCAGTGTGTTACGAAAAGGTGTTAGCGCTTTGTTTGAAAAAAACATTCCACACGAATACAAATTTGCAATATCTGCAAAACTCCATAGTGCGTTCACTGACCTCACTGTATCTGTGCTCATCCCATTTTTAATCCTGTGTGAGTTTGGTATATATCGAGAGGTGTATCTGTTCGTTCGTGTTACACTTTGCGTATACTGTAGTGCTCCTGTTCTTTTTCGCTATAAAATGTGCCGTTCTTTTCTTTGGTGATCTGTTTTTTCATACTCTTTTGGAAATTTTTGGTAAGGTCTTGTGGGACAAACCTGCTGTGGTCATCGGTCCCTAAGCTTACGCACTCCTTATCTAACTTCGGTAAGGACAGCACACACACCCATGACCGAGGGAGGACTCGAACCTTCGACGGGGTGAGCCGCTTGGCCCGTGACAAGACGCCTTAGTCAGCGCGGCTTTTCATACTCTTCATTCGTGGCAAATGAATGTCGTAAGAAATACTATGTAAGCATATTGATCTATGGTGTTTTCCAAGGCGCATCAAAATTAGAAATAAATGTTTGTAGCAGCTTTAAGACGAAATTAATGGTCTTGGGGAATATGTAACCAGCAAAGTCAACTCGTCGAACTTATCACCATGGAATTTATATCGCGGATTCAGACGTTTTCGTCTAACCTATAATCCATAAAGTCATCAATCTTACTCGAAAAATTCGATTATCGTCCTTATTTATAACGAATGTTCCGTAGGGCCAGTTCTCCCAAGGAACTGATTTTTTGCTGTTAGAGGTATCAGCACAAAGCGTGACAAAGTGCAAATATATGTAAAACATGCTTTTATAACCTTTGGTTAAATGCACCATACACGCTGATAATCGCGACTCCAGACGTACAATGCGTTAGAAACGAGTCAACTGTGGGTAGTTAGCTCTGTAGTTGCATTTCTTGATTCATTTCGGAAAAATTACTATAACATTGAAAGTTTGTGTTAAAATAAAATTTAAATTATGCTTTGGACTGAAAAAGAGTTTGCCTTAACCGAAATTCGTGTTAACCGATAAAATTTGCAATCAGAAGTAATGTATTCCTGCCTGGACCAAATTTGTTGCGCGTTAATCATGAGATCGTCTTGAGCGATTTCGCGCTAACGACGTTAAGCAGTAATGCTGTACTTTACTGATTACAATTTTATTTTATTAAATGTGTACTTAATGAAATTTACTTTGACTGATTTTATTTTTCATAGTGTTGGCTGGGAGGTATATCTTCCTGATATAAGCTCATTATTATAAACAAATTAATTGTATCACTATCTTGTACTTGTGTACGATAAAAAACTTAATTTAATTAATATACTCTTCATGAAACACGTAAATTTAAACATTGGTGTACGTACACCTGATGTGGGAAAACTTGTGAATATAAAATTATGGAATGTATTTTCTTGTAAAGGTACGTACTGCTTGTGTAAAATCTAGCGAACGCGCTGCTCGGATGTATTTACGTCGTGCAATTTACTCACCTAGACGGTACACCTAGATGCAACTTTTCACACGCTGCTACTTTCACTTGACATGCATCGCATGCGCACCCTGCAGCAAACCCCACGGTTTGTTACCATAATTCAAATAAAATTATTTATGTTGTACATTTCCGCGGCGACGTGTAATGATACTTATGAGTTCTACGCTATACAGCGTAGAACGCTACATAACATGACCTAAATTATAAACAAGAAGTACTTTTTTCCGTGGAGGTAGATAAGTTTTTAGTACCATTAGAAAGTAAATCACTCACAGAATCTAACAGCTGAAAAAATGAAGACTTTTGGGCTATTTCTTTATAACTTCCTCCTTCTTTCTTCTTTTTATAGCTCCATTGGGACAATCTCTCTTTCTTTCGCAGTTAAACTTATTAAGGAACAAATAATCACTAGATTAGCCGAGAGCGCTAATGAACTGCTTCCTGGACTCGGGTAGGCGCGCCAGTTGGAATCCACCCGAAAGATTAACGACGACGGTCGGTGTGCTGGCCAGGCTGGATGTGGTTTTTAGGCGGTTTTCCACATCCCCCTAGGTGAATACCGGGCTGGTCCCCACATCCCGCCGCAGTTACACGGCTCGCAGAAATTTGAACACTTTCGCACTATGGGTTACATGGGTTACACTAGTCGCAGACAGTTGGGGGTACACTAATTACGTCCCGGGGGGTACGGGGTGGTGGAGGAAGGGCATCCGGCTACTCCTTCCCCTAACATTGCCAAATCCGATTAACCATGCTGACCTTGCCAAACTGCAGGAAACAGGCACAAGCGAAAGAAAGAGAGAAAGAATCACTAGATTTGCAACGACTGAACTTCATGAACCGCATGCACGGATTGAAATAAACGCGTATAAAATGTTCTCATCCAACTGGAAAGGAGACATACGGTAATCATTATTGTCTGCTGACGAGCGCCGCGTGAAATCTGAGACGATCACTGTTGCCAACATTTGAGTGCCCGGTTTAGGGTACAGCCTAAGACTTAAGCGTTCACCCTGAGGGAGATTGTAGAAAACATTTTACGAATTTGTGGTAACACATATCTGGGCCACTGTAGCCTGGGGCCCCTACCTCATTCATTCGGTGGTAGCTACGGCTCGCCTCTTGATGCATGGTGCTTAGCTCAGTTATGGTTATCAGCGTGTTTGTAAACACTGATGTGGCGGTTGGCGCCTCGAGTGTTAGCGTAGCTTGCCATCTCGTAAGCAGTGCAGGGGGAATTAAGAACTCCACAAATGCTAACATGTGACTAATTGGTTGTTTGAGTTAACTTCGACTTGGTAACAGGCCCAGCGTGAGCGCACGCATTCTACATACGGGCGCTAAATTCGACCAACACTTCCGGTTTGACAGAGACGGCAAGTTTATCGTGTACATTTCCGCCGATACGAGCGTCAAACTGTGCCATTATTCACGACATATCGCGACCCACTTGCTTTCATACTCATCTGCAACCTTCGATATTCATTTGTGGAGGATAGACTGTGCTTCCAAAAAGTATTTGACTCAGTAGCATACCAGCGCACATTAATGGCACGTGGGGCATCGAAAGAAATTTGACTGATTTGGGTAGGGAGGATGCAGCATGTTAAAGATGGAGCTGGGATATACCGAGAGGTTGGAGAGATAGGCCCCAGCGAAGCACGCAGGGACGCAAAAACTGACATGACTTCTCGTGACCATCGTGCCCCTATCTCCTTCCTACAAGAAAGATTATGTTCAATAGCCCGTGACCGTTACCCAAGCTGTTGCCAATGTGTCATTTCATCCTAAGAACATCATAAGGGAGTGACTACAAGCGAACAGACGTCTATCGCTAACATGGCTTATGTGGCAACAATGCGCCCGGTGCAAACAGTTGCCGCCTGTGCAGCACACGCTATATTCAGCGGGGGAATTCTTGCTGCTACTTCGCTACGACGTTGTAGGATCACTAAAATTGGTAGATTGGTAAGCAGTTGCTGTAGCAAATATGCTATTTGGCCGAAAGCCATTTTTTTTGCTGACTGAAGACTGGAGGGAGATGCGGTACTGTAGTAGAAGACGTAAGCAAAGAAAGTGGAGCCGATGTGTAATACATTTGCCACTCCTGTCACTTCTTCTGTGGCTCCCAAGTTTTGGTTGGTGCGATCTGGTATGTAAATAACCAAGAATTGAAGAATAAGCCTTCTGTGACGACTGATAGTTAACATCACAGTCGAGTTGTTAGTCGTTGTGCTTGTAGACAGCTATACTCTGTTCACATGTTCACATAAGTTGGACCACTTATAAACAAACGTAAGAGGGACATTTCCTCAACTCTTTATTATAGCTCATTTTCGTTTATTTGTCACCTGTAATTTACGCACATTTAATAATTTATGGGGAACAACAGAATCTGTCGTTTATTATACATTGTACTAATGTACAGTAGCCTCCATTTTTAGATAGTTTATACAGTTTACTACAAGGGGCATCTAATAATTAAATTTCCCTTATAAAAACACTACACATAATTTATCACGTTGAAATAATTTTATTGACATTGTACAGTTCTTCCATTAGTTTTCTACATAGTCACCATGTTTTTCCAAGCATGTTTGGTAACAAGACACATATTTTTCCAAACCAGTATTGTACTAGGTCGGGCCCTGTGCATGTAACCAGCTGTTCACTGTTGATGTGGCTTCATCGGTGTTGAAGTACTTACCTCCAAGATGACCTTGGTGTTTGTGGAAGTGAAAATCACTTGGAGCAAGATTCAGTGAGTATGGAGGATGCAGGAACCTTCCCAGTTGAATTTTCCGAGATCCACATGGGTCATTCGAGCTGCATGAGGCCGAGCATTGTCATGAACTAGGACAACTGAGCGAGACAAAAGTCTAGGACAATTTCTTTTGATGGCAGCTTGCAGGACATTACATTACTTCTCTGCATTCATTGTGGTGTTTCGAGGCAGATAGTGAATGAGTAACACCTGCTGACCATTCCTGCCAAATGTGTGATCCTTGCCTTTTTTTTGGGGGCAGTTTCACAAGGATTCTTCCATATACTTCGGCGTTTTGTCTCGGAGCCGAATGATGGACTCAGGTCTCATTCCCACTTGAATGTTCATACAGCCTGCACACAGGTTAACTCCTGATGTGTACTGACAGTGGTCAGTTGTCTTGCTGTGCAAACTCCATGCTAACTGGGAGTGTACTGGCAAGATTGTGTGGTATGCATTGTAACATTGTCAACACATATCAGTTGAGCTTGTCAGCCCTAACATCTCATGCGTACAGTTTATTTTCCTGAGAAATAAAACAGGGAAACTTACTTATTGGATTACTCTCATACATTGGCTCATTTAATGTGTTGTGTGCAAAGTTTTTAATTCAATTAATATTTTTCAGTACTGCATCGCATTTATTAAACCTACTTTCAAAATTATAGTTTTACAGAAATGGCGCAGATTCTCTTTGGCAGTTCTGCCTGTGGGAGTGGAAGGGGGGGGGAGAGGGGGGGGGGAAGGGTAGGATTATCTCAGTTCAGATCAGAGATGGAGAGTCATCAACAGATGTATAAATAACTGCAGTCATACCCCAGGAAGTGTGTCGGGACTCTTACTGTTTGCACTGGATCTTAATGACATGCCAAATAATAACAGGTACTTCAAACTTCTTGCATATGATGCAGCTGTGTATAATGAAGTGCTATTTGATAAAAGCACAAGTATTCAATCAGGGCTTGATACAATTTCAAAGTGGTGAAAAGACTGGCAACTTGCTTTAAACAGAAATTCCACGTAACAGATATAGGAATGTTAATTTGTTACTTGAGGCAACTGGGCAATTTCATAAACAGTTAATTCAGATGCATTGGAATAAGAGTATAGCAAAGCTTTGTAGAATCATGCACATTGCATCCTAAAAGCTTCACAGCAGACTCAGTGCCATGTTACCTGCAGCAGAGCAGGAAGTCAGAAATGTTAGGTGCAGATCAAAAAATTCCATGTGTATTCTCAAGGAATGTATAGACAGTAAAAAGAAGCCTTACTATATATTATAAAAGAATCATTCCAAGTAGGTACCTGTACTGAATACTAAAAGCTAACCAGAGTTTTATGAGTACACAAAGAAAATGATACTGAAACAGAAAACTATAGACCAATATCTCTGTCATCTTCATTTTCAGAGATGGTAGAAAGAAAGGTGGACTTATGGAATTCCTTAAAAATATAACTTGCTAAGTGGTGGTGGTGGTGGTTAGTGTTTAACGTCCCATCGACAACGAGGTCATTAGAGACGGAGCGCAAGCTCGGGTTAGGGAAGGATTGGAAAGGAAATCGGCCGTGCCCTTTCATAGGAACCATCCCAGCATTTGCCTGAAACTATTTAGGGAAATCACGGAAAACCTAAATCAGGATGGCCGGAGACGGGATTGAACCGTCGTCCTCCCGAATGCGAGTCCGGTGTGCTAACCACTGCGCCACCTCGCTCGGTAAACTTGCTAAGGAAATCACAGTGTGAACACAGACAGGGCAGTAATACAGAAGCAGCAATAGCAGTACAGCTGAGTTCCTGGATAGTGGTGACTGTCTAACAGGAATTTTTTTTAAAGATTTGTCCAAGGTGTTCAGTACAGTAGACCATAAACTGGAGACATTAGCCGCGTAGCAAAGAGTGGTGGTGGTGGCTAGTGTTGAACGTCCCGTCAACAACGAGGTCATTAGAGACGGAGCGCAAGCTTAGGTTAGGGAAGGATTGGAAAGGAAATCGGCCGTGCCCTTTCATAGGAACCATCCCAGCATTTGCCTGAAACTATTTAGGGAAATCACGGAAAACCTAAATCAGGATGGCCGGAGACGGGATTGAACCGTCGTCCTCCCGAATGCGAGCCCAGTGTGCTAACTACTGCGCCACCTCGCTCGGTCGTAGCAAAGAGGTACTTCCAGTCATAGAAATCTCAATTGTGTCAAGAAACAATCTATCAGATGATATTTAATATATCAAAATAGGAGTCCACGAGGGGTTATATTGGACCAATTCTATTTTTTATCTACGGGTATATTAATGACCTCCCAGAAAGTATCATGATGGGAGATAAAATTCTGTTAACTGAAAACAGCAATATAATAATCATGGATAAGACTCCAGAGCTACTGCTGAGTGCAACTGATGACATACTAAAAAGATGTAAACACGTGGTCAGAGGAGAATAGAGTGACTATCAACATAACGAAGACCAACAGTATGAACTTCTGTACAAACAAAAATAATAACTGTATCATATTTAAACATTGACTTGTTAAGATGTAAAACTAATGCAGATTTTTGATGAGTGACTATAATCAAACAACTGAAATGGAGCGAACATATAATAATGACGGCAAAAAGAATTCCATCTGCATACTCTACTTGTATCAGTGTGTTAATAGTAATTAACTCATTATGCATATGTTCACATTACTGCATATGGTATAAATTTCTGAGTATCAAACATACAGAACATAGAAAGAATGTTCGAGTTACGTAATAGATAACAAGGAATAAGAGGCAACAGTTTACTTAAAAATGAATTTTTAGGATATAGTGGGATAAGATCTTATTAATTTTGAGAGATGACCTGATTTGGAAGGAAAAAAGATTGATTAAGAAAATGGAGCAAAAAGTGAAGGTACAGATAGGAGATATGAGGACAAATGAAAGCCTGCTGGAGTGAGGAATCAGACATGTGTGTTATTTATTTCAAACTCTGTTTAATATAAGCAAAGGAGGCTGTAAAAAATGTTTTTATGGAAACAGGAGTATGTATCATTGGTAAAAGGTTTTAATGCATTAAGTTTGATGACACTATGGTGCTTTTAGCTGAAAGTAGGATAATGAACACGTTGATAGATGGAATGAAAATTAATACTAAGAAAACCCAGAATATTTGTGACAAAGGGAAGGTAGTTAAATACAATAATGTCCAGGAGAAAATTAAGCAAATAAAACAAATACCAACATATCCTAGTCAACGAGAATATGACACACAGTCAGGAAAGGAAAACTAGACGTGCAGCTGGGAATCATGTGTTTAACAGAAAGATGTGTGCAACTGAACCTGTGGTGAAGTTTAATATGGAGCGGAGACATGTATGATAGAGGAAAATAAAAAGAGATTAGAGTTCTTTGGAATGAGGGCGAGGAGGATGATGGAAAATATATGCGTGACAGAAGAGTTAATAACAAGGCCTGCTAACCAGGATTGATGAAAATGGCCATATACCATAGAAGAAAGGGGATTTGGCTAAGATACTATCTAAGCAGAGAATGCTTATTAGCTTGTGAACTGTAAGAAATGGTGAAAGGAAAAATGAAAAGAGAGGGGAAAAGATATGAGATGACAGATTGAAACTGCAAAATAATCATGTAAACACAAAAATATTTCAGAAGAAAAATAAAGATAGGGAGCCAGCATTATCTAAAAATTTATCCATGGGGCAGACATTTTGTAAAAATAATATGTGAATAGTATTTCACCATGTTACTGAATCACTATATACTTTCATGTAATGATGATCATTTCAAGTCCAATGTGCATCAAAAACAGATTTAGATCTCAGAGTTCCTCTCTGTTACAGCAAAAGTTATTTTTGGACATAACCCATGTAGGGAAAAAAATCCAGTGTATATCTTTTTACATTGTACTCTCTGGAAACAGATATTTTAGTTCGTAGCCTATGCCAATCATTACTCTGCATTAAGATTATCTTTAGCAGGAAAAGGTGTGCACACTGCTACAACTAATTTTTTTTTTGTAACTTACCCAGTGATATAAAGTGTGTGACAGACAGCAGAGCAAAATTTGAAAACAATTTGTTATAGTTTCTCCTTGAAAAGTTGTTCTATTCTGTGGAAGAATTTCCAATGTTGTAATATGCAAAAGGTGGTGGGTAGGAATTACTAACTCCCTTGTGTAGTTGTTTCTTAAAAATGTTCAGCATGTAGACATATTCACAAATTAATTTGTGATGTGAAAGTAGAATGACTCATTCCACATCATTGCAATTTATTTTGCAAAATGATCCAGGGAGCCTGAAACTACCTATTTAACTAACTAACCATGTGGGAGGAGCAGGGCATATGTCATCCTGAATTCAGTTTTCTGGGATTGTATTAAATCATTCCAAATGAATACCAGTATTGTTTCTAACACAAGTTCCTAAGGTATTACATCATTGCTAATGATCTCAGTGGTAGGGATTTACTCAGACTGTGAGGTTTCTTTTGTCTTTTGTTTCCTTGAGCAGCATCTTAAGAGAGATTGTATTTATTTAACTGAGCATTGATGAGAGTGTATAGTAAAGGGGAAGGAGGAGACATCATCTATGTCTGTCCTTGTCCACATTACAGCTGGGTCCCTCTCACACTGGGGTCTCAGTGATCTGCTGCCCTTCCTTTTTAACCTTCCCCAGCCTATCCCAATCTGAGGTAGAAACTATTAGTTCTGAAAGTTAGAAAGTGGATCACTTTTACTTACTTTTATATGTTTCTATTGGCAGTACTACACGTTTGCTTCCTGAAGATAATGACTGACCAACAATCCTGTCTCATAATTTATTCATGTACTGGTGTCATGTTTCCATGATAACTCGGTATCTCATGCACTGTAAATTGCTTTTGACTTTTGTATGCCCAGAAATGGCTTTCTTTTGTTCTTTAAGGTTTTTCTCGATTACTTATTTATCAAGATGTCAATTTTTACAGATAAAGAAGAGGGCAAATAGTGCTGGATGTGGCAGCTTCATTATTCATAGCAAGACCTCACCAGTGATAATCTCAGATTGCATCAAAGCTGCTCTTAGGTAAGAATTATCTCATAATGGTCAAGACTTCCAAATATATTAGGAAAAACTATGCTAGTCTTCAATTTGAAATAACAATTGGAGCCAACGGAAAGAGTCTGTTGCTCGATTAAAAGAAACCGGGATACACTGTAGTGTCAAAACAGTAATGAGAAGAACTGTAAATCAAATCTTGAGCTTCTTATTTAATTCTCTGTTCTGTTAACTTATATTCTTCACAGATGAATAACATTTCCGCATTCTTTTCATTGGAGTACGTAATACTCAGACAAGCCTTCAATTGAAGATGCTTGACTGAATGACTAGTGTGCATTTGTCATGTGTTTCCTTTTGTTTACTGTCAACTGCAGCAAGTGGGCAAGTTACGTAACTGTTCTAACACAAGACCTGTGTAACTTTATTACATGAAAAGACATAAACACTTGAGAGACAAAGTACATACAACAGACAACACACAAGCAACCAGCAGAGTCTTGCGCTCTGGCCTTTATAGTCATTAGTTGTGACAGTAGGCACAGCCAGCAGGTTGCACATGCAACTGCTATCATATTGGCAGGCTTTGTGGCCTCTAGTGGCAGAATCAAGCACAGACTTCACATGCTAACTATGAACCAGTGCACACAAAAATTTGATTGTTACAGTACTTCTTATCCTTTGTAAAGAAGGGAGCACTGTGCTCCCATCCATTTCTTCCATTGTAGATGTTGGTTATTAAGTCATGCCACATGCTGCTAGAGATGCATAGTCCTGGAATTGAATTGAATGAAATTTTTGTTGTTGTTTAGCTGTTACAGCAATTGACAAAGTCAAGTTACATATATAAAAGTTATAAAGCATATATACATGAAGATCAATATGTCACTACTGGTTTTCCATAAAATACAATTTTAAAATCAAATAATATGAAAACATTGTATCATAAATTACTCAGTTACAGAAATTATGCTGTACTCTCCAAACCAGTACCATGATGATATTTTACAGTCATAAAATTCCTGAAGTGAGTAGCAAGGATTTGCAGCTAACCAACCAAATAAATTGTCTTTAAATAAATCAAATGGAGCTTCTCCCAATTCTAGTGGCAGTTTGTTAAACTTCTTCATACCCACCATTTCGTAGCTGTTCAGTGACTTGGATAATCTGTAGTAAGGTATGTCAAGATGACTACTATTTTTGGTTCCATGAGAGTGTACGTCTCTTCTACGCTGGTATTCTGATGAGTTGCTCTTTGTATGCAGTAGGGCAGTGTAATATACAAGCTTATAAAAGTTAATATTTTTAAGTTGATAAACAGTGGTTTGCAGTGGGCCAGTTTGTGATAATTCAAATTACTTTCTTCTGAAGTACCAAAAAGTCCCATATTAAAAGCCCATAAGATATAATGCTTTGAAAAAAAGCAAAGTAGGCCGATCTTACATAGGCCGCAGGTACATGGTTTTTTAAACTCCTTAACAAATACACCACTCTAGACAGCCTTGCACTAATGTATTTAATATGTGGCTCCCAAGTTAATTTACTATATATAACAATACCTAAGAACTTAACACTATCCATGAAGTTTGCTACTGGCAGATCTCTTAAACTAAATACAATCTTTTGACTTTTACTCTCATTAAGCAGGAACCCATTAGCTCCAAACCAGACTGATGGTTGTGATATTGTGTCATTTGCCACAGTTTGGAGCTTATCCATGTCTGAGCTGATATTGAAAAAAGTTTTATCATCTGCATAGAGAATGGAATGAGTATTTATGTAAGATGGTAGATCATTTGTCATTAGGATAAATAGCAGATGTCCTAATACTGAGCCTTGTGGCACACCGCACTTAACTTCAGCGAGTTGTGATCTCTGTTTACCAACACAAACAATTTGTTTACGGTTGCTGAGGAAAGATTTGAAGATGTTGTCAACTACACTGTTTGTGAATTCATAATAAACTAGTTTATTCAGAAGTGAAATATATTCCACACAATCAAAGGCTTTGCTAAGATCACAAAACTTTTTTCCTTCATAAGCATTAAGCACTTTTCAAATCAGGGAGTCAATGGCATGGACTGTGGATTTGCCCTTCCTAAAGCCATATTCTATCGCAGTAATAATGTTATTACATGTCAGATAATCACACAACTGGGAGTTGATGATGGATTCCAAAACTTTAGATAAAATAGGTGTCAGAGATATTGGGCACACAGACAGGTGCGGTGCCTGCTGCCCCATGAGAGACCTTATGCTAGACTAGGAGAAGCTGGCATGGCTTCCATTCCCATGTCCGAGTTCAATCCTGGTGAAAGAGGTTGCGGTGAACGCAGCTGAACTGATGGCACAAGCTGTGATAGAGGTGGCAGCGGTGGAGGTAGCAGCTGTGATATTGCAGATGTCAGGGTCCCGTCTTGGCCCCCAACAGCTGAAGGGGGCACCCACAGAGAGGAGAGAGTTGTGAAGGTGTCGGCAGTGGTGGCGGAGAAGTTGAAGACATACCATGCTTTAGGAGACAGCCGGGCAGATGGAGAATGCGAGGGGAGCGGAGATGCTTCTGCTTCTCAGCTGCTCGTGCGAAGTCATAGCTGGTTAAAGTGTCACAATGCCCTCCCCTCAGCAGTGTATATAATGCAGAGACATTGGCCACAGTGACTCTCGATGACCGCTGCCACCTATTTCGGTCAGCAACCAAACCGGCAAACGCCAACAGCTGTGACAGGCCAGAAGCATTGTGGCGCCAGAGTCAGCGGGTGTCCTGGCATCGGTTAAAGCAGATGTAACAGAGTCCTGGGCTGATGGTTGTGCAGCAATTCTGCCGGATTCTTTATCTCCAACAGGGGTATACCTATAAGAACTGAGGAACTGGTCAAGAGTCACTTCCGGTTACACATCTGAAATACCTTTTTTCATCTGAGTCTTAAATGTTCTGTAACTAACATACGAGGGTAATCCCAAAAGTAAGGCCTCCTATTTTTTTATAAGTACAGAACTCTGTTTGTGTGGCAGTTGGTCACACTGTTATGAAGAGTGCTTCATGCGCTGTGTGTAAACAAGCGCACGGCGTGCTGAGGCACTCAGTCTTGGCTTGCCAGCTGTTGAGAATGGAGCTCCCGTTGGATGTTACCGCCAAGTGCGAATTGCACGCAGTTATTCGGTTTTTGAATACAAAGGGCACTGGGCCGATTGAAATCCATTGCCAATTGATGGAAGTGTATGGTGGGTCGTGCATGGATGTCAAAAATGTTCATAAGTGTTGGAGAGAGTTTGCAGCTGGTCAGACCGAAATTCACGACGAACAAAGGAGCGGGAGACTGCATGGCTGCGAGCTGGTATGACATGGGCATACAAAAACTGCCACAGCATCTACAAAAATGCATCGCCAGAAATGGTGAATATGTCGAAAAATAGCTAAATGTTCAAGCTGTAAACTGATGTAAACCATTGTAGAAATAAACAGGTCTATGTACTTATAAAAAAAGGAGACCTTACTTTTGGGATTATCCTCGTACATGGAAGAGCTTCCATTGCAAAAATGTTTGGCAGAACTGCAGATTGTTGATGCTGCAGAAGTAGACAGATCGACAGACAACACACCATATATGGAAACTTGAATGTGCATCAATTACAACAAGCCAGCAGGAATTCAAAAAAGGTTGTGCAAAATTTACATGAATTCGTTCCCAAGGCTGCTGTGGAGCTGGCCGCTGCAACAAAGATGCACGAGGGGCCGCCTGATGTGTGGCGCACTATGGGCAGGCTGCATCACCCTGCACTATTTTTCCATCGATGCTTGACCAAAAACCGTGTATGTGTGCTAACGCTTTTGTACGTGACACACCCCAGTGGTCCACATGTAATAAACACACAACATTCACCTCCATAGTTGACAGCGAAATCCAGTCCCAAACAGGAAGATGGTTTTGTAATGCAAAATAATTTTTTAAAGGATGAGAAGCAAAGCCTCGAGGTTTGTCCCGACACCTTTGTTGCACAAAACAAACAACTTTACTTAAAACGGGATCATTGGCTGCTGGTTCTGCAATTTTACTGCTAGTAATAGGAGAACCTTTAATTACATCTTGAGCTTCCACAGTCTAAATGAAAACAAACAATTCTTTATAAAACTCTGGACCAACTGGGAAACACAATAAGGCATCAGCATTTTCATGTGTGCTGTAGGTCGAAAATGTATCTCATAATTGAATTGTGACAGGAAAAGACCACACCCTTGTAAGCGATGTGCAGCTTTGTCTGGCAAGGATGTTGAAGGGTTACAAAGAGACACCAGTGATTTCTGGTGTGTGATATGGTGAAACTGAGACCTGTGTAGAAAAACACGAATTTTTTGTAGAGCATATACAATTGCTAAAGCTTCTTTCTCTATCTCAGAATAACACAGTTGCAGTGAATTTGAGTTTTTAGAGGCATATGCGATATGATGTCCTCATCTGTATGCATATTTATGATTAAGGATGGTGCTAAGGCCAAACCGACATGTGTCTGTGGCTAATACAAGGTGCTGGCCTGGCTGAAAAGTGACAAACCCAGGGGCCGACAGCAGCCTAGATTTGAACAACTTAAATGCCTGGTCATAAGCTGGGGACTATTGGAAAGGAACATCTTTTCATAATAATGGATGGAGTGGTTCTGCCACAGTAGCAGTGTCTGGTAGGAATTTGTGGTAGTACACAATTTTGTCTAATTATGCTTTTACTTGATCTTGTCAAGTTACAAGTACTGGGTGTGCCCAGAAAAAAACAGTTGCTGGCAGATCATTGCATCATAATATGAGCTTGAAATTGTATTGCACAAACCAGTCCTTGAGAAAATAAAGGGGAAAATCTAGCACAGTGAGCACCTAACTGTTGATGGAACTTGATCAGAAACCAAATGCACTTCATCATCGATGGAGAATCCAGAGAGTTTAAAAGTGTCCAAACCAAACATATTTTTAGTGTCAGAATTTGTCCACAATTAGGAATGTTACTGAACCAACCACCATTTTCTAAGTAACAGGAATCTGTTGTTTATTATAATTCACCAGCTTTTGTGACACTAAAGCCACATAAGCCTGAGAATTGACCAACTTTTTTACTGCACCTATGCCCACTTGCATTCTCAGTGGTTTGTGAGCATACACACTTCAGTTTATAGCTTCCATGGAGACACACTGTTTGTGCGATCCTAACTGAGGTTCAGAAGACAGTTACACACAGAACCAATGTGTCCCTTTCTATGGCACCTGTTACATATTGCCCAGCCTTGGGACATGCAGTCCATTCATGTTGCATGAAACAGTATGGGCATGAAGGCAGTGGAGCATGATGCTGTCGCTGTTATGATGCACATTGTTGAATGAGTATCTATACGACATTGAGATATCTGATGGACTACTGCAATAGCTTCTCTGTTCCCTTGTGAACTGAATGAGGGCTGGGAGGGGTGAGAGGAACTGATTTCTGAAACTTCAGATCAGGCTTCTATCTGACTACCTGCAGTCCATGAAATGTCTAATGACTAAGCTATGTTTAATACTTTCGTAAGCATAGGATTTTCAACTGTAGAGTTCACTCTCAAACTTCACTATTGGGAGCAGTAAGTATGATTGAATCTTGAACCATTTGATCTGCATACAATTCCTTATGAATATTTGTCACAATATTATAATGACTAAGTTCACATGGCTCTGAGCACTATGCGATTTAACTTCTGAGGTCATCAGTTGCCTAGAACTTAGAACTATTTAAAGCTAACTAACCTAAGGACATCACACACATCCATGCCCAAGGCAGGATTTGAACCTGCGACCGTAGCGATGACTAAGTCCTTGTAGTTCTGCTGCCCATGCCCCTGCATGACTGTTTTGGCAATGATAAAACTCCACGTCAGCAGCAATAATATGAGTACGTTTACAGTGATAGGTAGAAAATAACTTGCATATCTTATCAAAAGGAAGAATTGAAGGTTCTTTTAAGGCGGTGAGCTGACACAACTGAGACACACAAGATGAGGTCAACAAAACTGGAAATAACAATGGTCAGCACCTGCTGTAGCTCGAGAAGAGATTCAAGCACTGCTTCCATGGAAATTAACCTTAAACGACCAATAATTGAAGTGGAACATGCCAAATCAAATACAGTACTCGTCCCTAAAGTGTTCTAACCCAAGAACATTATAACTTTATTGCATGAGAGACGAAGTACAGACATCAAACAAGTAGCAGGCAGAGCCTTGTGCTCTGGCCTGTATTGTTATTAGTTTTAGCAGGGGGCACAGGTGGAAGGCTGCTTACACAATTGCTGTCATGCTATGAGGCCGGGTGGCCTCCAGTGACCAAGTCAAGCACGACCTTCATATGTGAACTATGAAATGGTGCAACACATAAGTTTGGTAGTTACAGTAGTAACCCTCGATACCTGCACTGTGTGTTGTTGCAATTTACATTTTGTGTTACATTTTCATTAATGTCGTGTTTATGTGACTAGTACACTGTGATTTGTTTTTGAAGGTGCTTGAGGAGGTAAAGTGGATTACTAACTAAAAAAATATTGTGTGATATTTAAAAAAGATGTAACGAACAAAGTTATAAGAAAGGCAATCTTGCTGGTTGATGTCCATTTAATAGATAAAAAACATTTAGTTCATGTATGTGAATCCAAATGTTCATATTAAAATCAACAGTCTGGAGTGCCCTGGAGACAAAGTGATGTTACAAAATATCATTAAAATGAAATGGGTTCTAATTATTTATACTTTATTATTTCAGGATTAATATACTGAAAAAATGGCTTATGACGATATTTTGAAGTACTTGGGAGAGTTTGGACGTTACCAAAAGCGTATTTATTTCTTCCTCTGTTTGCCTGCAATATTTTGTGTTACACACAAACTAGCAAATGTTTTCTTACAAGCTAAAACAAAACATAGGTGAGTACTCTCATACTTATTTACCTATGATTATGTCACCATTGTGTACAAATCCTAACTGCTTGAAGTCTTTGTAGAGATTATTTTGGCCCTATTGTTTTTTACTGTCTTCACTACTTTTTCAAAGTAGAGAAATATTGGTAATGATAAAGAGAGTATTATGAAGCTCCTGGTGAAATACCAAGTTTTGTGAAGAAATATATGCAGGATGTTCTTGGGCTAACACCAGATATAATCCATATAACACATCTCTCACTCCTGTATTCTGAAAATACTTTCCCTATACATTGTTTTTCCCTAAAAGTGGTTCATAAGTCATGGGTGAATGGCAGTGTCCAGAATAAACTTGTTTCTTCCTTTCTGAATCACCTACTGCAATAGTCTTGCATGCTGCAAACATAGTTAAACTAAGGTTCTTCCTTAATTCAGGGCAGTGGATTTTCCCATTAAAGTTGTGAGCTATCTGTGGTCCCAAAATCTTAACACTGTCTACTTACTGTATTTCATTATTTGAGGAGTCCATTCTTATGTTGTGTATAATTGTATAAGAGCTACTGAACTGTATTTACTGAGTTTTGTCGAAATTCTATGATGATCCATTTGCCTTGATCTATCTGTCAGTGTTTCCAAGTATTTCACTAGCCGCATTCACACTAAGGGGACTGACACAACTTTTTATTCCTATATTTGTATCATAAAAAAGGTCAGAATGTACATATTGTGGTACTGTGAGTGGAAGGGCATAAGTAAAATGAGCAGTATGAATGCTGTTATCAGCATTCCACATCTTACTTTTTGACTTAAGTTACTCACTGTGATAATAAAACTACAAATATTCTGAAATATTTCATTGCAATACAGTCATACATATGTAAAGTTACTCACTGTGATAATAAAACTACAAATATTCTGAAATATTTCATTGCAATACAGTCATACATATGTTGTGATGAAAAAAAAAAGGCCAGAATGTACATATTCTGCTACTGTGAGTGGAAGGGCATAAGTAAAATGAGCAGTATGAATGCTGTTATCAGCATTACACATCTTATTTTTTTGACTTAAGTTACTCACTGTGATAATAAAACTACAAATTTTCTGAAATATTTCATTGCAAAACAGTTATACATATGTTGTGTTGAAGTATGTTATATAATGTAATGTAATGAAAGAAAGTTTTTGTTTCACATGTCTTGTTGGTATACTGTGCCATTTATTGTATTTGGTGGAGTGTTGAGGCATTTGCTGCTGATAAGATGTTAAGATTACCATACCTGATATGGGTGTTCCATAAATACTATGAAATGTATTTCACTTAGACCCACAAAGTTTGTTAATGTATGAGAGGTATGAGTTTGATTTTTAGCCAGTATTTCAAATGTCTTATTTTCTAAGAACGTATCCCTTTTTTCTGCCTAGTTCATTAGATTTGTTCATGCACAACAACTTCTTTCTTTAAAAAAGTTTGTATTAAGTGTGAGATGATACACATTAAACATACAAAATATCCAAGGTATAATAAACAATAGACCTCAAACTTGAATAAGAACTATTCTCTCTTTATCTGAAGATTAAGAATAACTTGTAAATTCCCTTGTATGAGCTGTTGTTTTATGTTTACCTTCCAAAAAGGAAACCTCTGCTCAAAAACTGTGAAAACATTTACTTTTGACTTATTTATTTTCCACTTAAAATTGTGATTTTTACCAAGTCAATGTGTATTGTTAATGTCTTGTTAACAATATTAGTTGTGAAAGGTGTCTTTAACGTCACAAAGCTGTTATCACAAGCGAAAAAGAATCAAAGAAAGTGAGGGAAAGTACTTCACAATTAATACAAAAACTGAACAATTTAGCATGTCCACAAGCAAAGGAACATAGACTGACTGTGTATGTAAAGTAATTTTTTTACATCAAAGAAGTATACAGCACAAAAAATGAAATATCTGTCATGGTTTTATTATTTGTCATTTTTAATGTTATGGGACAGTTGTCAAATTGTGGTTGCTATATTCTGCACAGAAAATAGTAGTTAACAATTTTTTACATCCATGCAGGTGCCACCTTCCTTATGAAATGGATAATAGTACATATTTTATGACACCTGAGGTAATTAATATGACAATTCCATGGGATACTGCAGCAAAGACGTGGTCATCTTGTCAGCGGTTGGATGCAAATTTCACCCAAGAATATTTTGATGCTGGAATACCAACAAATAACACTGTGGATTGTGACAGTTGGATATATGACACGACGACTTACAAGAGCAGTGCAGTAATGGAGGTTGGTCAGTGTAACTTATGTCTTCGTAAGAGAATGTACAGCCTTCTTGACTGTACATTCTTTAGGCTGTACATTCTGCTGTGAGGGAAACCAACATGGTCCACAGATTTTAGAAGCAGAAGAGGTGCTGCACCAGCTTTTTTAGCATTTGAGTAAGAGTGATATAATATGAGCACATTGTCCACTCATTAGTGACTCAGAAAATGTTGGTGAAGTCAGCACAGCTGCCTGTGGTAAGTGATGGCCTTCTCCCTCATTGTAATCTGTATATGATTACTATTGATTAACTTAATAAGCTTTGACTTTTCTTTCAGTTTAACCTGGTCTGTGAATATGCATGGTTAAGTGCAACTGCTGATGCGCTGTTCATGGTTGGAGTTCTTCTTGGCTCTATAATATTTGGTGACTTGTCAGACAGGTAAATTAATGAAGCTGTGAAAAGTCTCTGGGAATATAAAAATTAAGTACACAACATTATTATTATTTGACTATATAATTTAATTGAATAGATAAAAATCCTGCTCACCAAGGAGCAGCAGGAGAACGTGTATAAAAAGTTTTTACTTATGCAAGCTTTCAGAGCCAGCGGCGCCTTCTTTCTGCAGAAGGGTTGAAGGGGAAGGAAGAAGGGTGAAGAGAAAGGAACTGTTTTCTTCTCATCCTGTCTGGTAAGTCACCCTGGATTTGAGGTTATCGGTGACTTTTGTGAACTCTGATCCTGTTCCTAAACATCTCCAGTTCCTTTTCCTTCACCTCTCTTCTGTCCCCTTCAATCTTTCTGCTGGAAGAAGGAGTCACTGTCTCCGAAAGCTTGCGTAAGTAAAACCTTATTTTATATGCATGTTCTCCTGCTGCCGCTTGGTGAATAGGGTTTTTATCTATCCAATTATATTATATTGTCAAAAATTGACTATTTTCATTGTAACATTAGTATTACTTGGTGTGATGTAGAGGAGATATTCTTCCATTCTAATAAAATGACTGAAATACTATACTATATTGCCAACTACTCTTGTTGTTAATGTACGTGATAACTGTGCAAAAAATGTAAAACCAAACAAATGTGAAGGAAGCTAAAGTCTGTGTTATATTTCTTTAAACAATATCAGTTATAATCTGTGACACTTAATGCACACAATTTGAATGTGCTGAGAGGGGTTATCAAGTGATTGAAGTGAAAAACAGGATGTTTTCTTTAATAAGAGTGCAGACTCTTATCTTCATTTTGTCTTATTGAAATTGACAGTGTATTATTGCTGATAAACATTGTGTCAACAAGCAGCAGTGTTAACTTAAAAAAAATAGTTTGTACTTGGTTTAAAAGACTGTGGAAAACTGCCTGTTCCACTTTCATTTATTCAATGATCGTGGCCTGTACATTTTCACATCATAGAGAACATTCAGGGATGTGGAACAAGTCAAAGAACATGTTCCTGCTACCTGTAGGTTGGACAACTAGCATGATATGAATTTTAAATGTTAAATTTGTAACTGGTAGGGCTGGTTCAGGAATCTGAGTTCTTCATTGTTATGTAAGATAGCTCCAGGTAAATATGAGAATAGTACCTAATAAAGTGTTATGTTATATTCCTTTCCCCCATTGTTGTCAGAACTGTGCATGTTCTTCCAAAACACACACACACACACACGCACACACACATTTTAAGAAATATAAGCAACCACAGAACATGCCCAATACAAAAAATTAGTTTTGATAATTTTATTACTTGCCTCACAAAATGACCACTTAAAAATGATTTTTTAAAATTTTTATTTTATTTATTTTTTTAATGAATGTTGCAGATTTGGGCGGAGACCAATTTTCTTCCTCTCCCTCGTCCTCCAGGTAATTGGTGGAATAGGAGCAGCAATTCTGCCAAATTATTCATCATATGTTGCAGCTAGAATGTTGATTGGTGCTACTACTTCTGGAGTGTTTTTAGTAGCCTATGTTATAGGTAAGCATAAGTGTTAGTCAGCTAAACTACAAGAATTTTTCACACAAATTTCACATTCAAATGGTAGCACACACTCAGATATAGACGAAAAAGATAGTGTAATAGAACCAAGAATCCTTCATTTGAAACAAGGGATGGAAAGGTTGAGTATAATTATACCTTCGTATGTTACCATTTGGGAAGTATCGAACTTTTCTATTTTTCTCTAACTGAAGTTAACTTTTAATATCATTTTTCTTAGGTATATTTAAACCCCCATTTGCTGTACATTATCTATTTCCAGTATACCATATAGTTTTAATATTGTTGTATTACACTAAATAATGGGAGCTATTATATTACTTGACTTATGGAAGATTTTGAATAACTTTTTTTTTTAAATTCATATTACAGAAATCAATGCAGTTACCTCATTTTTCAGCTATGGAAATGGTTGGTCCAAGCAAAAGAATGGTTGCTGGTGTGTTGTGCCAAGTATTTGGTACAATTGGTTACTTGTTGACTGCATTCTTTGCTTACTTTATAAAAGAATGGAGAATTTTGCAGATAGCATTTTCTGTTCCTGGAGTGCTTTTCTTATCCTACTGGTGGTAAGGAAATAAATACAGTGTTACGTTTTATACTCCTCAGTGATTTTGACCAAACAGAGCCCATTGACAAACTGCTCTGTAGGTGATGTACCCAGAGCTAAAATAATACGTGATTGATGAAATCGGAGCTTTCATACTATAATACACACAAGGTGTTATTGTCAGATTAGAATTAAAATGAATGAAAGTCCATATGACCACATTAGCTGTTTGTTATAGTCCATTCAAAGACCTAGGACCTGTTTAGCATCTTAAAGGGGAATCCTCAGAAGTATTTCTGTGAAAAAGAATTACAATCTTAGTATAATAAAAATCATGAATTGTTTCTTTAAAAAAAAAAAACCTCCACCACAAATGCTATTCTGTATAGGTGTTGTCAAATGCTGTCACATTCTTTTGTTAAGATGCGAACCTGTCTTGTGCCTTTGAATGGGCTACAATAAACACTAATGTGGTCATTTGGAGTTCATTAATTTTAATTCTAATTTGAAAATAACATCTTGTGTAATATTATGGTATGAAAGTTCCAGTTCCATCAACCATAATTTGATGTAATGCTTCTACATAGAAGCTTTCTGTGATCATTGATGTCATAGACAGGGAAGCTCAGAAAGTTCTTCTGTTAATTAAAAAAAAATGAAAAAAAACTTAAAGCTCTAGTTGAAATATCTGTCTCAATAAACTGAAAAGAGTCGTGTTTAAAACATTATCTATGGGGAATAATCTTATGTGCCTTGAAGCGATATTGCTCAGCAATATCACTACCAATGATTTTTGAGCGAAACATTACAGTCAGTAATTACAGTTTCTTTATGCATTGTCTGTGATTTATGAAATTTGTTTGTCACTTTTCATTTGAAAAATTGTTCTATGCAACATCGCTATCTGTCGTAAATTGATCAGTAACTGTTTCAGCTAGAAGAAAATTTCCTGTGGGTTTAGTGTTATGAATCTGCTGGTGCGAAACTGATAGAGTAAATGTAACACAAAAATTCTTTCACGTTACAAGGTCACTTTGAGAAATAAGTTACACATGTCGCTCACTAAGGCCACAGCACAACAAGAATGGTACAATGTCATAAGAAGAAAAGATGTGCTCTATGTCTCCTGCAGACGGTTCTCTTGTGGTATGGATGACAAGTGCATCATAGTGTGCAGTGCAGTAGCACAACAACTGGAAAATGCATCCCAAAGCAGAAGACAATGTTCTAACCAAAGCTGCAAGGAAGTGGGTGATGCTGATCGGCAGGGAAGGCCATCGACCACAGATGACTGTCCAGGCAATTGAGGAACTGATTCGCAGCAATCACAAAAACTGTGAGGGATGGGAAAAACCCACCGTGGTTTAACAACAAAGTTGGGAAACTACTGTGACAGCAAAGAGAGCTTCACTGCAAGTTTAAACACAGCCAAAACCTCTCACTCAAACAGAAGCTAAACAATGTCAAAGTTAGCGTAAGGAGGGCTATGTGTGAAGCATTCAGTGAACTCGACAGTAAGATTCTATGTACTGGCTTGAAGAAAATCTTTCAACAACATCTTTGCCTCTGTACTTCCGCCTCGACTGACATCTCTGCCCAAACTCTTTACCTTTACAAATGTCTGCTTGTGTCTGTGTATGTGCGGATGGATATGTGTGTGTGTGTGTGTGTGTGTGTGTGTGTGTGTGTGTGTGTGTGTGTGTGTGTGTGTGTGTGTGTGCGCATGCGCGCGAGTGTATACCTGTCCTTTTTTCCCCTCCTTACCCTCTCCCTTAAAACCCACATCCTTTCGTCTTTCCCTCTCCTTCCCTCTTTCCTGATGAAGCAACTGTTGGTTGCGAAAGCTTGAATTTTGTGTGTATGTTTGTGTTTGTTTGTGTGTCTGTCAACCTGCCAGCACTTTCGTTTGGTAAGTCACATCATCTTTGTTTTTAGATATATTTTTCCCACGTGGAATGTTTCCCTCTCTTATATATATATATATTTCAAGCTTTGACAACCTATGGTTGCTTCATCAGGAAAGAGGGAAGAAGAGGGAAAGATGAAAGGATGTGGGTGTTAAGGGAGAGGGTAAGGAGTCATTCCAGTCTCAGACAAACAGAAGCTAAACAATGTCAAAGTTAGCGTAAGGAGGGCTATGCGTGAAGCATTCAGTGAACTCGAAAGTAAAATTCTATGTACCGACTGGACAGAAAATCCTAGGAAGTTCTGGTCTTACGTTAAATCAGTAAGTGGCTCAGAACAGCATATCGAGACACATCGGGATGATGATGGCATTAAAACAGAGGAAGACCGCACTGCAGTTCCTTCTCTAAATCCTTGCACAAACAAAAAAATGGCTGACATCGGAATAAGTGTCCAAGGAATAGAAAAGCAACTGGAATCACTCAACAGAGGAAAGTCCACTGCACTTGATGGGATACCAATTCGATTCTGCACATAGTACGCAGAAGAACTTGCCCCCCCCCCCCCCCCTTCTAACAACCGTGTACCGCAAGTCTCTAGAAGAACGGAAGGTTCCAAATGATTGGAAAAGAGCACAGGTAGTCCCAGTCTCCAAGAAGGGTCGTCGAGCCGATGCGCAAAACTATAGACCTATATGTCTGACGTCGACCTGTTGTAGAATTTTAGAACATGTTTTTTGCTCGTGTATCATGTCGTTTCTGGAAACCCAGAATCTGCTCTGTAGGAATCAACATGGGTTCCGGAACAGCGAACGTGCGAGATCCAACTCACTTTATTTGTTCATGAGACCCAGAAAATATTAGATACAGGCTCCCAGGTAGATTCCACTTTCCTTGACTTCTGGAAGGCGTTGGATACAGTTCCACACTGTCGCCTGATAAACAGTGTAAGAGCCTACGGAATACCAGACCAGCAGTGTGGCTGGATTGATGAGTTTTTAGCAAACAGAACACAGCATGTTGTTCTCAATTGAGAGACGTCTACAGCCGTTAAAGTAACCTCTGGTGTGCCAAAGGGGAGTGTTATTGCGGAGGAGGGGGGGGGGGGGGGGTGCCCTCAGGCACACACCGTTGGGTGGCTTCCGGAGTATAAATCTAGATGTAGATGAGTATATTAGCTATCAAAATGCCATACTGTATATTAATGTTTCTCATTGTACACAATGACAGTTATATATGTTCAACATCTACTCGTATCCTGTAATAAAACTGGTCTACAAGACCAGAAATATGTTTTTTCGATGTTGATATGTCACAGACAGGTCAGATATTTTTAACATTTCAACATTGAGTTGAGAATGGATACAAAGCCAAAATCATGATTGTGTAAAATAAATGAACAATTAGCAGTCGAATGACAGAGATTTTTTTCAAAAAATCCTGTATGACTGTGGCCCTTCATGAAGGAAAGATTATGATGCTGCCTCCTCACAATTTGATTCTTGATTATGATAATCAGTGAAAATTTGAATTGCAGCCAGTAATATTTCTGTAAGTGTAAATGATTATATCCAAAAGTTATATAAACTTTATGCACATGTAGCTCATCAAACTCCTGTGATGACTAATAGTAATCAAACCTATAATGATTTTAAATATTAACACCCTTAATGGTGCAAAAATTCAAAGTTTGTTTGACATGCAAAAAAAGCATGTTAGTTCAGTATCTTTCAGAGGAAACCGTTTTTTTAGAGGAGGTGAAAACACAGTAAAGGTAAAAATATGAAGGTCATTCCATAAATCGTGGTACTATGGTGTATCGGGAAAACATGTGTCATCACCATAATTGCAATAAATACATTCAAAAGACCATGGCAGACATTACCAAAATTGACCAACAGTTTGCAACCACATGTAAGGATGGCTCGGCACCAGTGCCTGAAACATTCAATGTGAGGCTGGCAATGCTACAAGACGGATCCTTCCTCACCTATCCTGTTCATCAGACTCCAGTCCATGCGATTCTGACCACATTCCACAACAGAGGAAACCACTGCGTGGGAGGGGCTTTGCAAACAGGGGGATGTCCTCAGGACATTTCCGTTACAGGTGGCACACATTGATGGCAATGGCAGTGGCATTCAGTGCCTTCCCCATTTTTGGAAATATTTTTTGTATGCACTGGGGGCTATTTTGATGCACAGTATTTGATGTTGATTCATTTATGATCCATTTGAACTCATACATAATAAATTTATATAGAGTTCCAAAGCATGTGCTTCATTTCAACCTTTTTCCACAACCTACTACACAGGATCCCTGTTTTATGTTGGCATTCAGATACACACTGCTGTACTGGTTCAGTGCACATCTTGGAATCCTCATGTTGTTACTGTACTTCAGACTATACCATAGTTGCCATGACTTATACACTCCTGGAAATGGAAAAAAGAATACATTGACACCGGTGTGTCAAATCCACCATACTTGCTCCGGACACTGCGAGAGGGCTGTACAAGCAATGATCACACGCACAGCACAGCAGACACACCAGGAACCGCGGTGTTGGCCGTCGAATGGCGCTAGCTGCGCAGCATTTGTGCACCGCAGTTTTTAACACTGGTAGCATGCCGCGACAGCGTGGACGTGAACCGTATGTGCAGTTGACGGACTTAGAGCGAGGGTGTATAGTGGGCATGCGGGAGGCCAGGTGGACGTACCACCAAATTGCTCCACACGTGGAGCGTGAGGCCTCCACAGTACATCGATGTTGTCGCCAGTGGTCGGCGGAAGGTGCATGTGCCCGTCGACCTGGGACCGGACCGCAGCGACGCACGGATCCACGCCAAGACCGTAGGATCCTACGCAGTGCCGTAGGGGACCGCACTGCCACTTCCCAGCAAATTAGGGACACTGTTGCTCCTGGGGTATCGGTGAGGACCATTCGCAACTGTCTCCATGAAGCTGGGCTACGGTCCCGCACACTGTTAGGCCGTCTTCCGCTCACGCCCCAACATCGTGCAGCCCGCCTCCAGTGGTGTCGCTACAGGCGTGAATGGAAGGACGAATGGAGACGTGTCGTCTTCAGCGATGAGAGTCGCTTCTGCCTTGGTGCCAATGATGGTCGTATGCGTGTTTGGCGCCGTGCAGGTGAGCGCCACAATCAGGACTGCATACGACCGTGGCACACAGGGCCAACACTCGGCATCATGGTGTGGGGAGCGATCTCCTACACTGGCCGTACACCTCTGGTGATCGTCGAGGGGACACTGAATAGTGCACGGTACATCCAAACCATCATCAAACCCATCGTTCTACCATTCCTAGACCGGCAAGGGAACTTGCTGTTCCAACAGGACAATGCACGTCCGCATGTATCCTGTGCCACCCAACGTGCTCTAGAAGGTGTAAGTCAACTACCCTGGCCAGCAAGATCTCCGGATTTGTCCCCCATTGAGCATGTTTGGGACTGGATGAAGCGTCGTCTCACACGGTCTGCACGTCCAGCACGAACGCTGGTCCAACTGAGGCGCCAGGTGGGAATGGCATGGCAAGCCGTTCCACAGGACTACATCCAGCATCTCTACGACCGTCTCCATGGGAGAATAGCAGCCTGCATTGCTGCGAAAGGTGGATATACACTGTACTAGTGCCGACATTGTGCATGCTCTGTTGCCTGTGTCTATGTGCCTGTGGTCCTGTCAGTGTGATCATGTGATGTATCTGACCCCAGGAATGTGTCAATAAAGTTTCCCCTTCCTGGGACAATGAATTCACGGTGTTCTTATTTCAATTTCCAGGAGTGTAGAATGACACCCATAGAAAAGTCAATGCTTTTGATTTAAGGGTGACCACTTACTGAAAAGCAGAAATGTTGAGTCATCAGTAGGCACACCCAAAAAGAAGAAAACTTGTTAGCTTTCAGAGTAATTCTTTTTTGAGGTTAAGAAACACACACACACACACACACACACACACACACACACACACACACACACACACACACACACACACACGCTGCACATTGGTGTGTGCTAATATGTGTTGCAAGGGTAACTCACATCTGTGTAGTTCAGAGAAGCTGATGATGAAGGAAATGATCCATATGGCTCATGTTGTGAAGCAGCTGTTGAAATTGAGCATGTTTTGCTCAGCAGCACATTGTGCCACTGGGAGGTGTGATGTGCTGAGAAATATGCTGTGCCACTGGGTGGCCCAACATGTCAATGGCTGTTTCGCAACCTGGACCATGTGGATCCTTCCCTGTATTTTGCAGATGGGAACTATCCCATCACTTCTGTAAATGTCCGGCCTCAAATCTCCGGTAACCCACTGTTCCCTTATCCTCTCCCCTTTGTCCACCCTGACATTCCCTCCCAATTCCTGCCCCCACATTACCTTCAATATGTATCACTACCTACCAGCTCTGACAACTATGCTTCACAAGCCTAGCCCATGTACTTGCCACCCCTCCCACCTGCATTCGTAGCCAGCAAACTCGCTGCCTCCGTCCGAGCCACAGCCACCAAACCCGAATCCCTCTCCATGCCTCTCACCTTCTTCGATCCCACCTGACACAACACCCACCACAACCTAATCAACCTGCCAAAATGCAGCACTGGCATTGTTTGTCCAGCTGGGACAATGTAGGGACATAGGTGTGTGCACACATGCACATGTGCACGTGCGTATGTGTGAATTGCGCATTAAAATACAACCTTAGAATAAGACAGAAATAGTGGTGGAGCATATTCAAAACTGTATTTTTTAATTCATTTAACATGTTATCCCTAATAGACTGCATCATGAGAAGGAACTCTTGAAGATGTTGAAATAGTGAAAGTACACTGCAGGGACCCAGCCATTATAAAACTGCTTCTGTAATGTATACTGGCAACTTAACTGTGATTAATGAAATGCTACTTTTGTTCTGCTTGTATACCATTTACTATCTTGTATTCATACCAATTAGTAACTTAATAACTAGTGAAAAAATGACTATTAAAAATAAACATAATTTTCTGGTTATACTATCATGCTACCATTCTTCTATTACTCAGTATTTAAAAATTTTGTCAAAATCTTGATAAATTTTTGAAGGACAACAATCAAAAATTTCCATTTTCATAATGTTGCAGAAATTAGGTACTTTATATTTATAAATTAATTTTTAAGGTTCATACCAGAATCAGTAAGATGGTTACTCACAAAAGGCAAAACTGATGAAGCCAAGCACTTGATTCTCAAGGTAGCCAAGGAGAATAAAGCAGATGTTCCAGATGATGTGCTGGACAAACTACTAGAAGAAGAGAAAATTCAGGCACGGACTGCAGCTGCTGTTCAAAAGCCATCTCTGCTGGATCTAATGAGGAACAGCAATTTAAGGAAGAAATCATTAAATATATTTTTCCAGTGGTAAGTTTTATATAATCCTGGCAGATCATTTTCCAGTAAGACAGTGAGTGTAAACGGTTATCAGTGGTGTCTTGTACTATATGAGGACTGCAAGAATCAGTACCAATCGAACACTGTCACCAATTATTAACTGCCTTCTGTTCACTGCCAGCATACTGTATCATTTCTGTTTATTTAAAAAAAAAAAAAAACAGATAAATACAATAATAATTAATTAAAAGGCTTGCTGACTGATGTAATTATTTAAAGTGACATTATTTGAATGAAGTTTTTGAATATCCTTAAAGATAATAGACATAACGGTTCCCAGTGTCACCAAAGATTGCTAAAATGGCTCTCTTGACAATAAGATGTGACTTCATGGAGGCTGTCTCCACATTGGTATTTATATGTGGACAGCCACACAGTTGTAAATATGTAGACTTTGCCCTTAAACATTTAAAAGACTGGGATGATGAGTTCACTCAGATATGAAGTGACTATAAATGAATTAATATGAAAATAAAATTTACCAGGTTTGATTCTATATGGAACAGATGCACTCGGCGACTATGTTTATTAAAATGGAGAAACACAAAGCAGTCACTTGCGAATAATCTGTTTATTATGTTTATGCAGTAAACAGATTATTAGTGACTGACTGCTGTACATTTCTCAATTTTAATACAACTCTTCTTCTTTTTGTTAGCTTGTTAGGTATAATGCACCATACAATGCATTTGCGTCAGTACCTGTGCTCCTGATCCAACACTATAGCCTTAATCTAAAATTAGCTATAATAAAACAGCTGTATAGAGCACTGGTGGATATTGTACAGTTTATTCTGATGTGTATGCCAGATGAAGAAGGAAGCAGACAGAAAAAGCTGAAGATTGATCAAGAAAAATGTAGAATATAATTCTGTCAGTGACTGCATAAAAACTGTTTCTATCTTCTATCTCTGAAAATGTATCTCTGGACATAGATACAAGTTCAATTAAATTTTTTTGTGTTGATGTTATAATGCCTCTAAGGACTACAAGAATCATATTTGTTATTCATGTCGAAATTCAAAATAAACACAACACATTGAGCCCCCTATACAATGCTAGTAACTCTCGCTTAATAAATGGAAACAGTAAAAGTTACTTCACAATGAATTATTGTATCCATATAAATTTGTTTGTCGTGCAGACAAAATGAAGGCGTAAAGCATTGTAACTTGGAATGTAGTAAGTGGTGTGCTCTACAGTGTACCTTTAGGTATCTAGTTAGAAATATAGGTACACGTTCTCAATACTTATCATCACAAACAAAACAGCCCCACAGGCAAAATAAAAGATGTTACACAAATGCCGCAACACTGTAGCAAGTTGTATGATTACTTAGTGTAACCAGCTGGATTGCTAAACACACACACACACACACACACACACACACACACACACACATACATCTATCCCAACCACAAGGGTATGTTTTGTTTCGAAAATTGGTTTTCAATCTGAAAGTGAACTGAAAGCTGGTGCAGACTCTTTAAATGTCCTTTCCCCAGGATTTGCTATATCAGGAAACATGTATGTATTTTGTATGCCTGTAAATTCTTTTTTTTATTTGCCACTATTATTATTATTATTATCTGTTGCGAGGCCAGACAAACGTGTGGTTCCTGAAGAGGGGCAGCAGCCTTTTCAGTAGTTGCAATGGCAACAGTCTGGATGATTGACTGATCTGGCCTTGTAACAATAACCAAAATGGCCTTGCTGTGTTGGTACTGCGAACGGCTGAAAGCAAGGGGAAACTACAGCCGTAATTTTTCCCGAGGGCATGCAGCTTTACTATATGATTAAATGATGATGGCGTCCTCTTGGGTAAAATATTCTGGAGGTAAAATAGTCCCCTATTCGGATCTCCGGGCAGGGACTACTCAAGAGGATGTCGTTATCAGGAGAAAGAAAACTGGCATTCTACGGATCGGAGTGTGGAATGTCAGATCCCTTAATCGGGCAGGTAGGTTAGAAAATTTAAAAAGGAAAATGGATAGGTTAAAGTTAGATATAGTGGGACTTAGTGAAGTTCGGTGGCAAGAGGAGCAAGACTTCTGGTCAGGTGGCTACAGTGTTAGAGACACAAAATCAAATAGGGGTAATGCAGGAGTAGGTTTAATAATGAATAGGAAAATAGGAATGCGGGTAAGTTACTACAAACAGCATAGTGAACGCATTATTGTGGCCAAGATAGATACGAAGCCCACACCTACTACAGTAGTACAAGTTTATATGCCAACTAGCTCTGCAGATGACGAAGAAATTGAAGAAATGTATGATGAAATAAAAGAAATTATTCAGATAGTGAAGGGAGATGAAAATTTAATAGTAATGGGTGACTGGAATTCGAGTGTAGGAAAAGGGAGAGAAGGAAAAGTAGTAGGTGAATATGGATTGGGGCTAAGAAATGAAAGAGGAAGCCGCCTGGTAGAAATTTGCACAGAGCACAACTTAATCATAGCTAACACTTGGTTTAAGAACCATGAAAGAAGGTTGTATACATGGAAGAACCCTGGAGATACTAAAAGGTATCAGATAGGTTATATAATGGTAAGACAGAGATTTAGGAACCAGGTTTTAAACTGTAAGACATTTCCAGGGGCAGATGTGGACTCTGACCACAATCTATTGGTTATAACCTGTAGATTAAAACTGAAGAAACTGCAAAAAGGTGGGAATTTAAGGAGATGGGACCTGGATAAACTGAAAGAATCAGCGGTTGTACAGAGTTTCAGGGAGAGCATAAGGGAACAATTGATAGGAATGGGGGAAAGAAATACAGTAGAAGAAGAATGGGTAGCTTTGAGGGATGAAGCAGTGAAGGCAGCAGAGGATCAAGTAGGTAAAAAGACGAGGGCTAGTAGAAATCCTTGGGTAACAGAAGAAATATTGAATTTAATTGATGAAAGGAGAAAATATAAAATTGCAGTAAAAGAAGCAGGCAAAAAGGAATACAGACATCTCAAAAATGAGGTGGACAGGAAGTGCAAAATGGCTAAGCAGGGATGGCTAGAGGACAAATGTAAGGATTTAGAGGCTTATCTCACTAGGGGTAAGATAGATACTGCCTACAGGAAAATTAAAGAGACCTTTGGAGAAAAGAGAACCACTTGTATGAACACCAAGAACTCAGATGGAAACCCAGTTCTAAGCAAAGGAGGGAAAGCAGAAAGCTGGAAGAAGTATATAGAGGGTCTATACAAGGGCAATGTACTTGAGGACAATATTATGGAAATGGAAGAGAATGTAGATGAAGATGAAATGGGAGATATGATACTGCGTGAAGAGTTTGACAGAGCACTGAAAGACCTGAGTCGGAACAAGGCCCTGGGAGTAGACAACATTCCATTAGAACTACGGACGGCCTTGGGAGAGCCAGTCCTGACAAAACTCTACCATCTGGTGAGCAAGATGTATGAAACAGTCAAAATACCCTCACACTTCAAGAAGAATATAATAATTCCAACCCCAAAGAAAGCAGGTGTTGACAGATGTGAAAATTACCAAACAATCAGTTTAATAAGCCACAGCTGCAAAATACTAACACGAATTCTTTACAGACGAATGGAAAAACTAGTAGAAGCCGACCTCAGGGAAGATCAGTTTGGATTCCGTAGAAATACTGGAACACGTGAGGCAATACTGACCTTAGGATTTATCTTAGAAGAAAGATTAAGGAAAGGCAAACCTACATTTCTAGCATTTGTAGACTTAGAGAAAGCTTTTGACAATGTTGACTGGAATACTCTCTTTCAAATTCTAAAGGTGGCAGGGGTAAAGTACAGGGAGCAAAAGGCTATGTACAATTTGTACAGAAACCATATGGCAGTTATAAGAGTCGAGGGACATGAAAGGGAAGCAGTGGTTGGGAAGGGAGTAAGACAGGGTTGTATCCTCTCCCTGACGTTATTCAATCTGTATATTGAGCAAGCAGTAAAGGAAACAAAAGAAAAATTTGGAGTAGGTATTAAAATCCAAGGAGAAGTAATAAAAACTTTGAGGTTCACTGATGACATTTTAGTTCTGTCAGAGACAGCAAAGGACTTGGAAGAGCAGTTGAATGGAATGGACAGTGTCTTGAAAGGAGGATATAAGATGAACATCAACAAAATCAAAACAAGGATAATGGTATGTAGTCGAATTAAGTCGGGTGATGCTGAGGGAATTAGATTAGGACATGAGACACTTAAAGTAGTAAAGGAGTTTTGCTATTTGGGGAGCAAAATAACTGATGATGGTCGAAGTAGAGAGGATATAAAATGTAGACTGGCAGTGGCAAGGAAAGCGTTTCTGAAGAAGAGAAATTTGTTAACTTCGAGTATAGATTTAAGTGTCAGGAAGTCATTTCTGAAAGTATTTGTGTGGAGTGTGACCATGTGTGGAAGTGAAACATGGACAATAAATAGTTTGGACAAGAAGAGAGTAGAAGCTTTCGAAATGTGGTGCTACAGAAGAATGCTGAAGATTAGATGGGTAGATCACATAACTAATGAGGAAGTATTGAATGGGATTGGGGAGAAGAGAAGTTTGTGGCACAACTTGACCAGAAGAAGGGATCGGTTGGTAGGACATGTTCTAAGGCATCAAGGGATCACCAATTTAGTATTGGAGGGTAGCGTGGAGGGTAAAAATCGTAGAGAGAGACCAAGAGATGAATACACTAAGCAGATTCAGAAGGATGTAGGTTGCAGTAGGTACTGGGAGATGAAGAAGCTTGCACAGGCTAGAGAAGAATGGAGAGCTGCATCAAACCAATCTCAGGACTGAAGACCACAACAACAACAGTCAGTATTATTTATTTGCATTGTCACTATAGGCACTCAAATCATTTTAACTCTATTAGTCATATTAAAATTGTTATTTCTATGGTAACTATGATGTAAAAAAGGTACTGTATGTACAGGGTGTTTCAAAAATGACCGGTATATTTGAAACGGCAATAAAAACTAAACGAACAGCGATAGAAATACATCGTTTGTTGCAATATGCTTGGGACAACAGTACATTTTCAGGCGGACAAACTTTCGAAATTACAGTGGTTACAATTTTCAACAACAGATGGCGCTGCAAGTGATGTGAAAGATATAGAAGACAACGCAGTCTGTGGGTGCGCCATTCTGTATGTCGTCTTTCTGTTGTAAGCGTGTGCTGTTCACAACGTGCAAGTGTGCTGTACACAACATGGTTTATTCCTTAGAACAGAGGATTTTTCTGGTGTTGGAATTCCACCGCCTAGAACACAGTGTTGTTGCAACAAGACGAAGTTTTCAACGGAGGTTTAATGTAACCAAAGGACCAAAAAGCGATACAATAAAGGATCTGTTTGAAAAAATTCAACGGACTGGGAACGTGACGGATGAAGGTGCTGGTAAAGTAGTACGGCAACCACGGAGGGCAATGCGCAGGTAGTGCAGCAGGTGATCCAACAGCGGCCTCGGGTTTCCGTTCGCCGTGTTGCAGCTGCGGTCCAAATGACGCCAACGTCCACGTATTGTCTCATGCGCCAGAGTTTACACCTCTATCCATACAAAATTCAAACGCAGCAACCGCTCAGCGCCGCTATCATTGCTGCACGAGAGACATTCGCTAACGATATAGTGCACAGGATTGATGACGGCGATATGCATGTGGGCAGCATTTGGTTTACTGACGAAGCTTATTTTTACCTGGACGGCTTCGTCAATAAACAGAACTGGCGCATATGGGGAACCGAAAAGCCCCATGTTGCAGTCCCATCGTCCCTGCATCCTCAAAAAGTACTGGTCTGGGCCGCCATTTCTTCCAAAGGAATCATTGGCCCATTTTTCAGATCCGAAACGATTACTGCGTCATGCTAACTGGACATTCTTCGTGAATTTGTGGCGGTACAAACTGCCTTAGACGACACTGCGAACACCTCGTGGTTTATGCAAGATGGTGCCCGGCCACATCGCACGGCCGACGTCTTTAATTTCCTGAATGAATATTTCAACAATCGTGTGATTGCTTTGGGCTATCCAAAACATACAGGAGGCGACGTGGATTGGCCTCCCTATTCACCAGACATGAACCCCTGTTACTTCTTTCTGTGGGGACACTTGAAAGATCTGGTGTACCGCCAGAATCCAGAAACTATTGAACAGCTGAAGCAGCACATCTCATCTGCATGTGAAGCCATTCCGCCAGACACGTTGTCAAAGGTTTCGGGTAATTTCATTCAGAGACTACGCCATATTATTGCTACGCATGGCGGATATGTGGAAAATATCATACTATAGAGTTTCCCAGACTGCAGCGCCATCTGTTGTTGACAATTGTAACTACTGTAAGTTCGAAAGTTTGTCTGCCTGAAAATGTACTTTTGCCCCAAGCACATTGCAACAAACGGTGTATTTCTATCGCTGCTCGTTTAATTTGTATTGCCGTTTCAAATATACTGGTTATTTTTGAAACACCCTGTATGAAACTCTGGTCCAGTATAAGAGAGGGCCTAATGACCCTAAGCAGATCAGATAAAATAAATAAATAAAAATATCTTATGACCATTCTCTTACAATATTCCAGGAGGTACAAGCAAAAATATATTTTGTAAACTGTATCTGAGATGAGTTGAATTGGGGGTTTCAAAATATTTCACTAAATGACTGAATGAATGTCATGAGGTGAAATGGATTTGTTTTCAGGCATAAACACACTAAACTGCGTATGAGGAATCATATTTACCTGTAACTTTGTGCTGGCAATGAGAAGGGTAATCTGTACTGAGTATTAGTAGCAACATTAGACTGTAGCTCTGTGCTTGGCCCAGCTTACAGTATAGAAGTACCAGTGGGCCAGGCAAATTGTTTGCTGAAATAATAGATGAGATGTCATTCTCTATCATCTAATTAATTTTGTTTACATCTTTTTTAGTGTGGTAACTTCTTTTACCACAGTTTCACTCATTCTTTGATTTGCCAGGTGACGGAATCTTTTACATTACCAATTTCCACTGTTAAGGTTTGGACTCTTAGTTTGTGCATTCTTTCTGTGTGTTTAAGTTGTGTGGAAATAATTTTTCTGGTGCATTTGTCAGTTTCCTTCATGAATGTACAGAGTGCAGACCTGCCTCATGCTTGCTGTTATTGTTTACAGTGGAAGAATTTATTTTCTGTTGTCTGATCAGGTGTCACTTCTTTTTCTTGCAGCCAGCTGGCTTTCCTTCTGTTGTTGACTGCTGGTAATGACTGAACCGTTCAGTGCCCTTTTTTTTCCACATGCAGTTTCATTAACTTGCATAACTAAGTTCCTTTGTACAGTGGGTGATTTGTTCTGAGCATCTGCAGTTTCTGTAATTTACATTATTAATTGTAATTTAGTATGTCTATGTATTTGTAGAACAGTATCCTTCACTACTGTCAGGTGTTAAGAGTTTTCTCAGCATCGCCAATCTGACTAGTGGAATTCATAACTGATTGCTGATCATGAAAATGAGCCTCCCTTACAAATAGTAATTAGAAAAATTAAATTGTGTATGTTAATTAATTAATTATCTAGCTACACTAACACACAAATATATCTTACCCTTCTAAGCAATATTCCCACTGTTGCCAAATACCATGTAATGGTGTCCAGCTGTAAAACGTTGTAGACTAGATACACTTTGTTGAAATCGTGGTGCAAATGAATGCCATTATTACTTGTGCTATGATTAAACAGCAATGGTGAGATTGTCTTTGTGAAAGAAGTTCTGCAAATAGAAAAATTTTGAAAAAAAATAGTACTTAAACTCTGTACAGAAAAGTCACCAGTGATAAAAAGAAAGTTTTAACTTTTTTAAAAAATCAACAGAATCTGTCATGCGGCATATTGGGATTTGTTTCCTTCTGACCTGGTATCTTTCCATCCGCTTGGTATGGTTCGAATCAAGGTTTTATGCATGAAAATGAAAACAATGCATGGATTAGTAGACAATAATCAAGTGCTGTCACAGTTACCAAATTTGGTGTCTATGTAAATAAAAAATGAAAGCAATAAATACAGGTTTAATGATAATTACTTGAAAGATATGATTGCTGAAATAATTATTTGGAGGGGTGTTACTGAAATGAATTCTTTAAATATTCTTGGAGCTATATAAATATAACAATTTTGAGTCTTGCCAAAGATTGCTAAAATGACTTTCTCAATAATAAAATGTGACTTGGTTGAAATGAATATTTGACATTGTTACATGCTGAGATGTCTTACTCCCATATAATTATTTATAGGCAGAAGCCACATATAAATATGTAGAATTTTGTCCTAAAATTTAAAACAGGAATTGTAAGGGCATTCAGATATGGAGTACCTATAAATGATTTACATAAAAATATAATATACCTTATTGTTTAATAGTGTCTCTGGTAGGGTGCACTATACAATGTACTTATGTCAGTACCTGTGCTCCTGATCTGTATAGCCTTAGTTCAAAATTCACATACAGTAATATAGCCATACAGTGCAATGACAGAATTGTGCAGTTCACTCTGATGCAGAAGGAAGCAGACAGAAAAAGTAAAGCACAGAATTCCATCAGTGATTGCATAAAAACTGTCTAACTGTCCTCTATCACTGAAAATGTGTCTATGGACATAGACAAAAATTTAATTAATTTTGGTGTTGACATTGCAGTACTTAGCAGGCTACAGTGTTTTTAATGTATCTGCTTTTATGAAAGCTGAAGTGGCACAGGTCATTAACAGTTGCTGAAATCTCATATGTAACTGTGTTTGAAACCATTGAACATGTTGACATGTTAGATGCGTTAAAGACAATGTTGGTGCAGCAAAAAGCAGTCAGTTTTGGTCCACATTATTTATTTTGTGTGAGTTCAGTCACTCCCATCAGCCACCTGTCTGGGAGTCTTCTTAGAGTATAAGTACATATAAACTGTGATAAGGACTTCAGTGTGTATGAGAATAACTTTAATTAACAAATATTTGTGTTATTTGTGTCAAATCCTTAAGTTAATTTACTGGCTAGCAAATCCTTTTCATTACAAGTTCTAAAAAAAGAACTGAAAAAATTAAAAATTTATGCATATCTTAGATAAATATGATAGATCTAGACAGCTATATTACCAAAATAAAGCACCAAATGCTGAGCTCTCACAATTAACAACTTTTAGTTGATGTTTTTAAATAACAAGTGTGATGGAGTTATTAGATGTTGGTTTGTCCTTCAGTTGTGTCAAAAAATGTGAATGAGAAGTGCTGAAGTAGTCATATTATAAGGATGAATTGAATATAAATGATCTTTGAATTGAGTGCCCACTGAACACACTAAGAATTTCAAGGCTTTTAGGTGCGTGAGGAAGGATTTTTGGTTGGAAGTCTGCTCCCACGATGCCTCATTCTCTCTGTGTTCAATTAATGCCACAACAAACAAAAAAAAGAGGTGCATCATGTAGCTGCAAAATGTGTCACAATAAAATTTATCATGAAAGTGAATGTTAATCGTAACAATATAAGGAAAAGATAGATTGTTACTTACCACACAGATGACACTTTAAGTTGCAGACAGACACAACAAAAAACAGTTACACATTATATATGTGTGGTGTCTGTTCTTTGGACATGTCTGAAAGAACAGACATCACATATATATAATTAAGATGAGCATGGTCAATGATCTGTTCAGTGCAGGTGCATGCCAGGCTTGAACTCTTATGGAAATTGGCTAAATGCTGCGAGTAATGAGCAAGGAACACTCCTAGGTGCAGAAGTATTAAACCAGAATTTCCCTATGGATCGTGCTAGCCATATGTGTAGGGCCAGTGGGACCACATCTGCAGCACCATGTGCTTCCCATACTGGCTTACGATGAACGTCAACACACAGTAACCCAAGTTCTATAGATTGGTATCTGTTTTAAACATGAAGCATGTTGAGTTTTGTGCCTATGAAGTACGATTTGCGAGCAGCATTGGTTTTCTGTTATAATTTGAAGAACACTGCTGCAGAATCACATCGAATGCTTGTCGATGCTTCTGGTGAACATTCTCTTTGGGAAACACAGTGTTTTGAGCAGTTAAAAAAAATTTTAAGTGGTGATTTTGACATGAGAAATGACGAGCGCGGGAAACCACTTAACACCTTTGAAGACAATGAATTGCAGGCATTATTGGATGAAGATGACAGTCAAACTCAACAGCTACTCATGGAACAATTGAATGTGATGCAGAAAGCTGTTTCTCGTCAATTGAAAGCTATGGGAAATGTGCAGAAAGTGGGAAAATGGGTTCCGCATGAACTGAATGAAAAACAACAAGCAAACCAAAAGACTACTTGTGAAATGCTGCTCACCAAATACAAATAAAAGTCATTTCTCCATCAAATAGTGACAGGTGATGAAAAATGGATATATTTTGAGAATCCTAAGCATCATAAATCAGGGGTGAATGCAGGCAAACCATCAACATCCACTCAAGATCAAATCACTTTGGAAAGAAGACAGTGCTCTGTGTTTGGTGGGATCAGAAGAAGCTGGTGAAACTTTAACACTGATCGCTACCAACAGCAAATGATTGATTTAAATTGAGTATTACATGAAAAATGTCTGGAATATGGAAAAAGGTAAAACAAAGTCATATTGCTCCATGATAATGCCCCGTCGCACACAACAAAACAGGTCAGGGAAACAATTGAGGTGTTGAGTTGGGGAATACTAGGGTATGCAGCTTATTCTCCAGATTGGGTCCATCCAATTATCATCTATTTGTATCATTGGGACAAGATCTCACTGAACAATGCTTCAATCCATATGAAAATGTGCGAAAATGGCTTGCTGACTAGTTCACTTCAAAAGAACTGTTGTTTTAGGTGTGGTATTCATAGTGTGCCGGAGAGGTGGGAGAAATGTGTAAATAGCAATGTAGATTATTTTGAATAAAATATTGTTTATCAGTTTCAAACAACAGATGTTTAATTATTGCAACCAAATTCTTGTTTCATACTTCTGCACCTGGAACATTAGTAACATGTGAATAAGTTGCTAGAGTGGTCTATGCAGTTGCAATGACCACTGTCTGGATGATGCAGGAGACCCAGGTTAGAATCTTGGTCCAGTACAAATTTTCTGGTTTTCTCTTTGACATAAATCAAATCCCACTCATAGCCAATGTTTGTAATTTCTTTGTGACTTACACATTAGCTTTCAGCCAAAATCATCTTGAGAATAGGAAACACATACACATTCATTCACACAAAAAAGCACATCTCATGCACACATCTGGTTTGAGTTGCCAGAGATGGCAGTCATGTGTGTGTGAGGGTGCTTGCATGTGAAAATGACTTTGTGTGCATATCGTTTTCTGATGAAGTCGTTAGGTGAAAGCTAGTGAGTAATTGTCTTTTCATTGCTCCTGTCTACAACTTAAGACATCATATTTTTTTATGGTAAGAAGCAATCTACCTTTTCCTTATATTGTTGATGTTCCAACTTGGAGTATCGATTGTTTGAGTGTTAATTTTGACATTTATTTTGCTATTTATTCCTTCATTTTGGGGAAAGAACCTTTCCATAACCCTCAGCGAGGTACTGGTATAATGAAGAAAGAACAAGAGCACGTCAGTTACACCACCCACTGGCACTACAGCACAGATCATTAGGACTATCTATGAATTTGATGAAGGCAGTCAACACTTAACTGTACTCATAATCTCTGTCACACTTTAGCTGCAGTGGTGGCAGTCAGTCATTTGGAAAGTGTTGGCAATGTGTGGAGACACAGGTTATTATGTTATGATTTTGAGTGAAGATCAAAAATATACTGTAATTGAAATTTCTTCTACCTCTCAAACAAAGGACAAATAATAAAATGAAATACTTTTGGTAAAAATCATCATATTTAATGAAACTTAGACCCAGCATAACAGCACTAAAAAAACAAGGTCAGTATAGAATAATGAAGGACCGGGTAGAGGATACAGATGAAAGTCAAGACATGGTTGTCTAGTGGTTGATTTCCTCCAGAAATGTTTGGCCAGTAATCCTGCAATTTTCATTATCAACTTCAGGATACCTGCTGGTCAAAAACATGGAGTGACATGATCAGAAATGTGCTGCTCTCTCATGACATTACTATGCCAACACTGCAACAATAACACAACAGTTGCTGGCTTCTGTGCAATGGACCATCCTTCAACAACAACTTCTCTGAAAAGCTGGAGGAAGCATCACTCATGTGGCTTGACAAAAACCCGGATATAAACAATCTGATCACATGTACCACAAGCTGTACGTCTGCACTTTGTTGCAAATATCCTTCCATGTATTCTTGCTGTGTTCCTCAAAGAGGCTTACCAATTCGTAATATTTCCCAGCCCATTATTATTTGACTCCTGTTCTCATTCCAATAGGTGATGCATAACATTTCGAGTTTCAAGGTGCAAGTGCTAAGGCCTGTTCCATGCGCCTATTTATATAAGTGAAGAAGAGCTGTTTGGCAACAGTTAAACTACCCATAATTTTATCTGATTGAGATTCTAATTTCAAGTTTGGATATATGAATTAAAAACTGTGAATTTTATAGTTTTTTGTCAGTTATAAGTTTTTCTTTCACATTTACTAAAAAATATAATTTTAATAGATCAGTTAAAGTTGTTATAATTATTGTGTTGAACAAAACAGTCTAAACCTCTGCTTACATCAAACAAATATAGATAAAATATCTACTTACTTTCTTGAAACTGACAGCAAAAACAGATAAACTGACAGACATTTAGAAGTAATGAGTCTCATAGTCCTGAAAAATATAAAAAAGAATCCTTTTGGAGTTTGTTGGCACATTACACATCCCTAGTGGCACAGTATTGGGATGCCAGCATAAGACAAGAGAGGCGGTTATTTTCTGATTAGCAGTATCTTCAATATACTAGTAGATACTGATAAGAAATATTTGCCTCCTCCCCTCAAACAACACAAGATCTTGTCAGTTGGAGAGGAGAGATTAATTATCTAACTGATGCATAATAGTCCACAAAAAACTGCACACTGCAGTCATTCTTTCTCATCAGAATTAAATGTGAACATGATTGAATCATGTCAGTAGCTATTATTTTCAATATGTATTTCTGAAGTATTTGGTTTTCTATTAGTGGCACCCAGCTCTCTTTCTGGCCAAGGGCTGGATGATACCCACTATTCCCTTTATGTTTGATACTGGACAGATACATATTTTCTTATTCAAAGCATTTTCAATGACAAGCAGCCTCTGTTGTCATTTATCTGTTACCTAAGGGAAGTTATGATGAGCATTCTTGTCTCACTGATAAGTCTATTATCAAATGATGCTGTGGGATTTAGACTCTTTTGTTTTGCTGCATCACTTGCTAGGTTATATGTATTTTCTATGATCAGTCACATCAAGTCAGATATTTATACTGTCAGCAAACTTTATTTTCTGTAAATAATAACATTTTTTTTTTGCATGTTGGAATATGCTTGTCCAACTGTTTGTTTGGCTCCTTGCAAATATGTCTAAAGAACACTGGGAACCCAGTGTGCTGCTGGAATTCAGATAGTTCATTTTCATGCATTCTTCCATTTTTACTACACTCATTTTAGTAGTAGTTTGGCAAGCTTGTGCCTAGTTTGTCACTAGATGAGAAAAGGTTTTTCACAGTCTAGTAGAATACTTAGTATCTCCACCAAAATTAATAGAGCCTTAATCATGACAAAGTACAAATTGTAAGATACAGTGTAGTTTAATTATTGTCGAGGTGAACTGTGAGATAGAGCTAAATAACTTTATGTCCACATTGATTCAATATTTACACAATGCTTGCATCTGTGTTTGCATTCTCAGCAGCCTTAACTAAAGTCACTAAAATTAGATGTGAAGTGCATGGGTTAGGATTAATGAAGAGAGAATACCAACATAATTACAGTATCTTACTGTTCAAATTCAACTGATGTCTGGTATGTATGTTCATGCATACTTTTTTTTTACAGGTTTGTCATAAGTGGCACATATTATGGTTTGTCATGGAACACATCAAATCTTGGAGGAAATGATTATCTCAATTTTTTCATAGCAGGAGCAGTAGAATTTCCAGCAAATATAATTTTACTGTGTACCCTGAATAGATGGGGTCGTAAAACATTGATGTGTGGAACAATGCTTCTAGCTGGTGCTGCTCTCCTTTTAACACTTTTTGTGCCTTATGGTATGTATTTTTTGTATGTTTTTTAACAGAATTATGTAAAAAAAGAAAGCTGTTCTGTGCGTGGATTCTTACACATTGTGTGTGTGTGTGTGTGTGTGTGTGTGTGTGTGTGTGTGTGTGTGTGTGTGTGTGTTTGTGTGTGTGTGTATGGATTTTCTTGTTACTTCTGTTATGATGGATGAATAAATAAATATGGCTACTTGGACATATAAATAAAAACAGAATGCAAAGTATTTATTTTCTGCTGTAAAAATCACTTTAAATTGCCACAAATCATCAACACAATGCATATACACTGCCAGAGCTAATTTAATCATCAAAACACTTATTTCTTTGGTGTCTCGTGGCATTAGGGTTGAGCTGCAGTGGTCACAGAGTGTTGCACACAAGCACCTGTGAATGGAAATAAATGCAGAATATTGTTAGTACTCAAACATTTACTGACAGAGTACATATCAGAGTACAATAGTTCTCATGAAGACCAAGGTTACACACACATTTTCTGTATTGCCAGACCTGATGTGCACAGATGTACGGTAAAGTCCAGTTAACCGAACTCAGGTCATCCGAAACATGGGTTATCTGAAACAACTCCAAAAATGACCAATTGGGAAAAAAAGATACTGTACTGACAGAAAAAAAAAATTAAGACAAGAGAGTTCTGGGCTGTGGTAGGCAGGGAGAGGTGAACACCTGCCCTTGGATTACTTACCCACCGACTCACTGGTCTGAACAAACCTACACTACCAACAATAGTACATTTGAGTGATTATTTCTCTGCTGTTGCAAGTATTATTTTGAGCTATGCTGCAAACTATACCGTATATTAATGCACTGTAATCCTGTAACTGTAATTTTAATCATAATGAAGAACATAAGCATTGCCTACACAAAGAGATTTTGGAATTAATTCGATCTTGAAAGCTCTCATAAATTTGTACAGTACAAAATACTGCAGTATGTATTAGATGTTCAGGGCTTAAACAAAAAAATTGTTATCTGATATGACTTCCCCCCATTTAGTTCAGTTAAATGGGGTTGTACCACAGTCATAAGATAAATACCTCCTGAAAAATGGCATTAAAATATGTTTTGATAAAAAAAGTGTGAGATTATGTAATAAATGATGGGTGATAGTGGGTGATAGTGAAACTTAAAATCAGTAATAATAACATGGTTAAGACACTCAGAAAGAAGATTCAAACATTTGGAATGTGGGAGTGAGTTTTACTTTCTCTTTCTGTTTGTACAAGTAGTTTCACTTTGTATTCATCTTCTCTTTTTCCGTAATCTACCATACATTTTATCCTGCCTAATTATACTCAATAATACGTAATTTACTTCCAAACCATAACCTAAAAACTTTTAACGCTTTCAACATTACCGCTGCTATAAAATCCACTGTTCCAAGTTTACAAACATTTCGTGTAAACTCGTGAATACTATTTCACAGCTTCAGTTCCTTTCACCCATTAAACAACCATCTCAGCTATTTCCAATAACTTTCGTTTTATTTCCATTCCCGTTTTTCCCACATAACCGATCATTTTTTAGCAGCTTCCCACAGATTTAAACGTTATTATTTCTTCGTCAGACAATTGTTAGCGTCATTTTCATAATCTGCCAGTACATAACCAGTCCTTTGAATACATTTACATGCAGTTTTTTCGAACTTTTCCTAAATTTTCCCCACCCTTTAATGTGTTTTGGAGACAACACAACTACCTAACCTTTGCACCCATTGTTGTTCACCAACCTAAGTTCAGCACAGGATCAACATAGCTCATCTCAAACCAACACTTTTTTGACTTTTTTCACATATTTATCCCTCCCTATATATATATCTATTTATTTTCACTTTAACCTCATGTTACCCTTTCCACCTTCTAATACCATGTCAACCTCAAAACATCCCTACAATGACCTCATTAAATTTTATTTACATTCCCTCCGCAAACATGCCTTCACCCTAGCCAGATTACGCTCCAATATTTTATTTACTCAGGTTTGTCTGACATTTGGCATTACCCCCAAAGGCCTCACACTTAAAGTTCCCATCTCTGGCTGCAATCCTTCTTTCCATCAGTCCTTATACCAGTTCCAAACTGCACAATCCATAGTCCTCACCCGCCTAATCCTTCACCTATACATCGACTCGGCCAATGAACACACCCGTCAACTCCTATCCCAAATCAAAGTCCTCAATTTTTCCTCTCCCACATCCACACCGGCTGTTCATAGCATCCTCCTACAGGCCAACCACAAATTAGAACAGCATGCCACTCTCCACCTCAAAAAACTATCCAATCTCCTGGTTTCCCACCTCTGGAAAGGCAACTCACTCACCTTCCACAACCTTTCCAACAAACCTCAACCTCCTCTCATTGCACACAGACCCAGTCTCTCCCATCTACTCAATCTCCCACTTCCAGCTCCATTCCCCCCAACACTTCAAAATTCTAGTCAACACAATCTGGAACCACAACACCCCAATTCAGTAGTTAAGCTTTCCTCCAAACCTCTCTCCCAATCCGAAACCTCTGGCCTATCCAAAGGCCTCACCTTCAGCCCCACTCCCAGACTCAACCAAACTGCCGTTGTCAAAGATTTACTGTCCTACACTCTTAGTCTCTGCTGGAAATATCACTTTGCCATGAAGAAAAATAATCCCGATCCCACTCCTAATGATCCAACTCCCCAAGACACTATCCAAATTGAACCCTGCCTGGAACAGTTCCGTCCTCCATCACAGCGGGACCCACCTCCTCTTCCTCAAAATCACCCTCTCCAAACCTTCATGGAATTTCTCACTTCCAGCCTTGCCTCTCAATCTTTCTTGAAAAACCTTAATCCTACTCCCAACATCACCACAGCCGAAGCCCAGGCTATCCGTGATCTGAAAGCTGACTGATCCATCATCATTCTTCTGGCTGACAAAGGTTCCACGACCATGGTACTTGATCACTGGGAGTATGTGGCTGAGGGACTGTGTCAGCTTTCAGACAACTCTACATACAAAGTTTGCCAAGGTTATCCCACTCCTGATGTCCAGGCAGAACCTGAGGAATCCTCAGAAACTTAGGCCCCCCCACAAAACCTTTCACCTGACTCCATCAAACTCCTGACCCCACCGACATCTCGCACTCCTACCTTCTACCTACTTCCTAAAATTCACAAACCCACACATCCCAGCCGCCCCATTGTAGCTACCAAGCCCCCACAGAACGTATCTCTGCCTACGTAGATTAACACCTTCAACCCATTACATGCAGTCTCCCATCCTTCATCAAAGACACCAACCATTTTCTCGAACGCCTGGAATCCTTACCCAGTCTGTTACCCCCGGAAACCATCCTTGTAACCATTGATGGCACTTCCCTATACACAAATATCCCACACGTCCAGGGCCTCACTGCCATGGAGCACTTCCTTTCATGCCGATCACCTGCCACCCTACCTAAAACCTCTTTCCTCATCACCTTAGCCAGCTTCATCCTGACCCACAACTTCTTCACTTTTGAAGGCCAGACATACCAACAATTAAAGGGAACAGCCATGGGTACCAGGATGGCCCCCTCGTATGCCAACCTATTTATGGGTCACTTAGAGGAAGCCTTCTTGGTTACCCAAGCCTGCCAACCCAAAGTTTGGTACAGATTTATTGATGACATCTTCATGATCTGGACTCACAGTGAAGAACAACTCCAGAATTTCCTCTCCAACCTCAACTTCTTTGGTTCCATCAGATTCACTTGGTCCTACTCCAAATCCCATGCCACTTTCCTTGACGTTGACCTCCATCTGTCCAATGGCCAGCTTCACACATCTGTCCACATCAAACCCACCAATAAGCAACAGTACCTCCATTATGACAGCTGCGACCCATTCCATATCAAACGGTCCTTTCCCTACAGCCTACGCCTTCATGGCAAACGAATCTGCTCCAGTCCTGAATCCCTGAACCATTACACCAACAACCTGAAAACAGCTTTCGCATCCTGCAACTACCCTCCCGACCTGGTACAGAAGCAAATAACCAGAGCCACTTCCTCATCCCCTCCAACCCAGAACCTCTCACAGAAGAACCCCAAAAGTGCCCCACTTGTGACAGGATACTTCCCGGGACTGGATCAGACTCTGAATGTGGCTCTCCAGCAGGGATACGACTTCCTAAAATCTTGCCCCGAAATGAGATCCATCCTTCATGAAATCCTCCCCACTCCACCAAGAGTGTCTTTCTGCCGTCCACTTAACCTTCTTAACCTCTTGGTTCATCCCTATGAAATCCCCAAACCACCTTCCCTACACTCTGGCTCCTACCCTTGTAACCGCCCCCGGTGTAAAACCTGTCCTATGCACCCTCCCACCACCACCTACTCCAGTCCTGTAACCCGGGAGGTGTACACGATCAAAGGCAGAGCCACGTGTGAAAGCACCCACGTGATTTACCAACTGACCTGCCTACACTGTGACGCTTTCTATGTGGGAATGACCAGCAACAAACTGTCCATTCACATGAATGGACACAGGCAGACAGTGTTTGTTGGTAATGAGGATCACCCTGTGGCTAAACATGCCTTGGTGTGTGGCCAGCACATCTTGGCACAGTGTTACACCATCCAGGTTATCTGGATACTTCCCACCAACACCAACCTATCCGAACTCCGGAGATGGGAACTTGCCCTTCAATATATTCTCTCTTCTCGTTATCCACCAGGCCTCAATCTCCACTAATTTCAAGTTGCCGCCACTCATACCTCACCTGTCATTCAACATCATCTTTGCTTCTGCACTTCCACCTCGACTGACATCTCTTCCCAAACTCTTTGCCTTTAAATATGTCTGCTTGTGTCTGTATATGTATGGATGGATATGTGTGTGTGTGTGTGTGTGTGTGTGTACGAGTATATACCTATCCTTTTTTCACCCTAAGGTAAGTCTTTCCACTCCCGGGATTAGAATGACTCCTTACCTTCTCCCTTAAAACCCACATCCTTTCATCTTTCCTTCTCCTTCCCTCTTTCCTGACGAAGCAACGGTTGCAAAAGCTCGAAATTTTGTGTGTGTATTTTGTGTGTGTGTTTTTTTTATTGTGCCTGTCTGCCGGCACTTTCCCGCTTGGTAAGTCTTCGAATCTTTGTTTTTAATATATTTTTCCCATATGGAAGTTTCTTTCTATTTTAAATATAATAACACAAACATTAAATATAAATTTTTATGCCTGGCCATGGAAATTAAAATGCAGAACTGCAAAATAAGTCATGTGTACTGTGATTGAACAGTCAATGCGTGTACAATTCTATCAGCAAATGTGTAGCAAGAAACTGAAGAATCACATGCGTATTTTGTGTGTGTGAGTGTGTATCCTGACTAACTGCATCTCTTTACTTTTAGATATGACATGGCTGATAATCACATTTGCCATGATTGGAAAGCTTGGTATAACAGCAGCATATGGTACATTGTACATATTCTCCGCAGAGCAGTTTCCAACTGTTATTCGTAATGTTGCTCTTGGTGCTAGCTCAACATGTGCTAGAGTGGGAGGCATACTTGCACCATATGTTAATCTTTTGGTAAGTAAACTGATAAATTTCTCTGCAGTAACCAGTAAGAAAGAACTAAAAAAGTCTATTGTTATAGTTGTTAAGTCAATTTTCAGTATGTCGATATGATAATTTTGTTACAGCCCTGTTTTTCCACTGAACTAGTTAAACCTTTCAAACTTAAGTACAGTTAGTTCCACAAGAAAGTGTATGCCATTATTTATATGAAATAAAAGACACTATTATAAATACATGTTCACATGAAAATACATGTTATTACTAATTGCACAATTACCTATTAGTTATCGATTATAGCACCTTAGCACTCTGTCTAGTAAATCACCCATGTTTCCAGCCTCTAAATATCATTTGACCCACTTCACAAAGAATGTCTTTGACTCTCTAAGAATTTTAGCAGCAGCTCCATATGAAAGCCTTGGTCCCTTTGGATGATTCACAAGGAACACTATCACGCGATGTTTCAGGTATTTTGCACTCATTTTAAACTGCAACTAACAAAACAAAAAATTCATCTCTCATACTGTTTATCTATACATTGCAAAAGCGCATTGATTACAAATTCGAGACCCTTACCAGAGATGTCGGTGCAGACGTTACATTTAAAATTATGGAATGCACTTTCTTGTGGAACTGACTGTATATTTTTACACTTGTCCAGCATACAGAAAGTAAAGTTATGATGGCATAGTTTCAGTTCTATATATATGAATCGAGTGTTCCTGGGATTGATCCTTATGTCTTCTTGTCATATATTTCATAGTCAGTAAAAGGGGCCAGTAATGAAAATGCTCTGTGCACCTTGATACATCGTGAAAATTTTTTATCTGTTATTGCTACCTGCATATATTGGTTACATAGCAACATTTCCTGTGTTGCTTTTCTGATATAGTTAAGCATTTACATCTGTTTTTTGTTGTCCATTTCTGACCACTATTTTTGATGGTCATGGCTGTTTCATCCACCTTTAGTGGAGATTGGTTTCAGAGTCAGCAATTGCTTTATGTTTCATAGAAATGCAGCCTTTTCATTTACTTTGGCAGAATACAAAAGACTCACAGTATAGCCGTTTATTTGTTTGTTTGTCCAAAAAGACATTGTGCAGGATACTACACCAAAAGCATTAAACCATTTATATGGATATAGATTTTAATAAAATCTATTTATTTAGGTTACCATCCAAGTAAATCCTCTCAGAGTGTGGAATGCACTGAGAACTTATGTACTTAACTTCACAAGAAATTCTTGCTTCTGCTAAAGATGAAGAGTAAGCATCAGAGAAAAGTTTTATTATTTTCATATCCTAAAAGATATTCATCAGTACTATGCTGCAAAAATATTCAAGTCACTAAGAAAATGTATCCACACTCCACTAATAAAAAGTAAAGCAGTCATCAACATAAAGACTAATTTTAACAGATATTCTTTTTCTTTCTCTGCATCTTATTGTAGGTGAAATGCTCTTGCCTTCTTCTTGAAGTATTAAGATGTATTTCGCCATGTATGGCGCCAACTTTCTGATTGACAAGGAATTAATGCTGTGGTAAAAATTATGTTTTTAGATATGCAGAGCTTTGCAAAGGTGAAACTGATAGTATGTAGAAAAAAAAGAATGTTTCTTGCTATGTTTTTGTACTAATTTTTGCTGTGAAAAGCGAGAAAGCACTGAGTGGCAGACAGGCAAGGTGAAAAATTATGCTAGGTATTATTAGCTGTCGTAATATTACCTATTAGCTTTCAGCACTCTCATGTCACCAATCTGTATCAATCTGTTCATATACCATCTAAAGGAATCCTTCCTAATCACCCAGAATTCAAACACCTCATCTGGTTCAAATTCACTGAAGCCATCTTCATGATATGGACAGAGAGTGAGGATGTGCCTTCCACATTCTGCCAGAACCTCAACAACTACTTCCCCATTTGCTGTCCATTTAATTAAATATTTAGGGATTAGAATAATCAACAACTTACATTGGAATGGTCATGTCGATAATGCTGTGGGGAAGTTGAACCAAAGACAGTATTTTATTGGTGGAACACTAAGAAGATACAACTAGTTCACTAAAGTGACTGTCTACAATATGCTTGTCTGTCCTCTGCTGAAGTATTGCTATGCAGTATAGGATCCTTATCAGACAGGGTTAACACAGGACATCAAAAGAGTTCAAAGAAAGGAACCTCATTTGGTACTATAATGAAATAGGGGAGAGAGCATCACAGATATGCTACACTGGGTTGGCAATCATTATAACAAAGGTGTTTTTTCATTGCGATGAGATTTTTCCACAAAATTTCAGTCATCAATTACCAACTTCCTCCTCTGAATGCGAAACTATTCTGTTGATGCCCACCTACATAGGGAGAAATGATCATCGCAATAAAGTAAGACAAACCAGAACTTGCATGGGAGATTTAAGTGTTAGCTTTTCCCATGTGCTGTGCGAGAGGAACAGTAGAGTAGTAGTGACAGAGTCATTTTATGAACTCCCTGCCAAGCTCTTCAGTGTGAATTGCAGAGTAGTCATCTAGATGTAATTGCTTCATCTGGCCATTCTTAACCCAATTTCCTTGATGTTGACCACTATCTCAAGGATGGCTACATCAGTATCTCCATCCCCATGAAAGCTACAAACTATCAACAGTACCTCCTTTTCAACAGCTCCCACTCATTTCACACCACGAACACTCTTCCAAACAGCCTAGCCACCCTTGCTTGTTGCATCTAGTGATGAGCAGTCACTCTCCAATTATGCCAAGGGTCTCACTGAGACCTTCACAGACTGAAGTTAAGCTCCCTACCATCACCAGAAAAAGGTGTGTCATGACTTGTCTTTCCAGTCACTTGCCATTCCCAACATATTGTTCAGATGTTCTCTGCTAGGGTTTCAGCTATCTCTTGTCATGCTCTGAAATAAGAAATATCCTCTCCTCTATCCTAATCACCCCTCCTGCAGTGGTATTCCGCTGCCTACCCAACCTACACAATATCTTTGTCCATCCCTATTCCACCCAACCCTTTGCCCCATGGCTCGTATCCCTGTGGCAGACCTAGATGCAAGTCCTGTCATATATATCATTCCAGTATAACTGGTGCCAACCCTGTCACAGCCATCCCCTATGCCATTAGAGGCAGAGCCACCTGTGAAAGAACCCAAGTGAGCTACCAACCAAGCTGCAACCACTGTGCCTCATTCTAAGTGGTCATGGCCACTGCCAGACTGTGGTCAAGAGATAGCTGGAACACTCAGTTGATTAACATGCCACCCAACTCAGTAAGCTTGACTTCAACAACTGTTTCACAGCATGTGCCATGTGGATTCTACCAATCAGCTCCAGTTCTTTTGAACTACACAGATGGTAACTCTCTCTGCAACATCTGCTTCATTCCTGTAAGCCCCTGACTTTGACCATTGCTAGTCCCTGTGCTCCACCTACCTAACCTCTTCCCTACATCCCTACACATATGCCTTCCATCCTGGCAGTGCACCGGCATAATTATTTTCCATTCTCGATTTATCTCCTCTTCCTTTTGCCCCCATACTATGAGCACAACCTCCCAATGCTGCAGCTAGCAACCTGCTGTCTTGTCCTCACCACATCCTTGCATGCTCACACAGGCAGCACTAGGATTCTTCTACCCCTACCCTGCTATCTCACATCCTCCCCACCCCATACCTCCTCTGTATCCCTAGTACCAACACCAACAAAGGTCACTGCTCACCTTGGATGCCGTTGCCATTGGGCCTTAGTGCCTGGAGATGATAGTGACTGTGTGTGTGAGTTTTGTTTTGTCCGTTTCTAATAAAGGACTTCATGCTGTGCCTTTCTGCCATTCAGTGCCTCCTCTATGTGGCAAGTAGCAATCTGTCTTTTTCATAATATTGTTATTCCATTCCAGATTTCCCATTGTTTGATTATGTACTGTACAAAAATACATGTGATAAATTCCACTTTTTTTTCCAGGCTGAACACTGGCAGCCACTACCTTTGCTGATATTTGGTGCTCTATCTTTGGCAGCAGGAGTTACTGCACTTTTACTTCCAGAAACAATGAATCAGAAATTACCAGACACTATAGCAGAAGGAGAAAATTTTGGAAAGTAAGAACAATTGATCCAGTTTTAATGCACCTATAAGTGATTGATGTGCAAAATTTGTGAATTTCTTTACATATTACAGTCCTTTTATTTTGCCTGAATGTTATCTGTGTAACCATTTCTGTCATAAATTGAGGCACTCTACAAGTCACACACTGAGGTACACTTTCAACAGTTCTTTTCAGCCAGTGTGACCGTGGCCTACTTTGTAAGTATTCAGATGATGTTCTAAGAGTTCAAGAACCATTTTGACATCACATAACCTTTTTTGTATGGCTTCATTGAACTAGGATAAAAATGTGTGTTTCCAAATACTTATCAGAAATTGAAAGAAATGTATTTTTTTCTTTTTAACAAAATCTTGAAGTAGTATTCCTATTCAGTAATGTTGCTGTGGTAACGAGATGGCTGTACTCCCCCTGTCATACACACAGTGCTCTCCATAATAACAGATAATGACTTGCAGGGGTGTTATTCTCTTAATTGCAAGTGCTAAGCAACAAAATTCACATTTCATTATATTTTTTAAGTAATTTGCAGTTCATGTTGACAGCTGAAATTTGTGTATTTTAACTGAGGTTAACTATGAGTTACAAAAACGTCAGAGCAGATTTGTACATGATGAATCTGACCATTCCCTTGTCAGTAACAGGTCATACGTCACTTGTCCTTTTTTTTAAGCCTTGTTTTTCAACCATTGAGAGGTCTTCTTTGTGAATTCATTTATTGTCTAAGTCTCAGAGCTCTAGGTCAGCATATATAAACTGTCATCTACATATTTATTTCCTTCTTTGATCTGAAGGCCATTGAATGTTCCCAAAAACCTTGCCATCCTTGTTTGATATGAAATAAAATTTCATGTCTTACATTACACTTTATACTTATGAGCTAGTAAAGATAGGTACACTCATTGACATTTTCTAGAATCATATTTTGTCAGTGCAAATAATTTTAGTTTCAAATACTTCCACATAGAATTGCATGGTAATGTGGCTGACTAGAACATCATAAACAACAATAAAAGTAAAGCTTTTAGATTTTCTGTCCTGTTTCTCCCTTTTTTTGTGGCAAAGGAGAAAATGCGAGACTTGAGATTTTTCATTACTTTAATTTTCCATCATTTATACTTTCATGTTGCATCAAATTATAGTTATTCAGAAGGCTTTCGATGCTTCACCATGAGCTTTATGTGCCTGAAACATGATTTTTTTAAATTTTTTGGAGGCTAATATTGTGTTTGGTTTTCTGAAAGAAACTTTTAACAGTCATTTAAATGGTTTTTGATGCATAAATTCTTGTTGTAGGTCTATGTTATATTTGAGAATCGATATTTTATATTATTTTGTGAAGATAATTTTTGTGATAATCATTTAGTGCATTCATAAAAATTAGTTTACGGTAATTATTCATTTCCTTTTTCCTCATTTGACTTTTCCATTTGTTGTGTTCGCAAAATTGATATGTTTTGTACTTTTTACCATATTTTATTTATTCTGAATTAGTCCATATTGTAGCTTTAATAGAGAGGTGAAACAGGGATCTTCGTTAGTAATAAGAGAACAATGACAGAGTTCCTTTTTACATAAAAGATTATACAGCCTTAAATAACAAATTTGTAAAATACTGGTACATTTCAAAAATTGTAATGAAGAATTAAGTGGTTACAAGCAGTATTTGTGTTAATCTACAAAATGCTTCTGTCAATAAGTCATTTATTGTCGGTGGTCAAAAAACATAAATTTACTCATATATAGTTCTGCATTTTGAAACACTACTGTGGTCTGTATCAGCTAGTAAAAAAACCAGCATAAGTAATTAGTAACAAGAATGTAGTTATGTATCAGTATTACAGAGAGAGGCACTTATATGAGTGAAATGTGAAGAATAGTGTAACTTAGAAAATAACCTATGTGTGGCTGTCATATATCCTAAAAAATTGTAACATTTAACAAAATACAACTTCTTCCTTTCATTACTTTGCATATCAGCCATTCCATCATTTGTTACATCTTCAGCAGGGATTTAACAGTTCCACTATATACTGGTATATTTCCTGTAGCTGTGTTACATTTTTATTTGTTTTACTGTTTTCCTTCTTTCTTTTTTTATGTGAATGAATTTATGGATACATCCTTTTCTTCTTCTTCTCCTCCAGGGTAACTGATGATAAACAAGACATTAATGGTGATGTCCTTTTGGAGACCAAGGAGACCGAGAAATGAAAGACATGAAAATTTGTGAATTATATGCACTGATGGACATTGTACACAAAGCACTCATTGTGTTATACAAATGTATAACACAAAATGGCGAAAATACTTAATTTAGTGGTCTTTCAATTGGTGATATATGCACACTGTATTTACATTGTTCAGATATCTCATGCCATGAATTTTTTGAGCAGTTTTGAATTATATGTCAGCCACAACTTTTAGTACAAGATTTTTACGTAATGCATATGATGATCTCTGGCACTATGTTTTGAAATGAGAATATTTTCAAGAAGCACAAATCGATCAATAAAACAACTTTTTATATTTTGGATGTTGCATTATTAATATTTCACAACCATATGGATTTTAATAGGCCTTCGAGATATTCAAACCTCTTCATTTTCAGAGTGATAGTAACAGCTTGTTCTCTCATGCTTGCAATTAAATGAGACATATGTGCAGAAAAATATTTAATGATTGTGAGAACGTATGAAAATAATTGTGTAATTAAGTAATGATGTTTATTACAATGCAGACATTCTACAGACAAAAATATCATAAATAATATGTTTATATTGCTCTTATCATTTGCTAAGACCTACATATTTGTGATCCATTTGTTTGATCTTTCTGGTAGCCTAAAAGTGAAAAGAGACTGTTTAAAGTTATTCTTAATCATTAGTTGCTTTACACCTCCTGCAGGTATGTAAATCATAAAAGTAATTTGCACATTACAGTCAGGTTACCAGGGTATTACACTGCATAGTATTAATTTTTCTGGGCATCACAGAAGAACTGAAATTTAAACATAAAATGTGTATCGTGAATTTCTTAAGAAAATTAATGAAATGTATGTTAAATGCAGATGATGCTATAGTTTAGTCAGTCTGGGAGTGGTGTTTCAATGTCTTGAGTTACTATTCCACTGTGTCAGTTGTAGGTGGGATGAACAGAGTGACACATTGAGGCTCTCCCAAGGAACCTCTGACAATGTTGAAGAGACAATAGAATCACTGTTGGGCATTGAAGAACAAAATATCGAGCACCTTAAACTCCAACAACAGAAAAATAATTGTTAAAGTGGGAGAATACTTGTGCAGAATCAGAAATCACAAAATGTGCATTAAAAGCAATGGAATGAGTAAAAAGCTGAGGTACTGAGCAGGTTTGAGTCATCAGAGCTTCAGCTGTCAAATCATTAAATACATTCAAAGTTCAGCATGTCACGACATTTTTCACTAATCATTGGTATCAGTTCATGCCAGTGGATCTTCATAGATCTCAACTTGTTTCACTCCATTTCAGTCAATTTATTTCAGCAGGAAAGTGAAATAGGTGACAAGCAATGTGAAATTCTTTGGCACAAACAATTTTGTTCTATCAGGTACCACAGTTAACCAACATTATAACCTTCCACTGCTAACACTATTGTGTGAATCACAGCACAAAAAAGGAAACTGCCTGCATTGAGATGCTCATACACTCCTGGAAATTGAAATAAGAACACCGTGAATTCATTGTCCCAGGAAGGGGAAACTTTATTGACACATTCCTGGGGTCAGATACATCACATGATCACACTGACAGAACCACAGGCACATAGACACAGGCAACAGAGCATGCACAATGTCGGCACTAGTACAGTGTATATCCACCTTTCGCAGCAATGCAGGCTGCTATTCTCCCTTGGAGACGATCGTAGAGATGCTGGATGTAGTCCTGTGGAACGGCTTGCCGTGCCATTTCCACCTGGCGCCTCAGTTGGACCAGCGTTCGTGCTGGACATGCAGACTGCGTGAGACGACGCTTCATCCAGTCCCAAACATGTTCAATGGGGGACAGATCCGGAGATCTTGCTGGCCAGGGTAGTTGACTTACACCTTCTAGAGCACGTTGGGTGGCACGGGATACATGCGGACGTGCATTGTCCTGTTGGAACAGCAAGTTCCCTTGCCGGTCTAGGAATGGTAGAACGATGGGTTCGATGACGGTTTGGATGTACCATGCACTATTCAGTGTTCCCTCGACGATCACCAGAGGTGTACGGCCAGTGTAGGAGATCGCTCCCCACACCATGATGCCGGGTGTTGGCCCTGTGTGCCTCGGTCGTATGCAGTCCCGATTGTGTCGCTCACCTGCACGGCGCCAAACACGCATACGACCGTCATTGGCACCAAGGCAGAAGCGACTCTCATCGCTGAAGACGACACGTCTCCATTCGTCCCTCCATTCACGCCTGTCGCGACACCACTGGAGGCACGATGTTGGGGCGTGAGCGGAAGACGGCCTAACGGTGTGCGGGACCGTAGCCCAGCTTCATGGAGACCGTTGCGAATGGTCCTCGCCGATACCCCAGGAGCAACAGTGTCCCTAATTTGCTGGGAAGTGGCAGTGCGGTCCTCTACGGCACTGCGTAGGATCCTACGGTCTTGGCGTGCATCCGTGCGTCGCTGCGGTCCGGTCCCAGCTCGACGGGCACGTGCACCTTCTGCCGACCACTGGCAACAACATCGATGTACTGTGGAGACCTCACACCCCACGTGTTGAGCAATTCGCCGGTACGTCCACCCGGCCTCCCGCATGCCCACTATAAGCCCTCGCTCATAGTCCGTCAACTGCACATACGGTTCACGTCCACGCTGTCGCAGCATGCTACCAGTGTTAAAGACTGCGTTGGAGCTCCCATCACGTGAGTACGGTGGCCAATAGTGTTCCATGTGGTGATATATAGGCGACTGGCCAGCACACAGGAGGTTAGCTCAGTGCTCATGCTTGATGCTGTTGGATCTATCTTGGCTGTGCTAGCACTGCTTGATAACTACCTTACTTGTCACCAGGATACTTTTATTGGTCATGTCTTGGATTTGTCTCTCTGCTGCTCTTGGCCATGTTGTTGCCATTGTGGCAAAGGCTTTGTGTAGAACCTTCCTGTTGTGTAGATTGTTTGTTCTTGCCCTGATCTGTTGTCTTGCCTGCAATCTGCCTGTCACATTTTGTTCACCTACCTTCAGTTTGGAATACTCTTCAGCAGGCACCTCTCCCATCTGGCAACTTCCTCTGTTTTTCCATTCCTCCAAGACCTCCAGTATGTGCACCCATATCTGGCTATCCACAGATATAGCAGTACCTAATCTCTGTAATCTACTGTGAAGTATACAGCACACAGTATGTTCCACTGTACCACATATTAGGGATTCTTCGCGTTCCGTTCCTGTGTGAAGCTGGAAAAGAATGAATGCTTCATTACTTTTGTGTGCACTGTTATCTAATCTTGGTACTGTGGTCTCTATGGGATTGATACATAGTGGATTGTAGTATATATACCTATATTTCTCATTTAATACTGATCTTGAAACTTAATAAGTAGTTTTTCATGGGATAGTTGGGTTCTGTCTTCAAGTGGCTGCAAGTTTTTCAGCACACCAGTGTTGCTCTCCCATATGTGTAACAAACCTGTGACCATTGGGGCTGCCAATCTAAGTATTTATTCAACATTACCTTTTGGTTCTATTTGGTATAAGTCCCACAAGCTTGAGAAATATAGTAATTATCTAGGATGGGTCTCAAGTGTTTTGCAAGCAGTCCCTGCACAGACTAGCAGCATTTTTTCAGTATCCTGCCACTGCACAGAAGTCTGCTACTTGTTTTACCTATGATTGAGCCTATATGGTCATTCTATCTCATATTATCACAAATTTGTTCATTGGGTTTTAGTGAGCTGCCTGATTCCAGTTGTACTTTGTTGATACTGTTATAAGATACTATGTTTGTTGAATCTGTGATGTACACAGTTTTACATTTTTGAACATTTCAAGCAATTTACTGTCATTTGCACAACTTTGAAATCTTATCAAGGTTTGATTGCAGCTGTTTTAAGATTGTGCTTCATTATAAATTTGCAAGAAGTCTTTGTTACTATTAATATTGTCTGCCAGGTCATTAATGTAAAACAAGGAGCACTTTCCTTGTGCATGTTTGTATTTACTTCTATGTCTATCAACCAATTTTCAGCCAAGATAACAAGCTATGTTTTCCATACCAAGAAATTCTCAGTTCAGTTGCAAATTTCATGTGACACTCCCCCATATTCTTGCACCTTCTTCAATAAGTGTTGGTGTAGTACTGAGGCTAATTATTTTCAAAAGTCAAGAAATACTGCATCTATCTGACTGCCCTCATCCATGGTTTTCGGCATGTAGTGTGAGAAAACCACAAGCTGGTTTTTGTATGACCTAAGTTTTTGCTGGCATGGAGGAGGTCGATTTGTCTGAGATACCTCATTACATTTTATCTCAGAATATATTATAAGATCTTCATGATCTGGACTCACAGTGAAGAACAACTCCAGAATTTCCTCTCCAACCTCAACTCCTTTGGTTCCATCAGATTCACCTGGTCCTACTCCAAATCCCATGCCACTTTCCTAGATGTTGACCTCCATCTGTCCAATGGCCAGCTGCACACATCCGTCCACATCAAACCCACCAACAAGCAACAGTACCTCCATTATGACAGCTGCCACCCATTCCATATCAAACGGTCCCTTCCCTACAGCCTAGGCCTTCGTGGCAAACGAATCTGCTCCAGTCCTGAATCCCTCGACCATTACACCAACAACCTGAAAACAGCTTTCGCATCCCGCAACTACCCTCCCAACCTGGTACAGAAGCAGATAACCAGAGCCACTTCCTCATCCCCTCAAACCCAGAACCTCTCACAGAAGAACCCCAAAAGTGCCCCACTTGTAACAGAATACTTCCCGGGACTGGATCAGACCTTGAATGTGGCTCTCCAGCAGGGATACGACTTCCTAAAATCCTGCCCCGAAATGAGATCCATCCTTCATGAAATCCTCCCCACTCCACCAAGAGTGTCTTTCCGCCGTCCACCTAACCTTCGTAACCTCTTGGTTCATCCCTATGAAATCCCCAAACCACCTCCCCTACCCTCTGGCTCCTACCCTTGCAACCGCCCCCGGTGTAAAACCTGTCCTATGCACCCTCCCACCACCACCTACTCCAGTCCTGTAACCCGGAAGGTGTACACGATCAAAGGGAGAGCCACATGTGAAAGCACCCACGTGATTTACCAACTGACCTGCCTGCACTGTGATGCTTTCTATGTGGGAATGACCAGCAACAAACTGTCCATTCGCATGAATGGACACAGACAGACAGTGTTTGTTGGTAATGAGGATCACCCTGTGGCTAAACATGCCTTGATGCACGGCCAGCACATCTTGGCACAGTGTTACACCGTCCGAGTTATCTGGATACTTCCCACCAACACCAACCTATCCGAACTCCGGAGATGGGAACTCGCCCTTCAGTATATCCTCTCTTCTCGATATCCGCCAGGCCTCAACCTCCGCTAATTTCAAGTTGCCGCCGCTCATACCTCACCTGTCTTTCAACAACTTCTTTGCCTCTGTACTTCCGCCTCGAATGACATCTCTGCCCTTAACTCTTTGCCTTTAAATATGTCTGCTTGTGTCTGTGTATGTGCGGATGGATGTGTGTGTGTGTGTGCGGGTGTGCACCTGTCCTTTTTTTCCCCCAGGGGGGGTCTTTCCGCTCCCGGGATTGGAGTGACTCCTTGCCCTCTCCCTTGAAGCCCGCATCCTTTCGTTTTTCCCTCTCCTTCCCTCTTTCCTGACGAGGCGGCTGCCAGTTGCGAAAGCTTGTAATTCTGTGTGTGTGTTTGTGTGTTTTGTTCGTGTGCCTGTCTGCCGGCGCCTTCCCGCTTGGTGGGTCTTGGAATCTTTGTTTTTAATATATATATATATATATATATATATATATATATATATATATGATGTAAATAAAATAGAAAGAAACTTCCACATGGGAAAAATATATAAAAACAAAGATTCCAGGACTTGCCAGGTGGGAGGGCGCCGGTAGACGGGCGCAATGAATGGGACGCACAGGCACACACACGGAATTTCAGGCTTTCGCAGCCAACGGTTGCTTCTTCAGGAGGGAGGGAGGGAGAGGGGGGGACGGGGGGATGTGGGTTTTGGGGGAGAGGGTGGGGGGTCGTTCCGGTCCCGGGAGGGGAAGGACTTACCTTGGGGGGAAGAGGGCACAGGTGTGCACTCGCGCGCACGCGCACACATGTCCATCCGCACATATACGGACACAAGCATGCATAAGGCATACATGAGCGGCTCATACCTCACCTGTCTTTCAACAACTTCTTTTCCTCTGTACTTCCGCCTTGACTGACATTTCTGCCCGAACTCTTTGCCTTTACAAATGTCTGCTAGTGTCTGTGTATGTGCGGATGGATATGTGTGTGTGTGTGCGAGTGTACACCTGTCCTTTTTTCCCCCTAAGGTAAGTCTTTCCGCTCCCAGGACTGGAATGACTCCTTACCCTCTCTCTTAAAACCCACATCCTTTCGTCTTTCCCTGTCCTTCCCTCTTTCCTGAAGAAGCAACCGTTGGTTGCGAAAGCTTGTAATTCTGTGTGTGTGTTTGTGTATTTTGTTCATGTGCCTGTCTGCCGGCGCCTTCCCGCTTGGTAAGTCTTGGAATCTTTGTTTTTAATATATTTTTCCCATGTGGAAGTTTCTTTCTGTTTTATTTATAAGATTCTTCAATAGACGAATGTCAAAGATATTCGTATTGAACAATAGTGTTTTGGGTCAATTCTGCTACTGCCCAGTTGTAACCGTTGCTTTCTTCCAACTACTGGCACAGTTTTTTGTTCTAGAGATCTACCATATATTATGGCTCGAGGAGGGGTTGTATTAGTCTCAAATTCTGCATTGAATCTGCTAGGTGTTCCATCGGATCCTGCAGCTTTGTTCAATTTTAGCAATTTCAGCTGTTTGTCAAGGCTTCTGATTCTAATATCCTTATTACTAATCTGTGTAGTAGAATGAGATTTAAACTGGGGCAGGACATGTGGATTCTCCTTTGTAAAGGGATATTGAGTTTTGTATTTCTACATTTACTGTTCTATCCTCATATCAGTTTCTGTATAATCCACTAGCGTCTGGAGACTAAATTTGGTACCACTGGTAGCTTTTAAAATAATCAGAAAGTTTAAAAAAGGTCTTTTGTAAGATTTTGCTATGATAGTTGTTCCTCTTTCTGACAGCCAAATACATTTTACAATTTCTTTATCTATAGACAAATGCTGTGTTTTAAAATTATGCATAATGGTCACTATATCTTTAAAAGCTTGGAGGATCCCTCCCATCATGAACTGTTCTACCAGGTAAGTTACATAACTAACAAGTGGTTGGTCAGCTTCTAAACTTGATCTGCTGTTCCCTCAACATGTCACTGCTCAGAGCAAAATATTTCAAGCTCTTCCATGCAACTTTATCTATTGACCGAACATGTAAATATTTCTAGTCATTGTAGTTACCCTTTTTACTTCGGTAATAATTGTTTCTACAGCTGCTGGTTGGTCATCAGTACCAGTTTCAATGTGAACATCCTCAGTGAGGTCTGGTCTATTTGTAGCCATTACATTTAATATAACTGTGATATAAGTAAGCTTCCAAGATATCTGTTCTAAGTATTCTTCAAGAAAACATTTAGTATTGATTCACAGAATATCTTGTTATATCCACCACTTACAACAGTGCTAGCACCACAATTGATCTTTTGATTATTAAAATATGCTTCAGTGATGACAGTATGACTAGGAAAACTGTGTACTAAGGAGGTGATATTTTCTCGAAAGTTTTGAGTTACACCTGGAAATGAGTCTGGCTGGTGGAGGACCCAGTTATGAGTTTATCCCAACCCTTGATAATGTGTCTTGCGCAGTCTCACATGCAGCTTCAATTTATATCTCTGTGAATTTGAGTTTCTTCTCTACAGTAATGAATGCACCAGCTTCATTTGCCATTAACTTACCCTTTTGATTACACTTAAGATTTAACGCTAAAATCTCAATGCTTGCAGTCTTCTGTTTTTACCAGCTTTCTGTACTGCACTGCATATCAGAAATATTTAAATCTTAAAAAAATTGTTATGAATGCTCAGCAGTTAATCACTAGGATTTTAATAGTTCATTTGTAAGTAAGAGACATTTACTTACACTTTACACAAATACTTCAAAGATCTCCTAAAGCTACCTTTATCTGTACTGGATTTAGAGGCACCCAAAAAAAAATAATGTAAAAAATTATGCACTCCGCACATAGACAGCTATCTGATTTGTAGTGTAGCTCTGACTCATTCAGGGACTTTCTACACTTCTCAACCTCATAGAAAATTTAAAGAACTTGCAGCCTAAATAGACACAATTCTTAAAGTCTTTGGTTCGAACTTTTCACACTACTCAGAAACAGGGGAAAATACTGCAAATTGTGAGGTTCATTGCAATCCTGTGAGCAAAGCTATTCTTCTCAAACCTTTCTATCAGTTGCTGGAATGATCTAAGAATGATTGTTTGTTCCAATGTGCATCACATTCTGTAGTTAGTTGCATCATGTTCCCTCCACCACGGCTACTGGACAAGCACCTTCAGCATGTTAATTAAGTGAGTCTTGCAGGCATACTAGCTGAGGTCACAAGGGCGATCCTTTTTATGCCTCACTGACATTTCCCTAAGTGGTACCATTGTTTTCCATATGTTTGAACAGTTAACAGATAACAAGCCCCCTCCTCCCCTTCTGCCCCCCCCCCCTCCACCTGCCCCCCACTTTTGGACTTGCACTATGCTGATGCAGGTCGTACAATCTTCCTAACAGTTGAAATGTGTTGCACTGTGTCCATTTCACTTTCAGTGGAAGCAAGCACCTTGAACTCGTTAGCCAGAGGGTAGTTCACCCTGGTCACTGTCTCCCCTATGCAGAATCCCTATTTTATTTTATTGCTAGTTCCATTGATCCTGATAGCAATGGAGTTGCAAGGATATGGAACGAGTCAGTATTTTTACGTTGTTAACAATACAGCAGCACACAATATGATTAATTCATGGCATAAGTCATTGTAACAACATGGGACACTAGAAGAAATAAAAACATATTAAATACATCAGAATTGACACTTATGTGTACACATTCAGATTAACCATATCAAAGTAATTGAGCAACAATATAACATTACAGCAACAAATTGTTTCATTTATGACTGGTGATACATCCTGCATTTCTAGGGGTGGAGACAATATAGACAGGACAGAATAGTACTTGAGGTACTTATAGTATCTCCGTTATATATCTGTTGGTAGCTTGCCCATTCACAGCAGCATTTAATCACTTGACAGCAGTCAGAATGATTTCTAGCTAGCTATAAACAACAGCTAATTCACCCCATTACCAACAAAAGCATACACAATAGGGCTGTGTTGTGACTAGTACCATGCTTCTGTTGGTATTAACTAATTTGTCAGATAGTTAAGTGAGAGGGAAATTTAATTATGATAGACTACTAGAATTCGGTAGTAGGAAGAGAAGGGGAAATAGTAGGAGAATATGTTCTGGGGGAAAGGAATGGAAGAAGAAGGCATATGGTACAATTTTGCTCAGAAGTTAACATAATTGTAGGTAACACTTGACAAAAGAATCATGAAAGAAGGCTGTATTCATGGAAAAGCCTGCACACACCAGATGGTTTCAGACTGATTATATAACCATATGACAGAGATAACAAAACCAGGTTTTAAACTATAAGACTCTGACCATAATTTATTGGTTATGAAGTGTAGATTAAATCTGAAGAATTTTTGAAAAGAGGACATTCAGGAGAGGAGATCAGAATAAGTTGAAAGAAATTGAGATTGTTGAGATTTTCAAAGGGAGTGTCAGGCAATGAATTACTGAGACATGGGAAAGAAACACAGTAGAATATAAACGGGTAGCTCTGAGAGATGAAATAGTGTGGGCAGCAAAGATAAAAGAAGGTAAATAGACAAAGCGAGGTAGAAATCTTTGGATATCACAGGAGATAATTTAATTGACAAATGTAAACACCATTCGTGGATTAGGCATTAGGCCTTTTCAGTCTGGCTGACTGCTGCCTACAAGGCAGTATGAGGACTGATCTATGGGCAGCATGTCACCAATCCCTCCAGCTATTATTACCTGTAGAGAATCCTGACGATTCCACTGTTTCTTTATTCAAGCAGCTCCTCATTTGGTCTAACAAGAGCTTAGGCTGTAAATCTGCTCCTCAGGAAAACTGTGAGGAGGTACTGTGTTCTTCTTGCTATACCCATGGTCAGTGGACAAGGACGATTCTCAAGACATGAAAGAAACAAAATTTATTTCTTGGCAGTGAAAAAAAGTCTCTTTCCAGTGGTGGTGATGTGCAGGCTGAAGGCCTAATTAAGAATCAGTAATAAGGCTGAAGGAATAATTATGACAAGAACAAATGAAGGGCTTATTTCAATAGTGGTACAGGTCCATTACCTCCACTTTTCTGTCTATAATGCTTCTGACAATGGTCCAAACTAACAGAAAGAAAGGTTCATCTCTAGCAAGAAGCCATATGCTTGGATATTTCTGATATCTCAACTGCAGATTTTTCAGCGCTTATTTAACTTTAGGACTCTGTATCTCAAAATGAACAAAAGTGGACTTGTACCACTATTGAAATAAGCCCTTCAAGTAATATCTGGCTAAATGCCCAGACAATAAAATAACATTTGGCACAAGACCAATTCTAATAAGAACAATAGTTATTGCATCAACTAATTAGTTCTGGCAAAAAGCCAGTATTGAAAAATACTTAAACCAACTGAAATTAGGCTGAGGGCCATCAAAATAATCCGGGATAATGAAAGTTAGGCCAATTACAGTTTCTGAGGGTTGACACTAACTACTGATGGCCAAGGACCACAATGGGTGAGAGAATTTAAAATTCGGTGTAGCCAAAGTTAACAACCAGTATTAATTACAAATCCAACTCATGTTGACATGTAATGGTCCAGAGCTTTTCAGTTCCCCAGGAGGATAACTCAATGCTGTAGCTGGTGATGGACTCTGATACATCTTCCTGCATGTGCTGTAGTACACACCTGATTGTGAAAGAGCTTTTGCTCTTTCTCCCTGGCTCAGTGGTGTGTGCAGTGAAGACTTTTGTCATCTGTGCTCAGCCTTAAATGGGCCGCCTGTGGCAGAATACTCCATGCACTACTTTCAGTTACATCTCTATGTACTGGGGGATCGAAAAGCCAGTACAAATTTGAAAACTTAATAAACCACAGAATAATGTAGATAGAGAAGTAAAAATTGACACATATGCTTGGAATGACATGGGGTTTTATTAGAACAAAAAAAAAAAAAAATAAAAATAATAAAGTTCACAAAATGTCCGACAGATGGTACTGGACAGCAAAACATCAGTGACTGTGCATGACAATCGTGTATAAAAGGAGCTGTAATGAGAGAGAGAATCAGATGTGCCAGCCATCGCAGCATCTTAGCATGTTGACGTTACCTGAAAAGGCACTTATAGTGAAGCTATATTATCCGAATGGGGAATAGGGGACTGATGACCACAGCAGTTTAGTCCCATAGTGCTCAGAGCCATTTGAACCATTTGAATGGGGAATGTGCTAGTTCAGCGATACGATCCTATCACTGGTGATTCCAACAAGTATAGGTCCGTTGACAAATGCAGGTGTGGCGAGAATGATTTCGAAGTTCGAAGCCACGTGTTGTTTAGATGATAGACCCCGTAGTGGCCGACCGAGCATAAAGTGTAATGCTGCTGAGATAATTCAGGAAGAAATGGAGCCTGTAGCAGGTTCATCTATGCATGGGGAAGTCAGCACTCGTGCAGTCGAAAGTCGCACTGGCATTCTATACACTATTGTATGGTTGGCACTGAGGTGTACCCTCCAATGCTATCCGTACAACATCCATTGGCATCATGAACTGTTACCTGACGATTTAGTGAAGTGGAGGGAATTTGCGGTGTGGGCGTTTCAAAAGATGGCGGAAGATGACGATTGGTTGAGTAACATGTTGTGGACCAACGAAGCTCATTTGATGCTCCGAGGGTCTCTCAACACCCACAACTGCAGAATTTGGGCTACCGAAAATCCTAGAACTGTCATGGAAACTCCATTGCATGATGAGTAAGTCACGGTACGGGTTGGATTTACCACATCTACCATTATTGGGCCTTTTTTCTTTGAGGAAATGTGTGATTCTGGTTTTGTAACTGTTACTGTAATGGGTGAGAGGTATGTCGATATGTTACAGAATCGCATCATCCCCAGCCTGGCTGATAAACACCTGCTGGAACGTACGATGTTTATGTAGGATGGCACTCCACCCCATACTGCTAGACGCGTGAAAGATCTATGATTGTGTGCTCAGCCGCCACTTTCATCATGCTTGGCCTCCCAGGTCCCCAGACCTCAGTCTGTGTGATTATTGGCTTTGGGGTTACCTGAAGTCACAAGTCTATTGTGATCGACCGACATCTCTATGGATGCTGAAAGACAACATCTGATGCCAATGCCTCACCATAACTCTGGACATGCTTTACAGTTCTGTTCACAACATTATTCCTCGACTACAGCTATTGTTGAGGAATGATGGTGGACATATAGAGCATTTCATGTAAAGACCATCATCTTTGCTTTGTCTTACTTTGCTATGCTAATTATTGCTATTCTGATCAGGTGAAGCACCATCTGTCAGACATTTTTTGAACTTTTTTTTTTTGTTCTAATAAAACCCCATGTCATTCCAACCATGTGTGTCAATTTGTACCTCTCTATCTATATTATTTCGTGATTAATTCAGTTTTCAAATTTATACTGACTTTTTGATCACCCAGAACAATAAACTAGTCTGTGTACGCTGCGATCTCTAGTGGCGTATCTGATACCTCCTGGCAGCTGCCAGCTGGACCAGATTTCTGTGTGACAGGCAACAGGCTGGCTCCCATTCGGTCCAGGACCGATCTCGTGGCTCTGTTGGGTGGATGGTAGGTGTGCATAGGCACTTGGTCGAAATGGGTTACTTCTACACCAAAGGCAGTGCTGCTAACCACTCAGATGCAGAGGCAGTGAAATTTAATTTATGAAAAGAGAAAGTATAAAAATCCTGTGCATGAAGCAGGCAGAAGAGAAATCAAATGTCAAAAAAATGACATTGACAGAAAGTGCAAAATGGCTTAGCAGGAATATTTAGAAGCGTGTAGAATTACAGGAGAAATAGATACCACCAAGAAAAAAATTAGAATCCTTTGGAGAAAGAGAATCAGCTGTATGAGTATCAAGAGCTCAAATGGTAAACCAGTAATCAGCAAAGAAGGAAAGCTAAAAGGTGGAAGGAATATATAGAGGGGCTACATAAAGGAGATGAACTTGAAGGCAATACTATAGAAAGAGAAGAGGGAGTAGATGATGATTAGTTGGGAGGTATGACACTGAAAGAAGAATTTGACAGATCACTGAAAGACCTAAGCTAAAACAAGGTCCCTAGAGTAGACAACATCCCTGCAGAACTGCTGACATTCTTGGGTGCAAGATATGTGACACAGGGGAAACACCACAAGACTTAAAGAAGAATGTAATAATTCCAGTTCCAAAGAAAGCATGTGCTGACAGGTGTGAATATTAACAAACTGTCAGCTTGATAAGTCATGGTTGCAAAATAATGACATGAGGGGAATATCAATTTGGGTTCTGGAGATATGCTGGAACATGCGAGGCAATAGCTGCCTATGAGTTAAGTTGGAAGAAAGGTTTAAAGAAAGGCAAATCTACATTTATAGCTTTTGTTGACTTAGAGAAAGCTATTGACAATTTTGGCTTGGATATACTATTTGAAACTCTGACTGTAGCAGGGCTAAAATACAGGGAGTGAAAGGTTCTATACAAGACAGCAGTTATGAGTCGAATATGGCATGAAAGGGAAGCAGTGAGTGAGACAGGATTGTAGCCAATCCATGCAGTTATTCAATCTGTACATTGAGCAAACTGTAAGGGAAACCAAAGAAAACTTTGGAGAAGGAATTGAAATTCAGGGAGAGGATATAAAAACTTTGAAGTTTGTCAGTGATATTGTAATTCTGCCAAAGGCAGCAAAGGATTTGGAAGTGCAGTTGAACAGAATGGACCTTCTCTTGAAAGGAGGATACTAGATGCATATTAAAAAAAGGAACACTGGGGTGATGGAGTGTACTCAAGTTAAAGCAGGAGATGCTGAGGGAATTAGATTAGATACTTAAAGTAGTAGACGAGTTTTGTTATTTTAGCAGTAAAATAACTGATGATGGCTGGAGTAGGGTGGATATAAAATGAAGACTCAATGGCAAGAAAAGTGTTTCTGAAGAAGAGAAATTTGTTAACATGGAATATAAATTTAATTGTTAGAAAGTGTTTTTGAAGGCAACTGTCTGGTTTGTAGCCTTGTACAGAAGTGAAACATGGACAATAAGCAGTTATATCAAGAATAGAATAGATGCTTTACGAATGTGGTGCTGCAGAATAATAATGAAGTTTAGCTGGTCAGACTGCATGACTAATGAGGAGGTACTGAATAGCATTTGTGAGAAAAGCAATATGGCATAACCTAACTAGAAAGAGGGGTCAGATGGTAGGACAAATTATGAGACATCGAGGAATTGTCAATTTGGTATTGGGGAGAAGTGTGTGTGTGTGTGTGGGGGGGGGGGGGGGGGGGGGATAAAAATTGTGGGGGGAGACCAAGAGAGAGGAACAATAAGCAGGATCAAATGAATGTGAGTTGCTGAGACATCAAGGAATTGTCAGTTTAGTATTGGGGAGAAGTATGGGGGTAAAATTTGTAGAGGGAGACAAAGAGACAAGAACAATAAGCAGGTTCAGATGCATGTAAGTTGCAGTAGTTATAAAGAAATAAAGAGTTTTGTACAGGATAGAGTAACATGGAGAGCTGCATGAAACCTGTCTTCAGACTGAAGACCACAGTAACAACAGCAGATGAATAATTTTAATTTAAGCTTGCTAATTTTTTTAAATTCTGGATCTATCACTCAAAAAGAATTAAAAGTTCCCTTTAAGAATTTCAGTGATTAACACCAAAAAATGACTTTCAGGGATGAAGTTTACTAATTCACTTAAGTTGCATTGAACTTTTAAGTAGAGAATTTTTGTTTTGTCAAGATCATGCTGTCTGTTGAATAAAAAGCTGGTGGAAAATTAGGATAACACTGACAATATGCACTGTTGTTCAAAGGGTAAATTACTATGTGGACATTTTAAAGGTGGAGGAAAGGGGGTGTGTGTTTTGAACTATGGTTGCAATACCACTAGAGATCAGGCCTGAGCTACCTCATTTATGACATTGTCAACCTCAGCAAGCAGCTGCATAGAAGCTGTTACCAAATGCTTCATGCACTCCACTATGCTTTGGGTTTTGTGTTGACCATTGTTTTTATTTCTTTTTATGTAATGAGTGAAGAGCCTAATCCTGGTTCATCTTGGAATCAAATACGACTAACAACACTAGAAGCATGTTATGATCTCTATGCCCACGTGTCTCCCTACAAACCATGGACCTTGCTGCGGTGGTGTGGCTTGCACACTTCAACAACACAGGTAACCATATCTTAGCTGCAATCACAATCGAGAACTATTGATGGAGAGACCAGGGTATCTTGTGGTTCCTGAAGAGGACAAACAGTCTTTTCAGTAGTTGAAGGTACCACAGTGTGGATGTCTGTCTGATCAGGCCTTAATGTTAGCCAACATTGCCTTCCTATGCTGGTATTGAGAACAGTTAAAATCAAGGTGAAACTACAACCTTTTTTTTTCTTGGTGAATGGTACTCTACAGTGCGACTTAGTGATGATAGTGTCCTTTTGGTTAAAATAATATGGACATGGAACAGTCCCTCATTTGTATATCTGCATGGGAACTGCTCATGAGAATGCTGTCATCAGGAAAAAGAAAAATTGTATTATTTGGATTGGAGCTTGCAATTTTAGACTCCATAATTGGGTAGGTAGATTATAGAATTAAAAAAGGGAGATGCCTCAGTTAAAGTTATAGTAAGAATTAGTGAAGTGTGGTGGAAGGATGAACATTACTTCGGGTCAGTTCATTGTAAGGTCATCAAAATAAAATAAAATACAGGTAATGAAAGAGTAGTCTTAACAGTAAGTAAGAGAACAGAAATGCAGGTAAGCTGTTATGAATAACAAAGTGAATGCATTATTGTGGCCAAGATAGACACAAAGCCAACACCCAACACATTAGTACAAGTTTCTATGCTATGCTCCATGTGTGATGAAAATATTGAACAAATATATGATGAGATAAAAGGTATTATTCAAACAGTTAAAGGAGATAAGCATTTCATTGTGATTGGTTACTGGAATTGAGTAGTGGGAAAAGGATGGAGGGGAAAAATAGCAGGAAAATACAGCCTGGGCAATAGCAATGAAAGAGGATGCACCTGGTAGAATTTTGAACAGAGCATAATTTAATAAAGATTTGATTATGAACTGCAGATTAAAACTGAAGAATGTGAAAAAAATAGGAAGTTAAGACCACAGGACCTGGAGAAATTGAAAGAACCAAAGGTTGTTGAGAGTTTCAGAGGGAATATTAGGCAATGTTGGACTTAAACAGGGAAAAGAAATACAACTGGTGGTGAGATGATAGCTTTGAGAGATGAAGATACTGAAGGCAGCAGATGTTCAAATGGGCAGAAAGACAAAACCTAGTAGAAATCCTCGGGTAATACAGAAGAGATTGACTTTGACTGACGAAATGAGAAAATAAAAAATGCAGCAAATGAATCAGGTGGAAAGGAGTACAGATATCTAAAAACTGAGATTGACAGAAAGTGCAAAATGGTTAAGTGGGAATGGAAGGACAAGAAATGCAAGGCTGCAGAAGTATGAGCAATTAGAAAGAAAAACAGAGGTTACCTGCAGGAAAATTAAAGAAACTTTTGGAGAAAAGAGAAGCAGCTGTCCGTATATTAAGAGCTCAGATGGGAAACCAATACTAAGCAAAGAAGGAAAAGCTCAAAGATGGAAGGAGTATATAGAGGGTCTATATAAGTGAAAAATTCGAGGATAATGCTATAGAAAGAGAAAAGAATGTAGAGGAAGATGAGATGGAAGACATAGTACTGTGATAAGACTTTGACAGAGCACTGAAAGACCCAAGAAGAAACAAGGCTGCTGATATAGAATATAACTGAGATTTTTGGGAGAGCCAACCATAACAAAGTTATTCCATGTGATTTGCAAGAAACCCCAGACTTCAGGGCATAATTCAGGGTAACAGTTCCATCACCAAAGGAGACAGGCACTGACAGGTTTGAATGATAAATCATTGTTGTCGAATATTGACATAAGTCAGGTATTTACAGAAGAATGAAAAAACTGGCAGAAGCTGATCTCAGGGAAGATAAATGTGAGTTCTGGAGAAAAGTTGGAACTTGAAGGTAATACAGACCCTATGACTTATCCTGAAAGACAGGTTGAAGAAGGGCAAACCTATGTTTATAGCATTTGTAAATTCAGAAAGAGCTTTTGACAATGTTGACTGGACTATAATCCTTCAAATTTTGAAGATAGCAGGGATAAAATATAGTAAGTGAAAAATTATCTACAATTTGTATAGAGACCGGACTGCAATTGTAAGAATGAAATGACACGGAAGGGAAGCCACAGATGAGTAGGGAATGAGGTACAGTTGTAGCATATCTGTAGTTGCTGCTTGATGAAGTTGTGTAGGTTAAATATCTACTCATAAAATGTGAAATGGAACCAGCATGTAAGGATTGTTGTAGGGAAGGCAAATGGTCAACTTTGGTTTATTGGGAGAATTTTAGGAAAGTGTGGTTCATCTGTAAAGTAGACCACGTATAGGACACTACAGCAACCCATCTTGAGTACTGATTTAATGTTTGGGATCTGCATGAGGTTAGATTAAAGGAAGAGAACACAGAATTTCAGAAGCAGATTTGTTACCCGTAGGTTTGAACAACAAGCAAGTATTACGGAGATGCTTTGGGAATTCATTTGGGAATGACGAGAGAAGGCGATGTTCTTTTCGAGGAATACTATTGAAAACATTTTGAGAGAATATGAAGCTGACTGCAGAATGATTCTGATGCTACCAAAATACATTTTCTATATGAGAAATTAGAGCTCATTTGGAGGCACATAGACAGTCATTTCCCACTCACTCAATTTGTGAGTGGTATGGGAAAGGAAATAACCAGTAATGGTATAGCATAGGGTATACTCTGCCATGCACTGTATGGTGGCTTGCAGTCTATTTATGTAGATGTAGGTTCCGAATGTTCTATTTGTACATTGATGAATTTGTGAAGGAAGCAAATGTGGAATTTTGAAAGGGGATTAAAGTTCAGGAAAAAGAGATAAAAACATTGCAAGTTGCTGGTGACATTGTAATTCTGTCAGCGACAGCAAAGAACTTGGAACAGCAGTTGAACAAAATGGATAGTGTCTTGGAAAGAGATTATAAGATGAAAATTAACAGGTGTGTAACGATGTTAGTGGAATGTATTTGAATTACATCAGATGGTGTTAAGGGAATTAGCAGATAAGATACTACAAGTAATATACGAGTTTTTGTACTTTGGCAGCAAAATAACTGACAGCAGCTGAAGTAGAGAGGATAAATTGCAGTCTGGCAGAAGCAAGGAAAGAATTTCTGAAAAAGGAGAATTTCTTAACATTTAATAGCAACTTAAGTATTAAGAAGAGTTTTCTGGAAGTATTTGTCTGGAGTGTAGCATTGTATGGAAGTGGATGATAAGCATTTCGGACAAGAGGACAATAGAAGCTTTTGGAACCTGGTGCTGTGGAAGAATGCTGAAGATCAAATAACAGTGTAAAGTAAAGTTGTTGTTGTTGTTGTTGTTGTAGTCTTCAGTGCAGAGACTGCTTTGATACAGCTCTCCGTGGTACTCTATCCTGTGCAAGCCTCTTCACCTCCGAATATCTATTGCAAGCTATATCCTTCCGAATCTGCTTAGTTTACTCAGCTCTTTGTCTCTCTCTAAGATATTTGCCCTCCACGCTGCCCTCCAATACTCAATAGGTGATACCTTGGTACCTCAGAACGTGTCTTACCAAGTGGTACCCTCTTCTAGTCAATTTGTGCCACAAATTTTTCTCCTCCCCAATTCTATTCAGTACCTCGTCATTAGTTATGTGACCTACCCACCTAATCTTCAGCATTCTTCTGTAGCACCACATTTCAAAAGCTTCTATTCTCTTCTTGTCTCATCTAGGTATCATCCATGTTTTGCTTCCATACATGGTTACACTTCATACAAAAACTTATAGAAAAACTTCCTGACACTTAACTCTATACTTTATGTTAACAAATTTCTCTTCTTCAGTCTACTTTTTATATCCTCACTTCTTCAACAGCCATCCGTTATTTTGCTTCACAAGTAGCAAAACTCATTTACTACTTTAAGCGTCTCTTTTCCTAATGTAATTCCCTCAGCAGCACCTGATTTTGCTTTTGTTGATGATCATATTATATCATCCTTTCAAGACACTGTCCATTCCATTCAGCTGCTCTTCTACGTCCTTTGTTGTCTCTGACAGAATTACAGTGTCATCGGAAACCTCAAAGTTTTTTATTTCTCCTCCATGGAATTTAATCCCTACTCGAAATTTTTCTCTTGTTTGCTTTACTGCTTGCTCAATATACAGAATGAATAACATCTAAGACAGGTTAAAACCCCGTCTCACTGCCTTCTCTACCACTGCTTCCGAGATCCTTGGCTCATGGAACTGCCATCTTGTTTCTGTATAAATCATAAATAGCCTTTTGCTCCCTATATTTTTACCCCTGCCTCCTTCAGAATTTGAAAGAGAGTATACCAGGCAACATTGTCAAAAGCTTTCCCTAAGTCAACAAATGCTAGAAACGTAGGTTTGCCTTTCCTTAACCTATCTTGTAAGATAAGTCATAGTGTCAGTATTGGCTAACGTGTTCCAACATTTCTACAGAATCCAAACTGATCCTTCCCAAGGTCAGCTTCTACCAGTTTTTCCATTCATGAATTTGTGTTAGTATTTTGCAACCATGGTTTATTAAACTGAAAGTTCAGTAATTTTCATAGCTGTCAGCACCTACTTTCTTTGGGATTAGAATTATTATATTGTTCTTGAAGTTTGAGGGTATTTCGCCTGTCTCATACATCTTGCTTACCAGATGGAAGAGTTCCATCATGACCGTCTCTCCCAAAGCTATAAGTAGTTGTAATGGAATGTTGTCTAATCCCAAGGCCCTATTTTAACATAGGTCTTTCATGGCTCTGTCAAATTATTCATGCAGTAACATGTATCCCATCATCTACATCTTCTTCCATTCCCATAATATTGCCCTCAAGTACATCACTCTTGTATAGAACCTCTATATACTCATTCCATCTATCTGCTTTCCCTTCTTTGTTTAGGACTGGTTTTCCATGTGAGCTCTTGATATTCATACTGGTGGTTCTCTTTTCTCCAAAGGTCTCTTTAATTTTCCTGTAGGCAGTATCTATCTCACCCCTCATAATATAAGCCTCTACATCCTTACATTTGTCCTCTAACCATCCCTGCTTAGCCATTCTGCACTTCCTGTCGATGTCAGTTTTGAGGGGTTTGTATCCCTTTTTGCCTGCTTCATTTACTGCATTATTATATCTCCTCCTTTCATCAGTTAAATTCAATATCTTTTCTGTTACCCATGGATTTCTACTAGCCCTTGGTTTTTTACCTACTTGATCCTCTGCTGCCTTCAGTATTTATTCTCTGAAAGCTATCCATTCTTCTTGTACTGTATCTCTTCCCCCAATCTTGTCAATCGTAACCTAATGCCCTCTCTCTAAAACTCTCTCAGCCTCTGGTTCTTTCAGTTTATCCAGGTCCGATCTCCTTAAATTCCCACCTTTTCGCAGTTTCTTCAGTTTTACTCTAAGAGTTCATAACAAATAAATTGTGGTCAGAGTCCACATCTGCCCCTTGAAATGTCTTACAATTTAAAACCTGGTTCCTAAATCTCTGTCTTAGCATTATATAACCAATATGAAACCTTCCAGTGCCGCCAGGCCTCTTCCACGAATACAGCCTACTTTCATGATTCTTGAACCAAGTGTTAGCTATGATTAAGTTATGGTCTGTGCAAAATTCTGTCAGGCAGCTTCCTCTTTCATTTCCTACCCCACAGTCCATATTCACCTACTATTTTTCCTCGTCTTCCTTTTCCTACTATCGAAATCGAGTCCGCCATGACTATTAAATTTTCGTCTCCCTTAAATATCTGAATAATTTGCTTTATTTCATAATTCACTTTTTCAATCTCTCCATCGTCTGTGGAGCTAGTTGGCATATAAACTTGTATTACTGTGGTAGACATGGGCTTCATGTCTATCTTCATTATATTAATCTGCTCACTATGCTGTTCATAGTAGCTTATCGGCATTCCTATTGTTTATTCATTACGTACTAAGCTTACTCCTGCATTACCCATATTTGATTTTGTATTTATAACCATGTATTCATCTGACCAGAAGACGTGTTCCTCCTGCCACAGTACTTCACTAATTCCCACTATATCTAACTCTAAGCTATACATTTCCCTTTTTAAATTTTCTACTTGCCCAATTAAGCAATCTGACATTCCACACTCTGATCTGTAGAACACCCATTTTGTTTCTGCCTAACAACTTCCTCCAGAGATCCGAATGGAAGACTATTTTACCTCCAGAATATTTTGCCCAAGAGGACGCCATCATGAGTAAAACTGCATGTTCTTGGGAAAAATTATGACTGTAGATTCCTTGCTCCCAGCCACTTTCAGTACCAGCAGAGCAAGGCTGTTTTGGTTGATGTTACAAGGCCAGATCAGTCAATCGTCCAGACTGTTGCCCCTGCAACTACTGAAAAGGCTGCTGACCCTCTTCAGGAACCACATGTTTGTCTGGCCTCTCAACAGATACCCCTCCGTTGTGGCTGCATCTACAGTATGACTCTCTATCGCTGAGGCATGCAAGCCTCCACAACAACGGAATGGTTCATGGTTAATGGGTGGGAAAGTAAAGTAGTATTCCATTTTTGGCTGGGAGACTGCTAGGCGAAGGTTCAGTCACCCAGTCAGGGAGGGTTTTCTTCTGCTGCCAAGAGCATACCCAGGCTCTGAACTAGGGGGGGGGGGGGGGGGGGGGGTCATACTAGTCTCAGGAAACAAGGACTCGAGACAACATGCAGCATTTCTTATTAAATATAACAGTAAACTGCCCCCCCCCCCCCCCCACCCCTCGCTGGGTACGCCCATGTCTGCTGCTCACAGTGGCACCATTCCTTCTGGATGTGTGAATGGTGTCTCTTACATATATTTGTGGACTGGAGCCAGCCACTATGGCCGAGCAGTTATAGGTGCTTCAGTCCGGAACCGCGCTGCTGCTAAGGTCACAGGTTCGAATCCTGCCTCGGTCATGGGTGTGTGTGATGTCCTTAGGTTAGTTAGGTTTAAGTAGTTCTAAGTCTAGGGGACTGACGACCTCATATGTTAAGTCCCATAGTGCTTAGAGCCATTTCTTTTGGTGTGGAGGTGTGTGTAACGGCAGATGAGGAGGTTATGAAATGGCCTGGGGGAAAAATTGTGGTACACCTTGACTAAAAGGAGGGATCAGTTTACAGGACACATCCTGAGACATCAAGGAATGGAATTGTCAGTCTGGTAATGGAAGAAGTGTGTGTGTGTGTGTGTGTGTGTGTGTGTGTGTGTGTGTGTGTGTTGGGAATGGGGAAAGGGGTATTATAGAGGGATACCAAGGCTTGAGTACTGATTCAAATGGATGTAGGGTGCTGTATACAGAGATGAAGAGGCTTTCACAGCCTCTTCATCTCTGCATAAGTACAGCAGACATGCAGTGACGGCTGGATCAATGTGTTAGCAGTTAGGATAGTATCGCCACCACACGTTCGTGATGCTGCTGTACTTCCATTCGGGAAATACGGCTGCTGTCCGGCATGTTGTAGCAGATGGGATATTATTTTCGATAGCAGCTTCCCCAAACTAGGAGAGAAATCGTACTGAGACTTAAGTACCGGTACGTCATTCTGTGACAGTTCTCTCGCATATTCCCTCAAATCCAGAATGGATATTTTACCCACTCTGAATACTTTGGGTGGGAACCGCTACCCATTGTATCCATACCAAACGCCGGCCCTGGCAGTCATAAGACCCCCACAAACGATCAGTTTGTAAAATATCACTATGTTTGCCAAATATTCGACCATGCAAAATGGTATTTGACGTGCTTGTCGAATATAGACCGTGTTTGACATGTTTGTCAAACATTTTTGCTGTCGGAATATTTGAGATGGCGGACGTTCTTTGTGTCGACGTTTCACTGCATATGTTAAGTGAAAAATAATTTTATTGCCAGTTATCTCGCCGTATCGTGAGTTCCCACAACCGTGGAAACTAGGATCAACGATAAAAACAAAATACCGTACCTCTTGCAATTACCAAAGTGATAACGGTGTTACACCTTTCCCAGCCATACATAGTATTACGCAGGAAGGGGTTAAGAAGCCATAACATGCAAGCGGGAGTGCAATGAAACTAAAAATAATAATAAAGACGTTGGAAATTCCCCGGTTCTTCCGCGGATTGTGTGGGCGATATGTTTCCACACTGTGGTATTTTAAAGAACTGTCATTAGAGGAGCATGTAGAAGAGAATAAATTTTCGCATACTTGCGTCTTCATTTTTAATGTAAGGGTAATGTAACTCTATATAAGTGATTAAAAGTTTTACTGTCCATCTGCAGAAAGCGGATGTAATCATTAGGTTCTGAGTGTAACATTTCCTTTAATATATTTTTATCTGTGCATTTCTCCCCCATTTTAAATCGTTGCCTGGACGAGGATCTTGTTTCCTTCTTCTTTAAACACAGTTCCAAAATTAATGGCAGAGATTCTTTGTCAGCTTTTGGTGCCATTCTCACTACTGTCAAAATATTCACGAACGCAATGTGCTTGAAAGTGAAGGTAAACTGACGAATGTTGTATGTACGTTTACGGGATTGTTTGACAAATTCGCAGCAAGACAAGTGCGGATTTGAAAAACAAGTTTAGTTGTCGTTTGTTTACAATCCGAGCTATCTATCACGTTGTAATGTCCGTAGTATAGGCCCTAAATGACAGACAGGATACAAAAATCGCACCACAGCAATCGACTTTGTACGAGCCATGTTAATGTCACACACTTTATTCACATAGCTTTACAATGAAATTGGGAAAAGGAGCAAGGGGCGGCAGATAAATTTCTGATCTAGCGTACCACTGCAAATTTGATAGGTAAGCACAAATTTAATTTACAAATCGTGATATCTGGGAATTACTTTTTTCGCAGCACTCTACGTTCGAATATGCATATTACGGTATGTGGCAATACACACTCATGCAGCAACCGACCGACAGACCGATTTCGTGTGCAGCCTTCCATCGTACCCACCGACTCTCAGCGATTACAGCGCTGTCCTGTTCCTATCGCTTTGTAGTACGTTCACTGAAGTACGTCAGCCAAAGCTTTAAATTTCGCGATTAAGATATCATTCACGCAGGAGAATCGTACAAACATATCGTCATTTGACCATCGCATTGACTCCTGCATGGTCGACATAATAAAGGCATCCATGGAGTTGAGAAACAACTGGAAGAGTTGGAAACAAATAAGTCGCCGTATCTGGGTGGAATCCCAGTTCGGTTCTACAAAGAGTACGGCACTGGCTCCTTACGTAACTTGCATTTATCGCGAATCTCTCGCCCAGCACGAAGTCCCAAGTGACTGTAAGAAAGCACAGATGACTCTCATGTTAAGAAGGGCAAGAATGCACCGGCAAAATGACATACCAGTGGCTCAACATCAGTTTGCTGTAGAATTCATGAACATGTTCTCATTTCGAATATAAGAAGTTTCCTTGTGACGGAATCAACATGGATTTAGAAAACAAAGATCGTGCGAAATTCAGCTTATATGATGTCCTACGAACTATGGATGAAGGGCAACAGGCAGACCCCATATTCCTAGATTTCCGAAACGCACTTGACATAGCCCCCCACTGCCGACTGGTAACAAGGGTACGAGCATACAGTATATGTTCATAGATATGTGAGTGGCTCAAAGACTTTTGTAACAGAACCCAGTAAGTTGTCCACGACGGCGAGTGTTCAGAGACAAGAGTATCGTCAGGAGTGCCCCAGGGAAGTGTGGTAAGACTGCTGTTTTTTTCTGTATACATAAATGATCTGGCGGACAGGGTGAGCAGCAATCTTCGGTTGTTTACTGATGATGCTGTGGTGCACAAGAAGGTATCTTCGTTGAGTGACTTTAGGAGGATACAAGATGACTTAGACAAAAGTTTTAGTTGGTGTGATGAATGGCATCTAGCTCTAAATGTAGAAAAATGATTTTTCTTTTTTTTTTTACAGGCTGTCTCGAGCAATAAGAGCTGTGGAAAATGTTTTTGGAATATTCGCATCGAGATTTTGTTTGTTTGCATCAAACAGTAACTTTGAATTCGGAAGAGGTTCATCTTCATCTTGCAGGATGTTGGTCGGATAATTATCCACTACAGGGAAACAAAGAATATACAACAGTTTCCAGCTTTGACAGGGGGGGGGGTGTCGTGAATTACACGTTTATTCAAGGTAACTGGAGTCAGTTACAGTTCCTTGTTGCTCAGGCACATATCAGAATGAGCGAACGAAATTCAGGCAGTATTTACGAACTACATCAACAACGAGGGTCAGGTATCATTTCAAGAAGCAATATTGAGAAATGCAAACCAATGACAATTGAAAAACTCTGTCGATGATATAAATGAGTGAAATAATACGTATAAACGAAAAAAAAGTCTTGCATTATTGGTAGCATCTTCTTCCTCTTGCAGAGTATCTCCCAATTTCTGGTGTTTATATCTCTTTCATCTAAGGAAGAGAACAGATTAAATTCCAGAGTCGAGCTGCATATAACACACAGAAGCTCCAAGAAACTTGTAGAGGCAACCGTATTGAAATACAGATATATGTAAAGAGCCAGAATACGGCGCTGCGTTCGGTAACGCCTATATAAGACAACAAGTGTCTGGCGCATTTGGTAGATCTGTTACTGTTGCTACAATGGCAGAAAGTTTGAACGTGATGTTATAGTCGGTGCAAGAACGGTGGGACACATCCGGGGTAGAGATGAATTGGGGATTTTCGCGTACGACAATTTCGCAAGTGTACCGTCAATATCAGGAATCCAGTAAAACATCAAATCTCCGACATCGCTGCAGCCGGAAAAAGATCCTGAAAAAACGGGACCAACAATCTACATTTACATCCATACTCCGCAAGCCACCTGACGGTGTGTGGCGGAGGGTACCTTGAGTACCTCTATCGGTTATCCCTTCTATTCCAGTCTCATATTGTTCGTAGAAAGAAGGATTGTCTGTATGCTTTTGTGTGGGCTCTAATCTCTCTGAGTTTATCCTCATGGTCTCTTCGCGAGATATACGTAGGAGGGAGCAATATACTGCTTGACTCCTCGGTGAAGTTATGTTCTCGAAACTTCAACAAAAGCCCGTACCGAGCTACTGAGCGTCTCTCCTGCAGAGTCTTCCACTGGAGTTCATCTGTCATCTCCGTAACGCTTTCGCGATTACTAAATGATCCTGTAATGAAGCGCGCTGCTCTCCGTTGGATCTTCTCTATGTCTTCTATCAACCCTATTTGGTACGGATCCCACACTGCTGAGCAGTATTCAAGCAGTGGACGAACAAGCGTACTGTAACCTACTTCCTTTGTTTTCGGATTGCATTTCCTTAGGATTCTTCCAATGAATCTCAGTCTGGCATCTGCTTTACCGACGATCAACTTTATATGATCATTCCATTTTAAATCACTCCTAATGAATACTTCCAGATAATTTATGGAATTAACTGCTTTCAGTTGCTGACGTGCTATATTGTAGCTAAATGATAAGGGTCTTTCTTTCTATGTATTCGTGGCACATTGCACTTGTCTACATTGAGATTCAATTGCCATTCCCTGCACCATGCGTCAATTCGCTGCAGTTCCTCCTGTATTTCAGTACAATTTTCCATTGTTACAACCTCTCGATATACTACAGCATCATCTGCAAAAAGCCTCAGTGAAATTCCGATGTTATCCACAAGGTCATTTATGTACACTCCTGGAAATTGAAATAAGAACACCGTGAATTCATTGTCGCAGGAAGGGGAAACTTTATTGACACATTCCTGGGGTCAGATACATCACATGATCACACTGACAGAACCACAGGCACATAGACACATGCAACAGAGCATGCACAATGTCGGCACTAGTACAGTGTATATCCACCTTTCGCAGCAATTCAGGCTGCTATTCTCCCATGGAGACGATCGTAGAGATGCTGGATGTAGTCCTGTGGAACGGCTTGCCATGCCATTTCCACCCGGCGCCTCAGTTGGACCAGCGTTCGTGCTGGACGTGCAGACCGCGTGAGACGACGCTTCATCCAGTCCCAAACATACTCAATGGGGGACAGATCCGGAGATCTTGCTGGCCAGGGTAGTTGACTTACACCTTCTAGAGCACGTTGGGTGGCACGGGATACATGCGGACGTGCATTGTCCTGTTGGAACAGCAAGTTCCCTTGCCGTTCTAGGAATGGTACAACGATGGGTTCGATGACGGTTTGGATGTACCATGCACTATTCAGTGTCCCCTCGACGATCACCAGAGGTGTAGGGCCAGTGTAGGAGATCGCTCCCCACACCATGATGCCGGGTGTTGGCCCTGTGTGCCTCGGTCGTATGTAGTCCTGATTGTGGCGCTCACCTGCACGGCGCCAAACACGCATACGACCATCATTGGCACCAAGGCAGAAGCGACTTTCATCGCTGAAGACGACACGTCTCCATTCGTCCCTCCCTCCATTCACGCCTGTCGCGACACCACTGGAGGCGGGCTGCACGATGTTGGGGCGTGAGCGGAAGACGGCCTAATGGTGTGCGGGACCGTAGCCCAGCTTCATGGAGACGGTTGCGAATGGTCCTCGCCGATACCCCAGGAACAACAGTGTCCCTAATTTGCTGGGAAGTGGCGGTGCGGTCCCCTACGGCACTGCGTAAGATCCTACGGTCTTGGCGTGCATCCGTGCGTCGCTGCGGTCCGGACCCAGGTCGACGGGCACATGCACCTTCCGCCGACCACTGGCGACAACATCGATGTACTGTGGAGACCTCACGCCCCACGTGTTGAGCAATTCGGCGGTACGTCCACCCGGCCTCCCGCATGCCCACTATACGCCCTCGCTCAAAGTCCGTCAACTGCACATACGGTTCACGTCCACGCTGTCGCGGCATGCTACCTGTGTTAAAGACTGCGATGGAGCTCCGTATGCCACGGCAAACTGGCTGACACTGACGGCGGCGGTGCACAAATGCTGCGCAGCTAGCGCCATTCGACGGCCAACACCGCGGTTCCTGGTGTGTCCGCTGTGGCGTGCGTGTGATCATTGCTTGTACAGCCCTCTCGCAGTGTCCGGAGCAAGTATGGTGGGTCTGACACACCGGTGTCAATGTGTTCTTTTTTCCATTTCCAGGAGTGTATATTGTGATTAGCAACGGTCCTACGACACTTCCCTGCGGCACACCTGAAATCACTCTTACTTCGGAACTCTCCATTGAGAATGACATGCTGCGTTCTGTTATCTAGGAACTCTTCAATCAAATCACACAATTGGTCTGATAGTCCATGTGCTCTTACTTTGTTCATTAAACGACTGTGGGTAACTGTATCGAACGCCTTGCGGAGTCAAGAAACACGGAATATACCTGGGGACCCTTGTCTATGGCCCTCTGAGTCTCGTGGACGAATAGCGCGAGCTGGGTTTCACACGATCGTCATTTTCGAAACCCACGCTGATTCCTACAGAGTAGATTTCTAGTCTTCAGAAAAGTAATTATACTCGAACATAATATGTGTTCCAAAATTCTACAACTGATCGACGTTAGAGATATAGGTCTATAGTTCTGCACATCTGTTCGACGCCACTTCTTGAGAACGGGGATGACCTGTGCCCTTTTCCAATCCTTTGGAACCCTACGCTCTTCTAGAGACCTACGGTACACCGCTGCAAGAAGGGGGGCAAGTTCCTTCGCGTACTCAGCGTAAAATCGAACTGGTATCTCATCAGGTCCAGCGGCCTTTCCTCTTTTGAGCGATTTTAATTGTTTCTCTATCCTTCTGTCGTCTATTTAAATATCTACCATTTTGTCATCTGTGCGAGAATCTAGAGAAGGAACTACAGTACAGTCTTCCTCTGTGAAACAGCTTTGGAAAAAGATATTTAGTATTTCGGCCTTTAGGCTGTCATCCTCTGTTTCAGTACCATTTTAGTCACAGAGTGTCTGGGCATTTTGTTTTGATCCACCTACCGCCTTGACATAAGACCAAAATTTCTTAGGATTTTCTGCCAAGTGAGTACATAGAACTTTACTTTCGAATTCACTGAACGCCTCTCGCGTAGCCCTCCTCACACTACATTTCGCTTCGCGTAATTTTTGTTTGTCTGCAAGGCTTTGGCTATGTTTATGTATGCTGTGAAGTTCTCGTTGCTTCTGCAGCAGTTTTCTAACTCGGTTGTTGTAACACGGTGGCCCTTTTCCATCTCTTACGATCTTGCTTGGCACATACTCAACATACTCATCTAACACATATTGTACGATGGTTTTGAACTTTGTCCACTGATCCTCAACACTATCTGTACTTGAGACAAAACTTCTGTGTTGAGCCATCAGGTACTCTGAACTCTGCTTTTTGTCACTTTTGCTAAACAGAAAAATCTTCCTACCTTTTTTAATATTTCTATTTACGGCTGAAATCTTCGATGCAGTAACCGCTTTATGATCGCTGATTCCTTGCTCTGCGTTAACTGTTCAACGTGACAGAAATGCAACCTTTACGCAAATTGCTGCAGATTTCAATGCTGGGCCATCAACAAATGTCAGCGTGCGAACCATTCAACGAAACATCATCTATTTGGGGTTTCGAAGCCGAAGGCCCATTCGTGTACCTTTGATGACTGCACGACACAAAGCCTTGGCCCGTCAGCAACGACATTGGTCTGTTGATGACCGGAAACACGTTGCCTGGTCGGACGAGTCTCATTTCAAATTGTATTGAGCAGTTGGACGTGTACGTGTGTGGAGACAACCTCATGAATCTATGCTATGGACCCTGCATGTCAGCACGGGACTATTAAAGCTGGTGGAAGCTCTGTAATGGTGTGGGGCGTGTGTAGTTGGGGTGATATGGGACTCCTGATATGTCTAGATACTGGTAACCTACATACATTCATGTCCATTGTGCATTCCGAAGGATCTGGGCAAATCCAGCAGAACAATGCGACACCCCACACGTTCAGAACTGCTACAGAGTGGCTCCAGGAACATTCTTCCGAGTTTAAACACTTCCGCTGGCCACCAAACTCCCCAGGCATGAAGATTATTGAGCGTATCTGGGATGCCTTGTAACTTTCTGTTCAGAAGAGTTATCCACCCCTTTGTATTCTTATGGATTTATGGACAGCCCTGCAGGATTAATGGTGTCAGTTCCTTCCAGCACTACTTCAGAATAATCGAGTCTATGCCACGTCGTGTTGCGACACTTCTGCGTGCTCGCGGGGGCCCAACACGATATTAGGCAGGTGTACCAGTTTCTTTGGCTCTTCAGTGTATATTATTGTGTGTTCCGTTCCTGCTCCTGAAAACATTGATTAATTTGATTCTCTCACTTAAAATCTCAGGTAACAGTGAAATTAATGTCAATGTCGAGACAAAATCGTAAAATTTTTGTAAAAGTTCACGCCACGCTGTTTTTAAAGAAAAGTAAATATCTCAGGGCAAGGTCCCAGTAGCAGTTTAACTATCTAACGCACTGGTCGTCAAAGCTTTTTGATCAAGAGCCAGCATTAACATTGAGGGACGACTCCTCGGGCCGCATATGTAGCAATCTTATTATTAATTGGTAAACTATACAAACTGGTATGTTGCAAGCGACCAGTATACTAGTTGTGGTAAGAGCGCGATAAGTTGGCAGCTGTTCCCCATGTAGTGATCGTTAAAAATCGGTACCATTCAGACCAATTCTCTATTTCAGATTGTTGCACCCTCAGCGACCCCAAAGTCGCAGCACAGCTTTGCGTGACTGCGTTGTCTGTGTGAACGGACGGTTAATTGGTTAATAAAAGTAGTTTGGCTACTCATCGATTCCTTCCGTGTGACATATTCTTTCAAATAGAGACCATGCGCCAGTAGCGTTTTTCTGTATTTATGGTACACGGCGTTCAGAACTGGTATACCAATGTCCTAAAGCAGTTCGATGCAAATCTCAGTAATTACCGAGGAAATCGGTTTTGAAGTTTTCCGACAATCCTTAACAGCCTAGCGTGACTCTGTGGTAGAATCCTTGCCTGTACGGTTAGGGCCTGAGTCCGATTCGTGGCCAATGTTAATTTTTAAACACGTGCTCGTTCTGCAGGGCGTTTCAGTGAAGCTTAAAATACCGGGTGGATATAATTAAATTTTCCCTTCTTAACATATTGTATCACGCAAGCTAATTATCGTACGAGTATCAAACATGGTAGCATTGACGTCAAGAGTAGGGGGAGCATGGTTTCCATGCGTCACAGCGCCACCGGCCAGTTCCAAGTGTTGCCAGCCTTTTTTTTTTTGACGAGAGGTGGAGCCCCTCCACGCCCACACCGGCATGATGGCCAACACAATAGGTCTACTGCCATCTCTGCATAAGGGTTAGTATTCACAAAAGTGAGGTGTCGCAGGATGTTGGTACTGCTATGTTTGCGTACGTCTGGTTAGGGTTAACCATTAATACGCGCTCATCTGGAGATAGATTGGATCGAAATCGAACGAAGGGTAGCGGGTTGAAGGGTAGAGGGAAAAAAAAGCCAAGGCAAGAGGCAAGGGAAAAAAACCTGTGCGATAGTTAGGTCGGGTGGTAAGAGCAGTAGCGGTTGTTTTGCTGCCTGCGATAGGTCGTGCAAGGATAGGCTTTGTTAGTAGTGGGTATCATGCATGTCGATACCTTGACGTTGTGCGGTTGTGCTGCTCGGCGGCTGGCGCTGGGTGCTGGTGCAGAGTCCTCGTTCAGCGTCAGCAACCTGCAACAGTTAGGTTTGTTATCGATCTTGTGTCCGATAGGTCATATACCGGAAGCACAGTGTTAGGGAATGTTGGCGGATTGTTTGTGCTTCTGTGGGCGAGTTCGTCGGTGTCCCTCCTGTGGCCTGTTGGTCGGCTCTAATAGCAGCTGATAGTTACCAGTCAGTGTTGCTGATATGCAGGGGCTCGCCGACGTTTGTCGCTTGTTTTGCGTATGTTAGTTTACCACAGGTGGCTATGCCCTAGCTGGTAGTATCTTCGGCCGCTTGTGCTTCCACCTGTGGTTGTGATCGTAGTTTCCCAGAATGAGGATGAAAGGATTGTTCGAGTGTCTCGAGTTCCTGTATAGTCGTGTGACGTGTTTTTTGAATCTTCCTTGAGGGTATCAAGGCGGTATTCGTGGTGAAGATCCACGGTGCGTGTGTAGCGTGGAGCGTTACCAATGATTCGTAGCACCTTGTTCTGTTTGATCTGCAGGCGGTGCAGTCGTGTAGGAGCTGCATATCCCCAGACGGGAGCTGCGTACGTCATCAGAGATCTAATCAGTGTCTTGTATATCTACCTCGACACCCTCCTATTTATGTTGCCACGCGGCGCTGTGGTCAATCATCGTGATTCATAGTCTCACACACCTGACCAATAACGGTGCACTTGTTGCCGTGTCAACATGAGCTTGGACAAAAGGAGCTGGGCGTTATTGGTGAAGCTCTATTATCAAAACAACAGCAACGCTGCAGCTGCATTTCGAGAATATAGCCGGGTGAAAGGATGAGGAAAGGATCCTCTTTCTCCACCTGCTGCGAGGAGCATGATGAAGAAGTTCGAATCAACTGGATAACTGAGTGTCGTAACGGGACGAGGCTGACGATCGGTGGTTGATAAAATGGCTGTAGCAACGGCAGACAACGTTGCGCGCAATTCCCAATCGTCGGGCAGTGCGCCTGCTGTGTGACGACAGTTGAATAACATGTGGTCCACTGTAGGGAAGGTGCTTCGAGCCATTCTCAAAAGGTGTCCTTACAAGATCCATTCGTACAGCAGCTTGCACCACAGGACGCACAACGGCGTTTCATGCAATGATTGAAGGTGACGAGGGCTGGCCCTGGGCCATCCATAGGATAGATGATGATGATGATGTTTGGTTTGTGGATCGCTCAACTGCGCGGTTATCAGCACCCGTACCAATTCCCAATCTTCGCTCAGTCCAAACTCGCCACTTTCATGAAAGATGATGAAATGGTGAGGTCAACACAAACACCCAGTCATCTCGAGGCAGGTGAAAATTCCTGATCCCGCCGGGAATCGAACCCGGGAGCTCGTGCTAGGGAAGCGAGAACGCGACCACGAGCTGCGGACGCCATAGTATAGATGCTCATTTTTCTCTGACGGGCGAGGTGGACACAGACTTTGTAGGTGTGGAGATCTTCGCCTCCAGTCACTGTGCATGAAGTTTCTTTGTATGACGAATGTGTCTCCGTATGTTGTGGTTTCATGGCTACGTTCATCATTGGCAAACTCTGTTTTTTTTTTTTTTTTTTTTTTTTTCGCGAAGTGTGACTGGCCAGCGTTAAGCGTTACTACGATATGCTTCGCCAGCATGTCATACCCACCCTAGAGAAAAGAGACACATTGAACTCAACAGTTTTCATGCAGGATGGGCCCCATCGCACACTCCTCGTGTAGTTCACCTGCTTCTCCGAAACACATTTGGAAATGGTCGAATTATCAGCCGATTGTTTCCAGATGGTTGGCTGGCACGGTCACCTGGTCTCACTCCCTGTGATTTCTGGTTGTGGGGCTACCAGAAGGACAGGGTTTACCAGAGGAATATTCACACATGTGCTGATCTGAAGCGCAGCATATCAAGAGAGGTAGCCAACATACTTACGGACATGCATCATGCTGCAGTGCAGAATGCAATCTTACGCTTCCACACTCTTCTGGACACTGATGGGCGCCATATTGAGCCCCTTTTCTGGCAGTAATGGCACCGGTATGTAATGGTATGATGTACCGTAGCAGCACGTTTTTTAAGTGTTCCAGTCGAACTGATTCTGCATTATTTCTCTTCCCCATATCCTTGACATTAATCCTACCATGTTTCCCGAGACTGAAAATCGGTAGAATGTTGGGATAAATTCTAGTGTCCGATTCCACTCTTCGGCTTTGACAAATGACGTCATACCTAAGGCAAAGACGTTACATAGAGGCAATCTATAAAAGCAACTGATCCTGTTCGCTCAAATGGTTCAAATGGCTCTGAGCACTATGGGACTCAACATCTTAGGTCATAAGTCCCCTAGAACTTAGAACTGCTTAAACCTAACTAATCTAAGGACATCACACACACCCATGCCCGAGGCAGGATTCGAAACTGCGACCGTAGCAGTCCCGCGGTTCCGGACTGCAGCGCCAGAACCGCTCGGCTACCGCAGCCGGCATCCTGTTCGTAATCAGTCGAATGTAGCACATGATAAAATTACAATCACATTCACGCAGTCATTTACTTAGTCATGAATTATATCGAAATGATCTGAATATAACGAAAATCACCAAGAACAAGAATTAAAAACAATTGTTCATGTCCGGTAGGAAGTATTCTCGTAATTTATGGGACTAGAAAAGCACAGGGAACCTTTCAATTGCATTTCAGTAATGCGCATGGTGAAGTAATACTATTATAAAATAGCGGTAATTTTATATTAATTATTGAATCTAAAGGGAGAAGCGCAGGAAAATGGGAATTTTGGGCGAGGAGAAAGTAAAATGTATCAGAAAATCGGGAAGATTAAATGAATGACAAGAAATATGAAACAGTAGCATATAATGTGGAGTAATCGACACACTAAATTCTAAAATAAATGCCAGTACATGATAAACGAATATCTACAAAAAGTAAAGAATATTGGACTCGAAAACTAGATTTAACATATGTAGGTAAATTCCAGATCAGATTCCAACCGCTCTATGATTCACAGGTAAATTATTTTTGCAGTTGTATGCACTGAAACGTAATACCATTTTTACATTTGTAATTGCTCCCTAAAACGTCTGCGGTGTATAACAAAAATTGGAACTGACCTTCCCTATGGGTCAATCCTAGTTACCGATTCCAATATTAGTAACTCATTTTCAGTAGTTCAGAGAGCAATTACAAATGCAGAAATCATATAGTCTACATTTTAGTGCATACGCGTGCTGGAAAAAAAAAACAATCTAATTAATGAAGCATCGAACAGCTGGAATCGATAACTAGAATTGACCTATACAGGAGGTCAATTCCAGTTAGCTATTCCAATTTTTGGATGGTTCATAATTTTGCACATTTTTGCATTAAATCTGTAAATTATGTTTTTGTAGGATTTCTACGTTTTTTATTGATCTCAGAACTACTACGAAAAACTAATAAAAGTTGTAGGTACAGATTTCAAATTTTTCACTTTTTCATAGTAATGAAGATAGTAATATCATATGTACGAATCTCGTAATACTTCAGTGCACACACTTGTTAGAAGGATCTAAATCACGAACTGTGGAATGGTTGGATTCGGTAACTACAATTAACCTATGTAGTTCAGTTCCAGTTACCGATTCCAATATTTGTTAGACCCTACTTTTGTCAATTTTCGTTACTTTTGTACTCATCCCGTTAGATTTAACAATTATTATTAAAAGTTAACGCTGATTTATAATATGACTTCACCATGCGCTATACTGTACTTGATTTGAAGGTTCTCTGTGCTTTTTGTATTCGCATCGCATAAATTACGGTAATAATTTATTTCAGACTTGTATACTTCTCTTTTCCTGTTCTTATTTCTTTTCGTTACCTTTAATTCTTGTCGGTATAATTTGTGACCAAGTAATTAATCACGTTAACTGTGTTTGTAATTTTATCGTATACTACATTCGTTTGTTTAAGAATATGAAAAGTTGCTTTCAAAGACTGCCTTTATGTAGCGTCTCTGACGTCATTGCTCAAAGCCGACGAGTGGAATCGGACACTAGAATTGACCCGATGTTGGGTCGCTGTTTCGAGTGCGGGTGACGCCTTGTGAAACGAGTGTCGCCCAACAACCACTAGTGATCCCATAGATTACCTACAATCAGATGTCAGAGATTTTAGGTTGTTGTTCACGTCACATTAAGTAAATTTCTCATAGGGGAGTTGTTTTGGAGAGCAATGCAGTGTGACGGGTGCAGTGTTGTGTGATGTAGAGAACTTTATTTCAACGAGAACTGTCAAGCGTACAGCATTTAAGTAAGTACACACACAGATCCTAAGGCTGTAGTAGAGAGTAGTTTTCGTGACAACAGCTGTAAAACAATCCTATAGAATAGAATGAAATCGGTCAGTAAGCAAATGTTTCAATGGTTTAAATGAATTGCAAATTAACTGCTAATTTGTCACATACCAAGCGCATCGTCGGTGTTCGCATTGTTTTCCGTGTGTGCTGCCTTTTGCAGTAGCATAGATAGACAGATCGATAGGGCAACTGGTGCTCGGTAATACGTTATGCTTATGCACATTTTTTAGTTGGTATAACTTTTTTTTTTTTACTTCTACAACAACCGTTTCGAATGAGTCCCATCTAGAGACCAAACACGAGCCTTTGTGTATTCGTCGTTTTTGAAGGAAGCAAAGCAAATTGTGCGCGAGATAATTGGAGATGTTGATCCCCATCATAATAACGCTTCACTATCTTTGTTTATTTGCAAATAAACAGAATAAACGGCCGGATAATCCCAAGACAGGTAAAGGCATTGATAAGCGTCTACTGCTATTGACCAACATAAATATGAATGACAATGGAATAGCATTGGTCGGAAATAGTCAAGCCAAGCGAGGGCTTATTGCTGTTTTTGCCATATTACATTTCATATTTAATTACCGCAGACAGAAGTTGCGAAGCTTATCTGCCTTGAGAATCACAATGGGTACTGTATGATATGCAGGACAGGAAGTGTGAGCATCACGACGTGCTAAGAGAATTGTGATCGAAAGTTACTGACGACGTAGGTGTGGGATACTAATCGTAGATTAGAAAAAAAGGCGCGCAATTGTGTGATCAAAATTATTGTATACATGACAAAATTTTACGAAAAGCAAGTTCAAGAAAATGGCGCAAAGTGCAAGCTCAGGTTTGTCAAAAAGATTTCTGGGAACTGTACTAACGTGAAATTTGGAACATCGTACTACGCGCATCCACGCTACGTAAGAAGTAATCTGTATGCAACTCATAATT